>NW_026691145.1:0-300000 GCF_020826845.1 Diceros bicornis minor | reverse complement strand
GAGGGAGACAGCTGAAGCCGAGTCCAGAAGGGCGGCGATGGAAGAGCTGCAGCTGGGTCAGAGCCTGGAGGGAGGGCGGGGCCTTCACTGAGGACCCCCCCGAGGCCAGCCCTAGGCCCCGGCGGTCGCGCATGCGTCCTTGGCCTGTGCGGTGTGTGGGGGGTTGAACCCAAGCCCGCAGGGCTCCCGGAGCGGCCAGAGAAAGAAGGGCCCATGGAGAGGTAGGCGAGGTGGGCAGGGGGCGCCACCTTGCTCTCCTCAGCTCCCTGAGGGAGAGAGACAGAGACAGAGACAGAGACAGAGACAGAGAGAGAGAGATCCCTGACCTCTGAGTCTCTGCCTCCACCGCTGGCTGGTGCCAACTCACGCGCCATCCCACTTCCAGCCATCACCCCCACGCCTGCCCCGGGGCCAGCCCCACCACAGAGAGGCCGGTTGGTTCCTGCTCACCTCTGTGCCGTCCCTTCCCGACCTGACCCCAGTGCAGGGGATAAGCTTCAGACAAGTCTTTCCATGTCCCTCTGCATGACAATAGACTTCCTCCCCTCTCCCATTCCACAGGCCCACCCGGGACATCCACCTTTGTCATTAGCTCAGGAGAGGATGCAAGATGAGAATCTCTGCTATTGTGTGGGGAGACTCAGTTTCCCGGGTTTCCCCCATGGACACATGTTCTTCAGCTGGGTCTGATTTTCTCCAGACAAGCTGTCTTGGGAAGGATTTGGCCAGCCCTAAGAACCTGAAGGGAAAGGGCGGAGGGGGGTTCTCTCTCTGCCCCCGACAGCCCCGAGCTGGGTCGGTCCCTCAGACCTGGCCAGGGGGAGCCCATCCCCCAGCGCCCTTCCCCGGGGCATCCAAGGGCAGGCTCGGCGCCAGCCCCACCCCGCTCGCCACTGCCCGACCATCGTCCGCCCTCGGGGGGCCTGGGCAGGACAGGGACCCGGCTGTGGGAGGCCTCCAGATCTCAGGCCTGGCACACCGTTTACCAGGCTGCTTCCTCCTCTGACGGGGGCCCAGCACACGCCCCACGAGACTTGGCAGCCGCCCCCAGGGCTCTATCCTCTGGAACTCGTCCCCTTGGAAGGGGCCTGGCCCAGGTGCCAGGTTCGGCTGGTCGGCCAGCCTCCTTTGGAGAAAGCAGGCAAGCCGAGCCAGGCTTGCAGTGGCCCTGGCGTGACACCTGCCACCTCAGGCAGAGGGCCTCCCGCGTGCCCACCATGGCGGGTTTCTCCCCGGAGCCGTGGCCTGGGCACTAGGAAGGCCGGGCCTCCCCGACTCCCGGGAGGAGGGGCTAGCCCAGTTGCGCCCTGGCCCCCTAACCCTCTGGTGCCATCTGCCTGTCTCGGCACTTCTGACTCCACAGAGCCTTTCCTACATCTGGGCTGCCTGCCGTGGCAATGTGCAGGCGTGGGGTGAGGCCATGGCTTTGTCTTTCCAGGAAAAAATGAGCCCCAGGCCGAAGCAGCAGGCCCAGGCAGAGCCTTGAGCTTGAAGCCCAGTAGGTCTGTGGCCCTCAGGGCCAGAGCCATGCTTTCAAGGCAGGGAAGCGGCCTCCAAGCTGAGTGGGAGTGGGGGAGGGGAGGGAGACAGCTGAAGCCGAGTCCAGAAGGGCGGCGATGGAAGAGCTGCAGCTGGGTCAGAGCCTGGAGGGAGGGCGGGGCCTTCACTGAGGACCCCCCCCCAGAGGCCAGCCCTAGGCGCCGGCGGTCGCGCATGCGCCCTTGGCCTGTGCGGTGTGTGGGGGGTTGAACCCAAGCCCGCAGGGCTCCCGGAGCGGCCAGAGAAAGAAGGGCCCATGGAGAGGTAGGCGAGGTGGGCAGGGGGCGCCACCTTGCTCTCCTCAGCTCCCTGAGGGAGAGAGACAGAGACAGAGACAGAGAGAGAGAGATCCCTGACCTCTGAGTCTCTGCCTCCACCGCTGGCTGGTGCCAACTCACACGCCATCCCACTTCCAGCCATCACCCCCACGCCTGCCCCGGGGTCAGCCCCACCACAGAGAGGCCGGTTGGTTCCTGCTCACCTCTGTGCCGTCCCTTCCCGACCTGACCCCAGTGCAGGGGATAAGCTTCAGACAAGTCTTTCCATGTCCCTCTGCATGACAATAGACTTCCTCCCCTCTCCCATTCCACAGGCCCACCCGGGACATCCACCTTTGTCATTAGCTCAGGAGAGGATGCAAGATGAGAATCTCTGCTATTGTGTGGGGAGACTCAGTTTTCCGGGTTTCCCCCATGGACACATGTTCTTCAGCTGGGTCTGATTTTCTCCAGACAAGCTGTCTTGGGAAGGATTTGGCCAGCCCTAAGAACCTGAAGGGAAAGGGCGGAGGGGGGTTCTCTCTCTGCCCCCGACAGCCCCGAGCTGGGTCGGTCCCTCAGACCTGGCCAGGGGCAGCCCATCCCCCGGCGCCCTTCCCCGGGGCATCCAAGGGCAGGCTCGGCGCCAGCCCCACCCCGCTCGCCACTGCCCGACCATCGTCCTCCCTCGGGGGGCGTGGGCAGGACAGGGACCCGGCTGTGGGAGGCCTCCAGATCTCAGGCCTGGCACACCGTTTACCAGGCTGCTTCCTCCTCTGACGGGGGCCCAGCACACGCCCCAGGAGACTTGGCAGCCGCCCCCAGGGCTCTAGCCTCTGGAACTCGTCCCCTTGGAAGGGGCCTGGCCCAGGTGCCAGGTTCGGCTGGTCGGCCAGCCTCCTTTGGAGAAAGCAGGCAAGCCGAGCCAGGCTTGCAGTGGCCCTGGCGTGACACCTGCCACCTCAGGCAGAGGGCCTCCCGCGTGCCCTCCATGGCGGGTTTCTCCCCGGAGCCGTGGCCTGGGCACTAGGAAGGCCGGGCCTCCCCGACTCCCGGGAGGAGGGGCTAGCCCAGTTGCGCCCGGGCCCCCAAACCCTCTGGTGCCATCTGCCTGTCTCGGCACTTCTGACTCCACAGAGCCTTTCCTACATCTGGGCTGCCTGCCGTGGCAAAGTGCAGGCGTGGGGTGAGGCCATGGCTTTGTCTTTCCAGGAAAAAATGAGCCCCAGGCCGAAGCAGCAGGCCCAGGCAGAGCCTTGAGCTTGAAGCCCAGTAGGTCTGTGGCCCTCAGGGCCAGAGCCATGCTTTCAAGGCAGGGAAGCGGCCTCCAAGCTGAGTGGGAGTGGGGGAGGGGAGGGAGACAGCTGAAGCCAAGTCCAGAAGGGCGGCGATGGAAGAGCTGCAGCTGGGTCAGAGCCTGGAGGGAGGGCGGGGCCTTCACTGAGGACCCCCCCGAGGCCAGCCCTAGGCCCCGGCGGTCGCGCATGCGCCCTTGGCCTGTGCGGTGTGTGGGGGGTTGAACCCAAGCCCGCAGGGCTCCCGGAGCGGCCAGAGAAAGAAGGGCCCATGGAGAGGTAGGCGAGGTGGGCAGGGGGCGCCACCTTGCTCTCCTCAGCTCCCTGAGGGAGAGAGACAGAGACAGAGACAGAGACAGAGACAGAGAGAGAGAGATCCCTGACCTCTGAGTCTCTGCCTCCACCGCTGGCTGGTGCCAACTCACGCGCCATCCCACTTCCAGCCATCACCCCCACGCCTGCCCCGGGGTCAGCCCCACCACAGAGAGGCCGGTTGGTTCCTGCTCACCTCTGTGCCGTCCCTTCCCGACCTGACCCCAGTGCAGGGGATAAGCTTCAGACAAGTCTTTCCATGTCCCTCTGCATGACAATAGACTTCCTCCCCTCTCCCATTCCACAGGCCCACCCGGGACATCCACCTTTGTCATTAGCTCAGGAGAGGATGCAAGATGAGAATCTCTGCTATTGTGTGGGGAGACTCAGTTTCCCGGGTTTCCCCCATGGACACATGTTCTTCAGCTGGGTCTGATTTTCTCCAGACAAGCTGTCTTGGGAAGGATTTGGCCAGCCCTAAGAACCTGAAGGGAAAGGGCGGAGGGGGGTTCTCTCTCTGCCCCCGACAGCCCCGAGCTGGGTCGGTCCCTCAGACCTGGCCAGGGGCAGCCCATCCCCCGGCGCCCTTCCCCGGGGCATCCAAGGGCAGGCTCGGCGCCAGCCCCACCCCGCTCGCCACTGCCCGACCATCGTCCTCCCTCGGGGGGCCTGGGCAGGACAGGGATCCGGCTGTGGGAGGCCTCCAGATCTCAGGCCTGGCACACCGTTTACCAGGCTGCTTCCTCCTCTGACGGGGGCCCAGCACACGCCCCAGGAGACTTGGCAGCCGCCCCCAGGGCTCTAGCCTCTGGAACTCGTCCCCTTGGAAGGGGCCTGGCCCAGGTGCCAGGTTCGGCTGGTCGGCCAGCCTCCTTTGGAGAAAGCAGGCAAGCCGAGCCAGGCTTGCAGTGGCCCTGGCGTGACACCTGCCACCTCAGGCAGAGGGCCTCCCGCGTGCCCTCCATGGCGGGTTTCTCCCCGGAGCCGTGGCCTGGGCACTAGGAAGGCCGGGCCTCCCCGACTCCCGGGAGGAGGGGCTAGCCCAGTTGCGCCCGGGCCCCCAAACCCTCTGGTGCCATCTGCCTGTCTCGGCACTTCTGACTCCACAGAGCCTTTCCTACATCTGGGCTGCCTGCCGTGGCAAAGTGCAGGCGTGGGGTGAGGCCATGGCTTTGTCTTTCCAGGAAAAAATGAGCCCCTGGCCGAAGCAGCAGGCCCAGGCAGAGCCTTGAGCTTGAAGCCCAGTAGGTCTGTGGCCCTCAGGGCCAGAGCCATGCTTTCAAGGCAGGGAAGCGGCCTCCAAGCTGAGTGGGAGTGGGGGAGGGGAGGGAGACAGCTGAAGCCGAGTCCAGAAGGGCGGCGATGGAAGAGCTGCAGCTGGGTCAGAACCTGGAGGGAGGGCGGGGCCTTCACTGAGGACCCCCCCGAGGCCAGCCCTAGGCCCCGGCGGTCGCGCATGCGCCCTTGGCCTGTGCGGTGTGTGGGGGGTTGAACCCAAGCCCGCAGGGCTCCCGGAGCGGCCAGAGAAAGAAGGGCCCATGGAGAGGTAGGCGAGGTGGGCAGGGGGCGCCACCTTGCTCTCCTCAGCTCCCTGAGGGAGAGAGACAGAGACAGAGACAGAGACAGAGACAGAGAGAGAGAGATCCCTGACCTCTGAGTCTCTGCCTCCACCGCTGGCTGGTGCCAACTCACGCGCCATCCCACTTCCAGCCATCACCCCCACGCCTGCCCCGGGGCCAGCCCCACCACAGAGAGGCCGGTTGGTTCCTGCTCACCTCTGTGCCGTCCCTTCCCGACCTGACCCCAGTGCAGGGGATAAGCTTCAGACAAGTCTTTCCATGTCCCTCTGCATGACAATAGACTTCCTCCCCTCTCCCATTCCACAGGCCCACCCGGAACATCCACCTTTGTCATTAGCTCAGGAGAGGATGCAAGATGAGAATCTCTGCTATTGTGTGGGGAGACTCAGTTTCCCGGGTTTCCCCCATGGACACATGTTCTTCAGCTGGGTCTGATTTTCTCCAGACAAGCTGTCTTGGGAAGGATTTGGCCAGCCCTAAGAACCTGAAGGGAAAGGGCGGAGGGGGGTTCTCTCTCTGCCCCCGACAGCCCCGAGCTGGGTGGGTCCCTCAGACCTGGCCAGGGGCAGCCCATCCCCCGGCGCCCTTCCCCGGGGCATCCAAGGGCAGGCTCGGCGCCAGCCCCACCCCGCTCGCCACTGCCCGACCATCGTCCTCCCTCGGGGGGCCTGGGCAGGACAGGGACCCGGCTGTGGGAGGCCTCCAGATCTCAGGCCTGGCACACCGTTTACCAGGCTGCTTCCTCCTCTGACCGGGGCCCAGCACACGCCCCAGGAGACTTGGCAGCCGCCCCCAGGGCTCTATCCTCTGGAACTCGTCCCCTTGGAAGGGGCCTGGCCCAGGTGCCAGGTTCGGCTGGTCGGCCAGCCTCCTTTGGAGAAAGCAGGCAAGCCGAGCCAGGCTTGCAGTGGCCCTGGCGTGACACCTGCCACCTCAGGCAGAGGGCCTCCCGCGTGCCCTCCATGGCGGGTTTCTCCCCGGAGCCGTGGCCTGGGCACTAGGAAGGCCGGGACTCCCCGACTCCCGGGAGGAGGGGCTAGCCCAGTTGCGCCCGGGCCCCCAAACCCTCTGGTGCCATCTGCCTGTCTCGGCACTTCTGACTCCACAGAGCCTTTCCTACATCTGGGCTGCCTGCCGTGGCAAAGTGCAGGCGTGGGGTGAGGCCATGGCTTTGTCTTTCCAGGAAAAAATGAGCCCCTGGCCGAAGCAGCAGGCCCAGGCAGAGCCTTGAGCTTGAAGCCCAGTAGGTCTGTGGCCCTCAGGGCCAGAGCCATGCTTTCAAGGCAGGGAAGCGGCCTCCAAGCTGAGTGGGAGTGGGGGAGGGGAGGGAGACAGCTGAAGCCGAGTCCAGAAGGGCGGCGATGGAAGAGCTGCAGCTGGGTCAGAGCCTGGAGGGAGGGCGGGGCCTTCACTGAGGACCCCCCCCCCAGAGGCCAGCCCTAGGCCCCGGCGGTCGCGCATGCGCCCTTGGCCTGTGCGGTGTGTGGGGGGTTGAACCCAAGCCCGCAGGGCTCCCGGAGCGGCCAGAGAAAGAAGGGCCCATGGAGAGGTAGGCGAGGTGGGCAGGGGGCGCCACCTTGCTCTCCTCAGCTCCCTGAGGGAGAGAGACAGAGACAGAGACAGAGAGAGAGAGATCCCTGACCTCTGAGTCTCTGCCTCCACCGCTGGCTGGTGCCAACTCACGCGCCATCCCACTTCCAGCCATCACCCCCACGCCTGCCCCGGGGTCAGCCCCACCACAGAGAGGCCGGTTGGTTCCTGCTCACCTCTGTGCCGTCCCTTCCCGACCTGACCCCAGTGCAGGGGATAAGCTTCAGACAAGTCTTTCCATGTCCCTCTGCATGACAATAGACTTCCTCCCCTCTCCCATTCCACAGGCCCACCCGGGACATCCACCTTTGTCATTAGCTCAGGAGAGGATGCAAGATGAGAATCTCTGCTATTGTGTGGGGAGACTCAGTTTCCCGGGTTTCCCCCATGGACACATGTTCTTCAGCTGGGTCTGATTTTCTCCAGACAAGCTGTCTTGGGAAGGATTTGGCCAGCCCTAAGAACCTGAAGGGAAAGGGCGGAGGGGGGTTCTCTCTCTGCCCCCGACAGCCCCGAGCTGGGTCGGTCCCTCAGACCTGGCCAGGGGCAGCCCATCCCCCGGCGCCCTTCCCCGGGGCATCCAAGGGCAGGCTCGGCGCCAGCCCCACCCCGCTCGCCACTGCCCGACCATCGTCCTCCCTCGGGGGGCGTGGGCAGGACAGGGACCCGGCTGTGGGAGGCCTCCAGATCTCAGGCCTGGCACACCGTTTACCAGGCTGCTTCCTCCTCTGACGGGGGCCCAGCACACGCCCCAGGAGACTTGGCAGCCGCCCCCAGGGCTCTAGCCTCTGGAACTCGTCCCCTTGGAAGGGGCCTGGCCCAGGTGCCAGGTTCGGCTGGTCGGCCAGCCTCCTTTGGAGAAAGCAGGCAAGCCGAGCCAGGCTTGCAGTGGCCCTGGCGTGACACCTGCCACCTCAGGCAGAGGGCCTCCCGCGTGCCCTCCATGGCGGGTTTCTCCCCGGAGCCGTGGCCTGGGCACTAGGAAGGCCGGGCCTCCCCGACTCCCGGGAGGAGGGGCTAGCCCAGTTGCGCCCGGGCCCCCAAACCCTCTGGTGCCATCTGCCTGTCTCGGCACTTCTGACTCCACAGAGCCTTTCCTACATCTGGGCTGCCTGCCGTGGCAAAGTGCAGGCGTGGGGTGAGGCCATGGCTTTGTCTTTCCAGGAAAAAATGAGCCCCTGGCCGAAGCAGCAGGCCCTGGCAGAGCCTTGAGCTTGAAGCCCAGTAGGTCTGTGGCCCTCAGGGCCAGAGCCATGCTTTCAAGGCAGGGAAGCGGCCTCCAAGCTGAGTGGGAGTGGGGGAGGGGAGGGAGACAGCTGAAGCCGAGTCCAGAAGGGCGGCGATGGAAGAGCTGCAGCTGGGTCAGAGCCTGGAGGGAGGGCGGGGCCTTCACTGAGGACCCCCCCGAGGCCAGCCCTAGGCCCCGGCGGTCGCGCATGCGCCCTTGGCCTGTGCGGTGTGTGGGGGGTTGAACCCAAGCCCGCAGGGCTCCCGGAGCGGCCAGAGAAAGAAGGGCCCATGGAGAGGTAGGCGAGGTGGGCAGGGGGCGCCACCTTGCTCTCCTCAGCTCCCTGAGGGAGAGAGACAGAGACAGAGACAGAGAGAGAGAGATCCCTGACCTCTGAGTCTCTGCCTCCACCGCTGGCTGGTGCCAACTCACGCGCCATCCCACTTCCAGCCATCACCCCCACGCCTGCCCCGGGGCCAGCCCCACCACAGAGAGGCCGGTTGGTTCCTGCTCACCTCTGTGCCGTCCCTTCCCGACCTGACCCCAGTGCAGGGGATAAGCTTCAGACAAGTCTTTCCATGTCCCTCTGCATGACAATAGACTTCCTCCCCTCTCCCATTCCACAGGCCCACCCGGGACATCCACCTTTGTCATTAGCTCAGGAGAGGATGCAAGATGAGAATCTCTGCTATTGTGTGGGGAGACTCAGTTTCCCGGGTTTCCCCCATGGACACATGTTCTTCAGCTGGGTCTGATTTTCTCCAGACAAGCTGTCTTGGGAAGGATTTGGCCAGCCCTAAGAACCTGAAGGGAAAGGGCGGAGGGGGGTTCTCTCTCTGCCCCCGACAGCCCCGAGCTGGGTCGGTCCCTCAGACCTGGCCAGGGGGAGCCCATCCCCCAGCGCCCTTCCCCGGGGCATCCAAGGGCAGGCTCGGCGCCAGCCCCACCCCGCTCGCCACTGCCCGACCATCGTCCTCCCTCGGGGGGCCTGGGCAGGACAGGGACCCGGCTGTGGGAGGCCTCCAGATCTCAGGCCTGGCACACCGTTTACCAGGCTGCTTCCTCCTCTGACGGGGGCCCAGCACACGCCCCAGGAGACTTGGCAGCCGCCCCCAGGGCTCTAGCCTCTGGAACTCGTCCCCTTGGAAGGGGCCTGGCCCAGGTGCCAGGTTCGGCTGGTCGGCCAGCCTCCTTTGGAGAAAGCAGGCAAGCCGAGCCAGGCTTGCAGTGGCCCTGGCGTGACACCTGCCACCTCAGGCAGAGGGCCTCCCGCGTGCCCTCCATGGCGGGTTTCTCCCCGGAGCCGTGGCCTGGGCACTAGGAAGGCCGGGCCTCCCCGACTCCCGGGAGGAGGGGCTAGCCCAGTTGCGCCCTGGCCCCCTAACCCTCTGGTGCCATCTGCCTGTCTCGGCACTTCTGACTCCACAGAGCCTTTCCTACATCTGGGCTGCCTGCCGTGGCAAAGTGCAGGCGTGGGGTGAGGCCATGGCTTTGTCTTTCCAGGAAAAAATGAGCCCCTGGCCGAAGCAGGAGGCCCAGGCAGAGCCTTGAGCTTGAAGCCCAGTAGGTCTGTGGCCCTCAGGGCCAGAGCCATGCTTTCAAGGCAGGGAAGCGGCCTCCAAGCTGAGTGGGAGTGGGGGAGGGGAGGGAGACAGCTGAAGCCGAGTCCAGAAGGGCGGCGATGGAAGAGCTGCAGCTGGGTCAGAGCCTGGAGGGAGGGCGGGGCCTTCACTGAGGACCCCCCCCCCAGAGGCCAGCCCTAGGCCCCGGCGGTCGCGCATGCGCCCTTGGCCTGTGCGGTGTGTGGGGGGTTGAACCCAAGCCCGCAGGGCTCCCGGAGCGGCCAGAGAAATAAGGGCCCATGGAGAGGTAGGCGAGGTGGGCAGGGGGCGCCACCTTGCTCTCCTCAGCTCCCTGAGGGATAGAGACAGAGACAGAGACAGAGAGAGAGAGATCCCTGACCTCTGAGTCTCTGCCTCCACCGCTGGCTGGTGCCAACTCACGAGCCATCCCACTTCCAGCCATCACCCCCACGCCTGCCCCGGGGCCAGCCCCACCACAGAGAGGCCGGTTGGTTCCTGCTCACCTCTGTGCCGTCCCTTCCCGACCTGACACCAGTGCAGGGGATAAGCTTCAGACAAGTCTTTCCATGTCCCTCTGCATGACAATAGACTTCCTCCCCTCTCCCATTCCACAGGCCCACCCGGAACATCCAACTTTGTCATTAGCTCAGGAGAGGATGCAAGATGAGAATCTCTGCTATTGTGTGGGGAGACTCAGTTTCCCGGGTTTCCCCCATGGACACATGTTCTTCAGCAGGGTCTGATTTTCTCCAGACAAGCTGTCTTGGGAAGGATTTGGCCAGCCCTAAGAACCTGAAGGGAAAGGGCGGAGGGGGGTTCTCTCTCTGTCCCCGACAGCCCCAAGCTGGGTCGGTCCCTCAGACCTGGCCAGGGGCAGCCCATCCCCCGGCGCCCTTCCCCGGGGCATCCAAGGGCAGGCTCGGCGCCAGCCCCACCCCGCTCGCCACTGCCCGACCATCGTCCTCCCTCGGGGGGCCTGGGCAGGACAGGGACCCGGCTGTGGGAGGCCTCCAGATCTCAGGCCTGGCACACCGTTTACCAGGCTGCTTCCTCCTCTGACGGGGGCCCAGCACACGCCCCAGGAGACTTGGCAGCCGCCCCCAGGGCTCTATCCTCTGGAACTCGTCCCCTTGGAAGGGGCCTGGCCCAGGTGCCAGGTTCGGCTGGTCGGCCAGCCTCCTTTGGAGAAAGCAGGCAAGCCGAGCCAGGCTTGCAGTGGCCCTGGCGTGACACCTGCCACCTCAGGCAGAGGGCCTCCCGCGTGCCCACCATGGCGGGTTTCTCCCCGGAGCCGTGGCCTGGGCACTAGGAAGGCCGGGCCTCCCCGACTCCCGGGAGGAGGGGCTAGCCCAGTTGCGCCCTGGCCCCCTAACCCTCTGGTGCCATCTGCCTGTCTCGGCACTTCTGACTCCACAGAGCCTTTCCTACATCTGGGCTGCCTGCCGTGGCAATGTGCAGGCGTGGGGTGAGGCCATGGCTTTGTCTTTCCAGGAAAAAATGAGCCCCTGGCCGAAGCAGCAGGCCCAGGCAGAGCCTTGAGCTTGAAGCCCAGTAGGTCTGTGGCCCTCAGGGCCAGAGCCATGCTTTCAAGGCAGGGAAGCGGCCTCCAAGCTGAGTGGGAGTGGGGGAGGGGAGGGAGACAGCTGAAGCCGAGTCCAGAAGGGCGGCGATGGAAGAGCTGCAGCTGGGTCAGAGCCTGGAGGGAGGGCGGGGCCTTCACTGAGGACCCCCCCCCAGAGGCCAGCCCTAGGCCCCGGCGGTCGCGCATGCGCCCTTGGCCTGTGCGGTGTGTGGGGGGTTGAACCCAAGCCCGCAGGTCTCCCGGAGCGGCCAGAGAAAGAAGGGCCCATGGAGAGGTAGGCGAGGTGGGCAGGGGGCGCCACCTTGCTCTCCTCAGCTCCCTGAGGGAGAGAGACAGAGACAGAGACAGAGAGAGAGAGATCCCTGACCTCTGAGTCTCTGCCTCCACCGCTGGCTGGTGCCAACTCACGCGCCATCCCACTTCCAGCCATCACCCCCACGCCTGCCCCGGGGTCAGCCCCACCACAGAGAGGCCGGTTGGTTCCTGCTCACCTCTGTGCCGTCCCTTCCCGACCTGACCCCAGTGCAGGGGATAAGCTTCAGACAAGTCTTTCCATGTCCCTCTGCATGACAATAGACTTCCTCCCCTCTCCCATTCCACAGGCCCACCCGGGACATCCACCTTTGTCATTAGCTCAGGAGAGGATGCAAGATGAGAATCTCTGCTATTGTGTGGGGAGACTCAGTTTTCCGGGTTTCCCCCATGGACACATGTTCTTCAGCTGGGTCTGATTTTCTCCAGACAAGCTGTCTTGGGAAGGATTTGGCCAGCCCTAAGAACCTGAAGGGAAAGGGCGGAGGGGGGTTCTCTCTCTGCCCCCGACAGCCCCGAGCTGGGTCGGTCCCTCAGACCTGGCCAGGGGCAGCCCATCCCCCGGCGCCCTTCCCCGGGGCATCCAAGGGCAGGCTCGGCGCCAGCCCCACCCCGCTCGCCACTGCCCGACCATCGTCCTCCCTCGGGGGGCGTGGGCAGGACAGGGACCCGGCTGTGGGAGGCCTCCAGATCTCAGGCCTGGCACACCGTTTACCAGGCTGCTTCCTCCTCTGACGGGGGCCCAGCACACGCCCCAGGAGACTTGGCAGCCGCCCCCAGGGCTCTAGCCTCTGGAACTCGTCCCCTTGGAAGGGGCCTGGCCCAGGTGCCAGGTTCGGCTGGTCGGCCAGCCTCCTTTGGAGAAAGCAGGCAAGCCGAGCCAGGCTTGCAGTGGCCCTGGCGTGACACCTGCCACCTCAGGCAGAGGGCCTCCCGCGTGCCCTCCATGGCGGGTTTCTCCCCGGAGCCGTGGCCTGGGCACTAGGAAGGCCGGGCCTCCCCGACTCCCGGGAGGAGGGGCTAGCCCAGTTGCGCCCGGGCCCCCAAACCCTCTGGTGCCATCTGCCTGTCTCGGCACTTCTGACTCCACAGAGCCTTTCCTACATCTGGGCTGCCTGCCGTGGCAAAGTGCAGGCGTGGGGTGAGGCCATGGCTTTGTCTTTCCAGGAAAAAATGAGCCCCAGGCCGAAGCAGCAGGCCCAGGCAGAGCCTTGAGCTTGAAGCCCAGTAGGTCTGTGGCCCTCAGGGCCAGAGCCATGCTTTCAAGGCAGGGAAGCGGCCTCCAAGCTGAGTGGGAGTGGGGGAGGGGAGGGAGACAGCTGAAGCCAAGTCCAGAATGGCGGCGATGGAAGAGCTGCAGCTGGGTCAGAGCCTGGAGGGAGGGCGGGGCCTTCACTGAGGACCCCCCCGAGGCCAGCCCTAGGCCCCGGCGGTCGCGCATGCGCCCTTGGCCTGTGCGGTGTGTGGGGGGTTGAACCCAAGCCCGCAGGGCTCCCGGAGCGGCCAGAGAAAGAAGGGCCCATGGAGAGGTATGCGAGGTGGGCAGGGGGCGCCACCTTGCTCTCCTCAGCTCCCTGAGGGAGAGAGACAGAGACAGAGACAGAGACAGAGACAGAGAGAGAGAGATCCCTGACCTCTGAGTCTCTGCCTCCACCGCTGGCTGGTGCCAACTCACGCGCCATCCCACTTCCAGCCATCACCCCCACGCCTGCCCCGGGGTCAGCCCCACCACAGAGAGGCCGGTTGGTTCCTGCTCACCTCTGTGCCGTCCCTTCCCGACCTGATCCCAGTGCAGGGGATAAGCTTCAGACAAGTCTTTCCATGTCCCTCTGCATGACAATAGACTTCCTCCCCTCTCCCATTCCACAGGCCCACCCGGGACATCCACCTTTGTCATTAGCTCAGGAGAGGATGCAAGATGAGAATCTCTGCTATTGTGTGGGGAGACTCAGTTTCCCGGGTTTCCCCCATGGACACATGTTCTTCAGCTGGGTCTGATTTTCTCCAGACAAGCTGTCTTGGGAAGGATTTGGCCAGCCCTAAGAACCTGAAGGGAAAGGGCGGAGGGGGGTTCTCTCTCTGCCCCCGACAGCCCCGAGCTGGGTCGGTCCCTCAGACCTGGCCAGGGGCAGCCCATCCCCCGGCGCCCTTCCCCGGGGCATCCAAGGGCAGGCTCGGCGCCAGCCCCACCCCGCTCGCCACTGCCCGACCATCGTCCTCCCTCGGGGGGCGTGGGCAGGACAGGGACCCGGCTGTGGGAGGCCTCCAGATCTCAGGCCTGGCACACCGTTTACCAGGCTGCTTCCTCCTCTGACGGGGGCCCAGCACACGCCCCAGGAGACTTGGCAGCCGCCCCCAGGGCTCTAGCCTCTGGAACTCGTCCCCTTGGAAGGGGCCTGGCCCAGGTGCCAGGTTCGGCTGGTCGGCCAGCCTCCTTTGGAGAAAGCAGGCAAGCCGAGCCAGGCTTGCAGTGGCCCTGGCGTGACACCTGCCACCTCAGGCAGAGGGCCTCCCGCGTGCCCTCCATGGCGGGTTTCTCCCCGGAGCCGTGGCCTGGGCACTAGGAAGGCCGGGCCTCCCCGACTCCCGGGAGGAGGGGCTAGCCCAGTTGCGCCCGGGCCCCCAAACCCTCTGGTGCCATCTGCCTGTCTCGGCACTTCTGACTCCACAGAGCCTTTCCTACATCTGGGCTGCCTGCCGTGGCAAAGTGCAGGCGTGGGGTGAGGCCATGGCTTTGTCTTTCCAGGAAAAAATGAGCCCCTGGCCGAAGCAGCAGGCCCTGGCAGAGCCTTGAGCTTGAAGCCCAGTAGGTCTGTGGCCCTCAGGGCCAGAGCCATGCTTTCAAGGCAGGGAAGCGGCCTCCAAGCTGAGTGGGAGTGGGGGAGGGGAGGGAGACAGCTGAAGCCGAGTCCAGAAGGGCGGCGATGGAAGAGCTGCAGCTGGGTCAGAGCCTGGAGGGAGGGCGGGGCCTTCACTGAGGACCCCCCCCCCAGAGGCCAGCCCTAGGCCCCGGCGGTCGCGCATGCGCCCTTGGCCTGTGCGGTGTGTGGGGGGTTGAACCCAAGCCCGCAGGGCTCCCGGAGCGGCCAGAGAAAGAAGGGCCCATGGAGAGGTAGGCGAGGTGGGCAGGGGGCGCCACCTTGCTCTCCTCAGCTCCCTGAGGGAGAGAGACAGAGACAGAGACAGAGAGAGAGAGATCCCTGACCTCTGAGTCTCTGCCTCCACCGCTGGCTGGTGCCAACTCACGCGCCATCCCACTTCCAGCCATCACCCCCACGCCTGCCCCGGGGCCAGCCCCACCACAGAGAGGCCGGTTGGTTCCTACTCACCTCTGTGCCGTCCCTTCCCGACCTGACCCCAGTGCAGGGGATAAGCTTCAGACAAGTCTTTCCATGTCCCTCTGCATGACAATAGACTTCCTCCCCTCTCCCATTCCACAGGCCCACCCGGGACATCCACCTTTGTCATTAGCTCAGGAGAGGATGCAAGATGAGAATCTCTGCTATTGTGTGGGGAGACTCAGTTTCCCGGGTTTCCCCCATGGACACATGTTCTTCAGCTGGGTCTGATTTTCTCCAGACAAGCTGTCTTGGGAAGGATTTGGCCAGCCCTAAGAACCTGAAGGGAAAGGGCGGAGGGGGGTTCTCTCTCTGCCCCCGACAGCCCCGAGCTGGGTCGGTCCCTCAGACCTGGCCAGGGGGAGCCCATCCCCCAGCGCCCTTCCCCGGGGCATCCAAGGGCAGGCTCGGCGCCAGCCCCACCCCGCTCGCCACTGCCCGACCATCGTCCTCCCTCGGGGGGCCTGGCCAGGACAGGGACCCGGCTGTGGGAGGCCTCCAGATCTCAGGCCTGGCACACCGTTTACCAGGCTGCTTCCTCCTCTGACGGGGGCCCAGCACACGCCCCAGGAGACTTGGCAGCCGCCCCCAGGGCTCTAGCCTCTGGAACTCGTCCCCTTGGAAGGGGCCTGGCCCAGGTGCCAGGTTCGGCTGGTCGGCCAGCCTCCTTTGGAGAAAGCAGGCAAGCCGAGCCAGGCTTGCAGTGGCCCTGGCGTGACACCTGCCACCTCAGGCAGAGGGCCTCCCGCGTGCCCTCCATGGCGGGTTTCTCCCCGGAGCCGTGGCCTGGGCACTAGGAAGGCCGGGCCTCCCCGACTCCCGGGAGGAGGGGCTAGCCCAGTTGCGCCCTGGCCCCCTAACCCTCTGGTGCCATCTGCCTGTCTCGGCACTTCTGACTCCACAGAGCCTTTCCTACATCTGGGCTGCCTGCCGTGGCAAAGTGCAGGCGTGGGGTGAGGCCATGGCTTTGTCTTTCCAGGAAAAAATGAGCCCCTGGCCGAAGCAGGAGGCCCAGGCAGAGCCTTGAGCTTGAAGCCCAGTAGGTCTGTGGCCCTCAGGGCCAGAGCCATGCTTTCAAGGCAGGGAAGCGGCCTCCAAGCTGAGTGGGAGTGGGGGAGGGGAGGGAGACAGCTGAAGCCGAGTCCAGAAGGGCGGCGATGGAAGAGCTGCAGCTGGGTCAGAGCCTGGAGGGAGGGCGGGGCCTTCACTGAGGACCCCCCCCCAGAGGCCAGCCCTAGGCCCCGGCGGTCGCGCATGCGCCCTTGGCCTGTGCGGTGTGTGGGGGGTTGAACCCAAGCCCGCAGGGCTCCCGGAGCGGCCAGAGAAATAAGGGCCCATGGAGAGGTAGGTGAGGTGGGCAGGGGGCGCCACCTTGCTCTCCTCAGCTCCCTGAGGGATAGAGACAGAGACAGAGACAGAGAGAGAGAGATCCCTGACCTCTGAGTCTCTGCCTCCACCGCTGGCTGGTGCCA
This sequence comes from Diceros bicornis minor, assembly GCF_020826845.1. Classification (NCBI taxonomy): domain Eukaryota; kingdom Metazoa; phylum Chordata; class Mammalia; order Perissodactyla; family Rhinocerotidae; genus Diceros; species Diceros bicornis. The sequence continues at coordinate 283,912 of NW_026691145.1, read as the reverse complement.
ACTCACGCGCCATCCCACTTCCAGCCATCACCCCCACGCCTGCCCCGGGGCCAGCCCCACCACAGAGAGGCCGGTTGGTTCCTGCTCACCTCTGTGCCGTCCCTTCCCGACCTGACCCCAGTGCAGGGGATAAGCTTCAGACAAGTCTTTCCATGTCCCTCTGCATGACAATAGACTTCCTCCCCTCTCCCATTCCACAGGCCCACCCGGAACATCCACCTTTGTCATTAGCTCAGGAGAGGATGCAAGATGAGAATCTCTGCTATTGTGTGGGGAGACTCAGTTTCCCGGGTTTCCCCCATGGACACATGTTCTTCAGCTGGGTCTGATTTTCTCCAGACAAGCTGTCTTGGGAAGGATTTGGCCAGCCCTAAGAACCTGAAGGGAAAGGGCGGAGGGGGGTTCTCTCTCTGTCCCCGACAGCCCCAAGCTGGGTCGGTCCCTCAGACCTGGCCAGGGGCAGCCCATCCCCCGGCGCCCTTCCCCGGGGCATCCAAGGGCAGGCTCGGCGCCAGCCCCACCCCGCTCGCCACTGCCCGACCATCGTCCGCCCTCGGGGGGCCTGGGCAGGACAGGGACCTGGCTGTGGGAGGCCTCCAGATCTCAGGCCTGGCACACCGTTTACCAGGCTGCTTCCTCCTCTGACGGGGGCCCAGCACACGCCCCAGGAGACTTGGCAGCCGCCCCCAGGGCTCTATCCTCTGGAACTCGTCCCCTTGGAAGGGGCCTGGCCCAGGTGCCAGGTTCGGCTGGTCGGCCAGCCTCCTTTGGAGAAAGCAGGCAAGCCGAGCCAGGCTTGCAGTGGCCCTGGCGTGACACCTGCCACCTCAGGCAGAGGGCCTCCCGCGTGCCCACCATGGCGGGTTTCTCCCCGGAGCCGTGGCCTGGGCACTAGGAAGGCCGGGCCTCCCCGACTCCCGGGAGGAGGGGCTAGCCCAGTTGCGCCCTGGCCCCCTAACCCTCTGGTGCCATCTGCCTGTCTCGGCACTTCTGACTCCACAGAGACTTTCCTACATCTGGGCTGCCTGCCGTGGCAATGTGCAGGCGTGGGGTGAGGCCATGGCTTTGTCTTTCCAGGAAAAAATGAGCCCCTGGCCGAAGCAGCAGGCCCAGGCAGAGCCTTGAGCTTGAAGCCCAGTAGGTCTGTGGCCCTCAGGGCCAGAGCCATGCTTTCAAGGCAGGGAAGCGGCCTCCAAGCTGAGTGGGAGTGGGGGAGGGGAGGGAGACAGCTGAAGCCGAGTCCAGAAGGGCGGCGATGGAAGAGCTGCAGCTGGGTCAGAGCCTGGAGGGAGGGCGGGGCCTTCACTGAGGACCCCCCCCCAGAGGCCAGCCCTAGGCCCCGGCGGTCGCGCATGCGCCCTTGGCCTGTGCGGTGTGTGGGGGGTTGAACCCAAGCCCGCAGGGCTCCCGGAGCGGCCAGAGAAATAAGGGCCCATGGAGAGGTAGGCGAGGTGGGCAGGGGGCGCCACCTTGCTCTCCTCAGCTCCCTGAGGGATAGAGACAGAGACAGAGACAGAGAGAGAGAGATCCCTGACCTCTGAGTCTCTGCCTCCACCGCTGGCTGGTGCCAACTCACGCGCCATCCCACTTCCAGCCATCACACCCACGCCTGCCCCGGGGCCAGCCCCACCACAGAGAGGCCGGTTGGTTCCTGCTCACCTCTGTGCCGTCCCTTCCCGACCTGACCCCAGTGCAGGGGATAAGCTTCAGACAAGTCTTTCCATGTCCCTCTGCATGACAATAGACTTCCTCCCCTCTCCCATTCCACAGGCCCACCCGGAACATCCACCTTTGTCATTAGCTCAGGAGAGGATGCAAGATGAGAATCTCTGCTATTGTGTGGGGAGACTCAGTTTCCCGGGTTTCCCCCATGGACACATGTTCTTCAGCTGGGTCTGATTTTCTCCAGACAAGCTGTCTTGGGAAGGATTTGGCCAGCCCTAAGAACCTGAAGGGAAAGGGCGGAGGGGGGTTCTCTCTCTGTCCCCGACAGCCCCAAGCTGGGTCGGTCCCTCAGACCTGGCCAGGGGCAGCCCATCCCCCGGCGCCCTTCCCCGGGGCATCCAAGGGCAGGCTCGGCGCCAGCCCCACCCCGCTCGCCACTGCCCGACCATCGTCCGCCCTCGGGGGGCCTGGGCAGGACAGGGACCCGGCTGTGGGAGGCCTCCAGATCTCAGGCCTGGCACACCGTTTACCAGGCTGCTTCCTCCTCTGACGGGGGCCCAGCACACGCCCCACGAGACTTGGCAGCCGCCCCCAGGGCTCTATCCTCTGGAACTCGTCCCCTTGGAAGGGGCCTGGCCCAGGTGCCAGGTTCGGCTGGTCGGCCAGCCTCCTTTGGAGAAAGCAGGCAAGCCGAGCCAGGCTTGCAGTGGCCCTGGCGTGACACCTGCCACCTCAGGCAGAGGGCCTCCCGCGTGCCCACCATGGCGGGTTTCTCCCCGGAGCCGTGGCCTGGGCACTAGGAAGGCCGGGCCTCCCCGACTCCCGGGAGGAGGGGCTAGCCCAGTTGCGCCCTGGCCCCCTAACCCTCTGGTGCCATCTGCCTGTCTCGGCACTTCTGACTCCACAGAGCCTTTCCTACATCTGGGCTGCCTGCCGTGGCAATGTGCAGGCGTGGGGTGAGGCCATGGCTTTGTCTTTCCAGGAAAAAATGAGCCCCTGGCCGAAGCAGCAGGCCCAGGCAGAGCCTTGAGCTTGAAGCCCAGTAGGTCTGTGGCCCTCAGGGCCAGAGCCATGCTTTCAAGGCAGGGAAGCGGCCTCCAAGCTGAGTGGGAGTGGGGGAGGGGAGGGAGACAGCTGAAGCCGAGTCCAGAAGGGCGGCGATGGAAGAGCTGCAGCTGGGTCAGAGCCTGGAGGGAGGGCGGGGCCTTCACTGAGGACCCCCCCCCCAGAGGCCAGCCCTAGGCCCTGGCGGTCGCGCATGCGCCCTTGGCCTGTGCGGTGTGTGGGGGGTTGAACCCAAGCCCGCAGGGCTCCCAGAGCGGCCAGAGAAAGAAGGGCCCATGGAGAGGTAGGCGAGGTGGGCAGGGGGCGCCACCTTGCTCTCCTCAGCTCCCTGAGGGAGAGAGACAGAGACAGAGACAGAGAGAGAGAGATCCCTGACCTCTGAGTCTCTGCCTCCACCGCTGGCTGGTGCCAACTCACGCGCCATCCCACTTCCAGCCATCACCCCCACGCCTGCCCCGGGGTCAGCCCCACCACAGAGAGGCCGGTTGGTTCCTGCTCACCTCTGTGCCGTCCCTTCCCGACCTGACCCCAGTGCAGGGGATAAGCTTCAGACAAGTCTTTCCATGTCCCTCTGCATGACAATAGACTTCCTCCCCTCTCCCATTCCACAGGCCCACCCGGGACATCCACCTTTGTCATTAGCTCAGGAGAGGATGCAAGATGAGAATCTCTGCTATTGTGTGGGGAGACTCAGTTTTCCGGGTTTCCCCCATGGACACATGTTCTTCAGCTGGGTCTGATTTTCTCCAGACAAGCTGTCTTGGGAAGGATTTGGCCAGCCCTAAGAACCTGAAGGGAAAGGGCGGAGGGGGGTTCTCTCTCTGCCCCCGACAGCCCCGAGCTGGGTCGGTCCCTCAGACCTGGCCAGGGGCAGCCCATCCCCCGGCGCCCTTCCCCGGGGCATCCAAGGGCAGGCTCGGCGCCAGCCCCACCCCGCTCGCCACTGCCCGAACATCGTCCTCCCTCGGGGGGCCTGGGCAGGACAGGGACCCGGCTGTGGGAGGCCTCCAGATCTCAGGCCTGGCACACCGTTTACCAGGCTGCTTCCTCCTCTGACGGGGGCCCAGCACACGCCCCAGGAGACTTGGCAGCCGCCCCCAGGGCTCTAGCCTCTGGAACTCGTCCCCTTGGAAGGGGCCTGGCCCAGGTGCCAGGTTCGGCTGGTCGGCCAGCCTCCTTTGGAGAAAGCAGGCAAGCCGAGCCAGGCTTGCAGTGGCCCTGGCGTGACACCTGCCACCTCAGGCAGAGGGCCTCCCGCGTGCCCTCCATGGCGGGTTTCTCCCCGGAGCCGTGGCCTGGGCACTAGGAAGGCCGGGCCTCCCCGACTCCCGGGAGGAGGGGCTAGCCCAGTTGCGCCCGGGCCCCCAAACCCTCTGGTGCCATCTGCCTGTCTCGGCACTTCTGACTCCACAGAGCCTTTCCTACATCTGGGCTGCCTGCCGTGGCAAAGTGCAGGCGTGGGGTGAGGCCATGGCTTTGTCTTTCCAGGAAAAAATGAGCCCCAGGCCGAAGCAGCAGGCCCAGGCAGAGCCTTGAGCTTGAAGCCCAGTAGGTCTGTGGCCCTCAGGGCCAGAGCCATGCTTTCAAGGCAGGGAAGCGGCCTCCAAGCTGAGTGGGAGTGGGGGAGGGGAGGGAGACAGCTGAAGCCGAGTCCAGAAGGGCGGCGATGGAAGAGCTGCAGCTGGGTCAGAGCCTGGAGGGAGGGCGGGGCCTTCACTGAGGTCCCCCCCCCCCCCGGAGGCCAGCCCTAGGCCCCCGCGGTCGCGCATGCGCCCTTGGCCTGTGCGGTGTGTGGGGGGTTGAACCCAAGCCCGCAGGGCTCCCGGAGCGGCCAGAGAAAGAAGGGCCCATGGAGAGGTAGGCGAGGTGGGCAGGGGGCGCCACTTTGCACTCCTCAGCTCCCTGAGGGAGAGAGACAGAGACAGAGACAGAGAGAGAGAGATCCCTGACCTCTGAGTCTCTGCCTCCACCGCTGGCTGGTGCCAACTCACGCGCCATCCCACTTCCAGCCATCACCCCCACGCCTGCCCCGGGGCCAGCCCCACCACAGAGAGGCCGGTTGGTTCCTGCTCACCTCTGTGCCGTCCCTTCCCGACCTGACCCCAGTGCAGGGGATAAGCTTCAGACAAGTCTTTCCATGTCCCTCTGCGTGACAATAGACTTCCTCCCCTCTCCCATTCCACAGGCCCACCCGGGACATCCACCTTTGTCATTAGCTCAGGAGAGGATGCAAGATGAGAATCTCTGCTATTGTGTGGGGAGACTCAGTTTCCCGGGTTTCCCCCATGGACACATGTTCTTCAGCTGGGTCTGAATTTCTCCAGACAAGCTGTCTTGGGAAGGATTTGGCCAGCCCTAAGAACCTGAAGGGAAAGGGCGGAGGGGGGTTCTCTCTCTGCCCCCGACAGCCCCGAGCTGGGTCGGTCCCTCACACCTGGCCAGGGGCAGCCCATCCCCCGGCGCCCTTCCCCGGGGCATCCAAGGGCAGGCTGGGCGCCAGCCCCACCCCGCTCGCCACTGCCCAACCATCGTCCTCCCTCGGGGGGCCTGGGCAGGACAGGGACCCGGCTGTGGGAGGCCTCCAGATCTCAGGCCTGGCACACCGTTTACCAGGCTGCTTCCTCCTCTGACGGGGGCCCAGCACACGCCCCAGGAGACTTGGCAGCCGCCCCCAGGGCTCTAGCCTCTGGAACTCGTCCCCTTGGAAGGGGCCTGGCCCAGGTGCCAGGTTCGGCTGGTCGGCCAGCCTCCTTTGGAGAAAGCAGGCAAGCCGAGCCAGGCTTGCAGTGGCCCTGGCGTGACACCTGCCACCTCAGGCAGAGGGCCTCCCGCGTGCCCTCCATGGCGGGTTTCTCCCCGGAGCCGTGGCCTGGGCACTAGGAAGGCCGGGCCTCCCCGACTCCCGGGAGGAGGGGCTAGCCCAGTTGCGCCCTGGCCCCCAAACCCTCTGGTGCCATCTGCCTGTCTCGGCACTTCTGACTCCACAGAGCCTTTCCTACATCTGGGCTGCCTGCCGTGGCAAAGTGCAGGCGTGGGGTGAGGCCATGGCTTTGTCTTTCCAGGAAAAAATGAGCCCCTGGCCGAAGCAGCAGGCCCAGGCAGAGCCTTGAGCTTGAAGCCCAGTAGGTCTGTGGCCCTCAGGGCCAGAGCCATGCTTTCACGGCAGGGAAGCGGCCTCCAAGCTGAGTGGGAGTGGGGGAGGGGAGGGAGACAGCTGAAGCCGAGTCCAGAAGGGCGGCGATGGAAGAGCTGCAGCTGGGTCAGAGCCTGGAGGGAGGGCGGGGCCTTCACTGAGGACCCCCCACCCCCCCCCCAGGCCAGCCCTAGGCCCCGGCAGTCGCGCATGCGCCCTTGGCCTGTGCGGTGTGGGGGGGGTTGAACCCAAGCCCGCAGGGCTCCCGGAGCGGCCAGAGAAAGAAGGGCCCATGGAGAGGTAGGCGAGGTGGGAAGGGGGCGCCACCTTGCTCTCCTCAGCTCCCTGAGGGAGAGAGACAGAGACAGAGACAGAGAGAGAGAGATCCCTGACCTCTGAGTCTCTGCCTCCACCGCTGGCTGGTGCCAACTCACGCGCCATCCCACTTCCAGCCATCACCCCCACGCCTGCCCCGGGGCCAGCCCCACCACAGAGAGGCCGGTTGGTTCCTGCTCACCTCTGTGCCGTCCCTTCCCGACCTGACCCCAGTGCAGGGGATAAGCTTCAGACAAGTCTTTCCATGTCCCTCTGCATGACAATAGACTTCCTCCCCTCTCCCATTCCACAGGCCCACCCGGGACATCCACCTTTGTCATTAGCTCAGGAGAGGATGCAAGATGAGAATCTCTGCTATTGTGTGGGGAGACTCAGTTTTCCGGGTTTCCCCCATGGACACATGTTCTTCAGCTGGGTCTGATTTTCTCCAGACAAGCTGTCTTGGGAAGGATTTGGCCAGCCCTAAGAACCTGAAGGGAAAGGGCGGAGGGGGGTTCTCTCTCTGCCCCCGACAGCCCCGAGCTGGGTCGGTCCCTCAGACCTGGCCAGGGGCAGCCCATCCCCCGGCGCCCTTCCCCGGGGCATCCAAGGGCAGGCTCGGCGCCAGCCCCACCCCGCTCGCCACTGCCCGACCATCGTCCTCCCTCGGGGGGCGTGGGCAGGACAGGGACCCGGCTGTGGGAGGCCTCCAGATCTCAGGCCTGGCACACCGTTTACCAGGCTGCTTCCTCCTCTGACGGGGGCCCAGCACACGCCCCAGGAGACTTGGCAGCCGCCCCCAGGGCTCTAGCCTCTGGAACTCGTCCCCTTGGAAGGGGCCTGGCCCAGGTGCCAGGTTCGGCTGGTCGGCCAGCCTCCTTTGGAGAAAGCAGGCAAGCCGAGCCAGGCTTGCAGTGGCCCTGGCGTGACACCTGCCACCTCAGGCAGAGGGCCTCCCGCGTGCCCTCCATGGCGGGTTTCTCCCCGGAGCCGTGGCCTGGGCACTAGGAAGGCCGGGCCTCCCCGACTCCCGGGAGGAGGGGCTAGCCCAGTTGCGCCCGGGCCCCCAAACCCTCTGGTGCCATCTGCCTGTCTCGGCACTTCTGACTCCACAGAGCCTTTCCTACATCTGGGCTGCCTGCCGTGGCAAAGTGCAGGCGTGGGGTGAGGCCATGGCTTTGTCTTTCCAGGAAAAAATGAGCCCCAGGCCGAAGCAGCAGGCCCAGGCAGAGCCTTGAGCTTGAAGCCCAGTAGGTCTGTGGCCCTCAGGGCCAGAGCCATGCTTTCAAGGCAGGGAAGCGGCCTCCAAGCTGAGTGGGAGTGGGGGAGGGGAGGGAGACAGCTGAAGCCAAGTCCAGAATGGCGGCGATGGAAGAGCTGCAGCTGGGTCAGAGCCTGGAGGGAGGGCGGGGCCTTCACTGAGGACCCCCCCGAGGCCAGCCCTAGGCCCCGGCGGTCGCGCATGCGCCCTTGGCCTGTGCGGTGTGTGGGGGGTTGAACCCAAGCCCGCAGGGCTCCCGGAGCGGCCAGAGAAAGAAGGGCCCATGGAGAGGTAGGCGAGGTGGGCAGGGGGCGCCACCTTGCTCTCCTCAGCTCCCTGAGGGAGAGAGACAGAGACAGAGACAGAGACAGAGACAGAGAGAGAGAGATCCCTGACCTCTGAGTCTCTGCCTCCACCGCTGGCTGGTGCCAACTCACGCGCCATCCCACTTCCAGCCATCACCCCCACGCCTGCCCCGGGGTCAGCCCCACCACAGAGAGGCCGGTTGGTTCCTGCTCACCTCTGTGCCGTCCCTTCCCGACCTGACCCCAGTGCAGGGGATAAGCTTCAGACAAGTCTTTCCATGTCCCTCTGCATGACAATAGACTTCCTCCCCTCTCCCATTCCACAGGCCCACCCGGGACATCCACCTTTGTCATTAGCTCAGGAGAGGATGCAAGATGAGAATCTCTGCTATTGTGTGGGGAGACTCAGTTTCCCGGGTTTCCCCCATGGACACATGTTCTTCAGCTGGGTCTGATTTTCTCCAGACAAGCTGTCTTGGGAAGGATTTGGCCAGCCCTAAGAACCTGAAGGGAAAGGGCGGAGGGGGGTTCTCTCTCTGCCCCCGACAGCCCCGAGCTGGGTCGGTCCCTCAGACCTGGCCAGGGGCAGCCCATCCCCCGGCGCCCTTCCCCGGGGCATCCAAGGGCAGGCTCGGCGCCAGCCCCACCCCGCTCGCCACTGCCCGACCATCGTCCTCCCTCGGGGGGCGTGGGCAGGACAGGGACCCGGCTGTGGGAGGCCTCCAGATCTCAGGCCTGGCACACCGTTTACCAGGCTGCTTCCTCCTCTGACGGGGGCCCAGCACACGCCCCAGGAGACTTGGCAGCCGCCCCCAGGGCTCTAGCCTCTGGAACTCGTCCCCTTGGAAGGGGCCTGGCCCAGGTGCCAGGTTCGGCTGGTCGGCCAGCCTCCTTTGGAGAAAGCAGGCAAGCCGAGCCAGGCTTGCAGTGGCCCTGGCGTGACACCTGCCACCTCAGGCAGAGGGCCTCCCGCGTGCCCTCCATGGCGGGTTTCTCCCCGGAGCCGTGGCCTGGGCACTAGGAAGGCCGGGCCTCCCCGACTCCCGGGAGGAGGGGCTAGCCCAGTTGCGCCCGGGCCCCCAAACCCTCTGGTGCCATCTGCCTGTCTCGGCACTTCTGACTCCACAGAGCCTTTCCTACATCTGGGCTGCCTGCCGTGGCAAAGTGCAGGCGTGGGGTGAGGCCATGGCTTTGTCTTTCCAGGAAAAAATGAGCCCCTGGCCGAAGCAGCAGGCCCTGGCAGAGCCTTGAGCTTGAAGCCCAGTAGGTCTGTGGCCCTCAGGGCCAGTGCCATGCTTTCAAGGCAGGGAAGCGGCCTCCAAGCTGAGTGGGAGTGGGGGAGGGGAGGGAGACAGCTGAAGCCGAGTCCAGAAGGGCGGCGATGGAAGAGCTGCAGCTGGGTCAGAGCCTGGAGGGAGGGCGGGGCCTTCACTGAGGACCCCCCCGAGGCCAGCCCTAGGCCCCGGCGGTCGCGCATGCGCCCTTGGCCTGTGCGGTGTGTGGGGGGTTGAACCCAAGCCCGCAGGGCTCCCGGAGCGGCCAGAGAAAGAAGGGCCCATGGAGAGGTAGGCGAGGTGGGCAGGGGGCGCCACCTTGCTCTCCTCAGCTCCCTGAGGGAGAGAGACAGAGACAGAGACAGAGAGAGAGAGATCCCTGACCTCTGAGTCTCTGCCTCCACCGCTGGCTGGTGCCAACTCACGCGCCATCCCACTTCCAGCCATCACCCCCACGCCTGCCCCGGGGCCAGCCCCACCACAGAGAGGCCGGTTGGTTCCTACTCACCTCTGTGCCGTCCCTTCCCGACCTGACCCCAGTGCAGGGGATAAGCTTCAGACAAGTCTTTCCATGTCCCTCTGCATGACAATAGACTTCCTCCCCTCTCCCATTCCACAGGCCCACCCGGGACATCCACCTTTGTCATTAGCTCAGGAGAGGATGCAAGATGAGAATCTCTGCTATTGTGTGGGGAGACTCAGTTTCCCGGGTTTCCCCCATGGACACATGTTCTTCAGCTGGGTCTGATTTTCTCCAGACAAGCTGTCTTGGGAAGGATTTGGCCAGCCCTAAGAACCTGAAGGGAAAGGGCGGAGGGGGGTTCTCTCTCTGCCCCCGACAGCCCCGAGCTGGGTCGGTCCCTCAGACCTGGCCAGGGGGAGCCCATCCCCCAGCGCCCTTCCCCGGGGCATCCAAGGGCAGGCTCGGCGCCAGCCCCACCCCGCTCGCCACTGCCCGACCATCGTCCTCCCTCGGGGGGCCTGGGCAGGACAGGGACCCGGCTGTGGGAGGCCTCCAGATCTCAGGCCTGGCACACCGTTTACCAGGCTGCTTCCTCCTCTGACGGGGGCCCAGCACACGCCCCAGGAGACTTGGCAGCCGCCCCCAGGGCTCTAGCCTCTGGAACTCGTCCCCTTGGAAGGGGCCTGGCCCAGGTGCCAGGTTCGGCTGGTCGGCCAGCCTCCTTTGGAGAAAGCAGGCAAGCCGAGCCAGGCTTGCAGTGGCCCTGGCGTGACACCTGCCACCTCAGGCAGAGGGCCTCCCGCGTGCCCTCCATGGCGGGTTTCTCCCCGGAGCCGTGGCCTGGGCACTAGGAAGGCCGGGCCTCCCCGACTCCCGGGAGGAGGGGCTAGCCCAGTTGCGCCCTGGCCCCCTAACCCTCTGGTGCCATCTGCCTGTCTCGGCACTTCTGACTCCACAGAGCCTTTCCTACATCTGGGCTGCCTGCCGTGGCAAAGTGCAGGCGTGGGGTGAGGCCATGGCTTTGTCTTTCCAGGAATAAATGAGCCCCTGGCCGAAGCAGGAGGCCCAGGCAGAGCCTTGAGCTTGAAGCCCAGTAGGTCTGTGGCCCTCAGGGCCAGAGCCATGCTTTCAAGGCAGGGAAGCGGCCTCCAAGCTGAGTGGGAGTGGGGGAGGGGAGGGAGACAGCTGAAGCCGAGTCCAGAAGGGCGGCGATGGAAGAGCTGCAGCTGGGTCAGAGCCTGGAGGGAGGGCGGGGCCTTCACTGAGGACCCCCCCCCAGAGGCCAGCCCTAGGCCCCGGCGGTCGCGCATGCGCCCTTGGCCTGTGCGGTGTGTGGGGGGTTGAACCCAAGCCCGCAGGGCTCCCGGAGCGGCCAGAGAAATAAGGGCCCATGGAGAGGTAGGTGAGGTGGGCAGGGGGCGCCACCTTGCTCTCCTCAGCTCCCTGAGGGATAGAGACAGAGACAGAGACAGAGAGAGAGAGATCCCTGACCTCTGAGTCTCTGCCTCCACCGCTGGCTGGTGCCAACTCACGCGCCATCCCACTTCCAGCCATCACCCCCACGCCTGCCCCGGGGCCAGCCCCACCACAGAGAGGCCGGTTGGTTCCTGCTCACCTCTGTGCCGTCCCTTCCCGACCTGACCCCAGTGCAGGGGATAAGCTTCAGACAAGTCTTTCCATGTCCCTCTGCATGACAATAGACTTCCTCCCCTCTCCCATTCCACAGGCCCACCCGGAACATCCACCTTTGTCATTAGCTCAGGAGAGGATGCAAGATGAGAATCTCTGCTATTGTGTGGGGAGACTCAGTTTCCCGGGTTTCCCCCATGGACACATGTTCTTCAGCTGGGTCTGATTTTCTCCAGACAAGCTGTCTTGGGAAGGATTTGGCCAGCCCTAAGAACCTGAAGGGAAAGGGCGGAGGGGGGTTCTCTCTCTGTCCCCGACAGCCCCAAGCTGGGTCGGTCCCTCAGACCTGGCCAGGGGCAGCCCATCCCCCGGCGCCCTTCCCCGGGGCATCCAAGGGCAGGCTCGGCGCCAGCCCCACCCCGCTCGCCACTGCCCGACCATCGTCCGCCCTCGGGGGGCCTGGGCAGGACAGGGACCTGGCTGTGGGAGGCCTCCAGATCTCAGGCCTGGCACACCGTTTACCAGGCTGCTTCCTCCTCTGACGGGGGCCCAGCACACGCCCCAGGAGACTTGGCAGCCGCCCCCAGGGCTCTATCCTCTGGAACTCGTCCCCTTGGAAGGGGCCTGGCCCAGGTGCCAGGTTCGGCTGGTCGGCCAGCCTCCTTTGGAGAAAGCAGGCAAGCCGAGCCAGGCTTGCAGTGGCCCTGGCGTGACACCTGCCACCTCAGGCAGAGGGCCTCCCGCGTGCCCACCATGGCGGGTTTCTCCCCGGAGCCGTGGCCTGGGCACTAGGAAGGCCGGGCCTCCCCGACTCCCGGGAGGAGGGGCTAGCCCAGTTGCGCCCTGGCCCCCTAACCCTCTGGTGCAATCTGCCTGTCTCGGCACTTCTGACTCCACAGAGCCTTTCCTACATCTGGGCTGCCTGCCGTGGCAATGTGCAGGCGTGGGGTGAGGCCATGGCTTTGTCTTTCCAGGAAAAAATGAGCCCCTGGCCGAAGCAGCAGGCCCAGGCAGAGCCTTGAGCTTGAAGCCCAGTAGGTCTGTGGCCCTCAGGGCCAGAGCCATGCTTTCAAGGCAGGGAAGCGGCCTCCAAGCTGAGTGGGAGTGGGGGATGGGAGGGAGACAGCTGAAGCCAAGTCCAGAAGGGCGGCGATGGAAGAGCTGCAGCTGGGTCAGAGCCTGGAGGGAGGGCGGGGCCTTCACTGAGGACCCACCCCCAGAGGCCAGCCCTAGGCCCCGGCGGTCGCGCATGCGCCCTTGGCCTGTGCGGTGTGTGGGGGGTTGAACCCAAGCCCGCAGGGCTCCCGGAGCGGCCAGAGAAATAAGGGCCCATGGAGAGGTAGGCGAGGTGGGCAGGGGGCGCCACCTTGCACTCCTCAGCTCCCTGAGGGATAGAGACAGAGACAGAGACAGAGAGAGAGAGATCCCTGACCTCTGAGTCTCTGCCTCCACCGCTGGCTGGTGCCAACTCACGCGCCATCCCACTTCCAGCCATCACCCCCACGCCTGCCCCGGGGCCAGCCCCACCACAGAGAGGCCGGTTGGTTCCTGCTCACCTCTGTGCCGTCCCTTCCCGACCTGACCCCAGTGCAGGGGATAAGCTTCAGACAAGTCTTTCCATGTCCCTCTGCATGACAATAGACTTCCTCCCCTCTCCCATTCCACAGGCCCACCCGGAACATCCACCTTTGTCATTAGCTCAGGAGAGGATGCAAGATGAGAATCTCTGCTATTGTGTGGGGAGACTCAGTTTCCCGGGTTTCCCCCATGGACACATGTTCTTCAGCTGGGTCTGATTTTCTCCAGACAAGCTGTCTTGGGAAGGATTTGGCCAGCCCTAAGAACCTGAAGGGAAAGGGCGGAGGGGGGTTCTCTCTCTGTCCCCGACAGCCCCAAGCTGGGTCGGTCCCTCAGACCTGGCCAGGGGCAGCCCATCCCCCGGCGCCCTTCCCCGGGGCATCCAAGGGCAGGCTCGGCGCCAGCCCCACCCCGCTCGCCACTGCCCGACCATCGTCCGCCCTCGGGGGGCCTGGGCAGGACAGGGACCCGGCTGTGGGAGGCCTCCAGATCTCAGGCCTGGCACACCGTTTACCAGGCTGCTTCCTCCTCTGACGGGGGCCCAGCACACGCCCCACGAGACTTGGCAGCCGCCCCCAGGGCTCTATCCTCTGGAACTCGTCCCCTTGGAAGGGGCCTGGCCCAGGTGCCAGGTTCGGCTGGTCGGCCAGCCTCCTTTGGAGAAAGCAGGCAAGCCGAGCCAGGCTTGCAGTGGCCCTGGCGTGACACCTGCCACCTCAGGCAGAGGGCCTCCCGCGTGCCCACCATGGCGGGTTTCTCCCCGGAGCCGTGGCCTGGGCACTAGGAAGGCCGGGCCTCCCCGACTCCCGGGAGGAGGGGCTAGCCCAGTTGCGCCCTGGCCCCCTAACCCTCTGGTGCCATCTGCCTGTCTCGGCACTTCTGACTCCACAGAGCCTTTCCTACATCTGGGCTGCCTGCCGTGGCAATGTGCAGGCGTGGGGTGAGGCCATGGCTTTGTCTTTCCAGGAAAAAATGAGCCCCTGGCCGAAGCAGCAGGCCCAGGCAGAGCCTTGAGCTTGAAGCCCAGTAGGTCTGTGGCCCTCAGGGCCAGAGCCATGCTTTCAAGGCAGGGAAGCGGCCTCCAAGCTGAGTGGGAGTGGGGGAGGGGAGGGAGACAGCTGAAGCCGAGTCCAGAAGGGCGGCGATGGAAGAGCTGCAGCTGGGTCAGAGCCTGGAGGGAGGGCGGGGCCTTCACTGAGGACCCCCCCCCCAGAGGCCAGCCCTAGGCCCTGGCGGTCGCGCATGCGCCCTTGGCCTGTGCGGTGTGTGGGGGGTTGAACCCAAGCCCGCAGGGCTCCCGGAGCGGCCAGAGAAAGAAGGGCCCATGGAGAGGTAGGCGAGGTGGGCAGGGGGCGCCACCTTGCTCTCCTCAGCTCCCTGAGGGAGAGAGACAGAGACAGAGACAGAGAGAGAGAGATCCCTGACCTCTGAGTCTCTGCCTCCACCGCTGGCTGGTGCCAACTCACGCGCCATCCCACTTCCAGCCATCACCCCCACGCCTGCCCCGGGGTCAGCCCCACCACAGAGAGGCCGGTTGGTTCCTGCTCACCTCTGTGCCGTCCCTTCCCGACCTGACCCCAGTGCAGGGGATAAGCTTCAGACAAGTCTTTCCATGTCCCTCTGCATGACAATAGACTTCCTCCCCTCTCCCATTCCACAGGCCCACCCGGGACATCCACCTTTGTCATTAGCTCAGGAGAGGATGCAAGATGAGAATCTCTGCTATTGTGTGGGGAGACTCAGTTTTCCGGGTTTCCCCCATGGACACATGTTCTTCAGCTGGGTCTGATTTTCTCCAGACAAGCTGTCTTGGGAAGGATTTGGCCAGCCCTAAGAACCTGAAGGGAAAGGGCGGAGGGGGGTTCTCTCTCTGCCCCCGACAGCCCCGAGCTGGGTCGGTCCCTCAGACCTGGCCAGGGGCAGCCCATCCCCCCGGCGCCCTTCCCCGGGGCATCCAAGGGCAGGCTCGGCGCCAGCCCCACCCCGCTCGCCACTGCCCGAACATCGTCCTCCCTCGGGGGGCGTGGGCAGGACAGGGACCCGGCTGTGGGAGGCCTCCAGATCTCAGGCCTGGCACACCGTTTACCAGGCTGCTTCCTCCTCTGACGGGGGCCCAGCACACGCCCCAGGAGACTTGGCAGCCGCCCCCAGGGCTCTAGCCTCTGGAACTCGTCCCCTTGGAAGGGGCCTGGCCCAGGTGCCAGGTTCGGCTGGTCGGCCAGCCTCCTTTGGAGAAAGCAGGCAAGCCGAGCCAGGCTTGCAGTGGCCCTGGCGTGACACCTGCCACCTCAGGCAGAGGGCCTCCCGCGTGCCCTCCATGGCGGGTTTCTCCCCGGAGCCGTGGCCTGGGCACTAGGAAGGCCGGGCCTCCCCGACTCCCGGGAGGAGGGGCTAGCCCAGTTGCGCCCGGGCCCCCAAACCCTCTGGTGCCATCTGCCTGTCTCGGCACTTCTGACTCCACAGAGCCTTTCCTACATCTGGGCTGCCTGCCGTGGCAAAGTGCAGGCGTGGGGTGAGGCCATGGCTTTGTCTTTCCAGGAAAAAATGAGCCCCAGGCCGAAGCAGCAGGCCCAGGCAGAGCCTTGAGCTTGAAGCCCAGTAGGTCTGTGGCCCTCAGGGCCAGAGCCATGCTTTCAAGGCAGGGAAGCGGCCTCCAAGCTGAGTGGGAGTGGGGGAGGGGAGGGAGACAGCTGAAGCCGAGTCCAGAAGGGCGGCGATGGAAGAGCTGCAGCTGGGTCAGAGCCTGGAGGGAGGGCGGGGCCTTCACTGAGGTCCCCCCCCCCGGAGGCCAGCCCTAGGCCCCCGCGGTCGCGCATGCGCCCTTGGCCTGTGCGGTGTGTGGGGGGTTGAACCCAAGCCCGCAGGGCTCCCGGAGCGGCCAGAGAAAGAAGGGCCCATGGAGAGGTAGGCGAGGTGGGCAGGGGGCGCCACTTTGCACTCCTCAGCTCCCTGAGGGAGAGAGACAGAGACAGAGACAGAGAGAGAGAGATCCCTGACCTCTGAGTCTCTGCCTCCACCGCTGGCTGGTGCCAACTCACGCGCCATCCCACTTCCAGCCATCACCCCCACGCCTGCCCCGGGGCCAGCCCCACCACAGAGAGGCCGGTTGGTTCCTGCTCACCTCTGTGCCGTCCCTTCCCGACCTGACCCCAGTGCAGGGGATAAGCTTCAGACAAGTCTTTCCATGTCCCTCTGCATGACAATAGACTTCCTCCCCTCTCCCATTCCACAGGCCCACCCGGGACATCCACCTTTGTCATTAGCTCAGGAGAGGATGCAAGATGAGAATCTCTGCTATTGTGTGGGGAGACTCAGTTTCCCGGGTTTCCCCCATGGACACATGTTCTTCAGCTGGGTCTGAATTTCTCCAGACAAGCTGTCTTGGGAAGGATTTGGCCAGCCCTAAGAACCTGAAGGGAAAGGGCGGAGGGGGGTTCTCTCTCTGCCCCCGACAGCCCCGAGCTGGGTCGGTCCCTCAGACCTGGCCAGGGGCAGCCCATCCCCCGGCGCCCTTCCCCGGGGCATCCAAGGGCAGGCTGGGCGCCAGCCCCACCCCGCTCGCCACTGCCCAACCATCGTCCTCCCTCGGGGGGCCTGGGCAGGACAGGGACCCGGCTGTGGGAGGCCTCCAGATCTCAGGCCTGGCACACCGTTTACCAGGCTGCTTCCTCCTCTGACGGGGGCCCAGCACACGCCCCAGGAGACTTGGCAGCCGCCCCCAGGGCTCTAGCCTCTGGAACTCGTCCCCTTGGAAGGGGCCTGGCCCAGGTGCCAGGTTCGGCTGGTCGGCCAGCCTCCTTTGGAGAAAGCAGGCAAGCCGAGCCAGGCTTGCAGTGGCCCTGGCGTGACACCTGCCACCTCAGGCAGAGGGCCTCCCGCGTGCCCTCCATGGCGGGTTTCTCCCCGGAGCCGTGGCCTGGGCACTAGGAAGGCCGGGCCTCCCCGACTCCCGGGAGGAGGGGCTAGCCCAGTTGAGCCCTGGCCCCCAAACCCTCTGGTGCCATCTGCCTGTCTCGGCACTTCTGACTCCACAGAGCCTTTCCTACATCTGGGCTGCCTGCCGTGGCAAAGTGCAGGCGTGGGGTGAGGCCATGGCTTTGTCTTTCCAGGAAAAAATGAGCCCCTGGCCGAAGCAGCAGGCCCAGGCAGAGCCTTGAGCTTGAAGCCCAGTAGGTCTGTGGCCCTCAGGGCCAGAGCCATGCTTTCACGGCAGGGAAGCGGCCTCCAAGCTGAGTGGGAGTGGGGGAGGGGAGGGAGACAGCTGAAGCCGAGTCCAGAAGGGCGGCGATGGAAGAGCTGCAGCTGGGTCAGAGCCTGGAGGGAGGGCGGGGCCTTCACTGAGGACCCCCCACCCCCCCCCCCAGGCCAGCCCTAGGCCCCGGCAGTCGCGCATGCGCCCTTGGCCTGTGCGGTGTGGGGGGGGTTGAACCCAAGCCCGCAGGGCTCCCGGAGCGGCCAGAGAAAGAAGGGCCCATGGAGAGGTAGGCGAGGTGGGCAGGGGGCGACACCTTGCTCTCCTCAGCTCCCTGAGGGAGAGAGACAGAGACAGAGACAGAGAGAGAGAGATCCCTGACCTCTGAGTCTCTGCCTCCACCGCTGGCTGGTGCCAACTCACGCGCCATCCCACTTCCAGCCATCACCCCCACGCCTGCCCCGGGGCCAGCCCCACCACAGAGAGGCCGGTTGGTTCCTGCTCACCTCTGTGCCGTCCCTTCCCGACCTGACCCCAGTGCAGGGGATAAGCTTCAGACAAGTCTTTCCATGTCCCTCTGCATGACAATAGACTTCCTCCCCTCTCCCATTCCACAGGCCCACCCGGGACATCCACCTTTGTCATTAGCTCAGGAGAGGATGCAAGATGAGAATCTCTGCTATTGTGTGGGGAGACTCAGTTTCCCGGGTTTCCCCCATGGACACATGTTCTTCAGCTGGGTCTGATTTTCTCCAGACAAGCTGTCTTGGGAAGGATTTGGCCAGCCCTAAGAACCTGAAGGGAAAGGGCGGAGGGGGGTTCTCTCTCTGCCCCCGACAGCCCCGAGCTGGGTCGGTCCCTCAGACCTGGCCAGGGGCAGCCCATCCCCCGGCGCCCTTCCCCGGGGCATCCAAGGGCAGGCTCGGCGCCAGCCCCACCCCGCTCGCCACTGCCCGACCATCGTCCTCCCTCGGGGGGCCTGGGCAGGACAGGGACCCGGCTGTGGGAGGCCTCCAGATCTCAGGCCTGGCACACCGTTTACCAGGCTGCTTCCTCCTCTGACGGGGGCCCAGCACACGCCCCAGGAGACTTGGCAGCCGCCCCCAGGGCTCTAGCCTCTGGAACTCGTCCCCTTGGAAGGGGCCTGGCCCAGGTGCCAGGTTCGGCTGGTCGGCCAGCCTCCTTTGGAGAAAGCAGGCAAGCCGAGCCAGGCTTGCAGTGGCCCTGGCGTGACACCTGCCACCTCAGGCAGAGGGCCTCCCGCGTGCCCTCCATGGCGGGTTTCTCCCCGGAGCCGTGGCCTGGGCACTAGGAAGGCCGGGCCTCCCCGACTCCCGGGAGGAGGGGCTAGCCCAGTTGCGCCCTGGCCCCCAAACCCTCTGGTGCCATCTGCCTGTCTCGGCACTTCTGACTCCACAGAGCCTTTCCTACATCTGGGCTGCCTGCCGTGGCAAAGTGCAGGCGTGGGGTGAGGCCATGGCTTTGTCTTTCCAGGAAAAAATGAGCCCCTGGCCGAAGCAGCAGGCCCAGGCAGAGCCTTGAGCTTGAAGCCCAGTAGGTCTGTGGCCCTCAGGGCCAGAGCCATGCTTTCAAGGCAGGGAAGCGGCCTCCAAGCTGAGTGGGAGTTGGGGAGGGGAGGGAGACAGCTGAAGCCGAGTCCAGAAGGGCGGCGATGGAAGAGCTGCAACTGGGTCAGAACCTGGAGGGAGGGCGGGGCCTTCACTGAAGACCCCCCACCCCCCCCAGGCCAGCCCTAGGCCCCGGCGGTCGCGCATGCGCCCATGGCCTGTGTGGTGTGTGGGGGGTTGAACCCAAGCCCGCAGGGCTCCCGGAGCGGCCAGAGAAAGAAGGGCCCATGGAGAGGTAGGCGAGGTGGGCAGGGGGCGCCACCTTGCTCTCCTCAGCTCCCTGAGGGAGAGAGACAGAGACAGAGACAGAGAGAGAGAGATCCCTGACCTCTGAGTCTCTGCCTCCACCGCTGGCTGGTGCCAACTCACGCGCCATCCCACTTCCAGCCATCACCCCCACGCCTGCCCCGGGGCCAGCCCCACCACAGAGAGGCCGGTTGGTTCCTGCTCACCTCTGTGCCCTCCCTTCCCGACCTGACCCCAGTGCAGGGGATAAGCTTCAGACAAGTCTTTCCATGTCCCTCTGCATGACAATAGACTTCCTCCCCTCTCCCATTCCACAGGCCCACCCGGGACATCCACCTTTGTCATTAGCTCAGGAGAGGATGCAAGATGAGAATCTCTGCTATTGTGTGGGGAGACTCAGTTTCCCGGGTTTCCCCCATGGACACATGTTCTTCAGCTGGGTCTGAATTTCTCCAGACAAGCTGTCTTGGGAAGGATTTGGCCAGCCCTAAGAACCTGAAGGGAAAGGGCGGAGGGGGGTTCTCTCTCTGCCCCCGACAGCCCCGAGCTGGGTCGGTCCCTCAGACCTGGCCAGGGGCAGCCCATCCCCCGGCGCCCTTCCCCGGGGCATCCAAGGGCAGGCTGGGCGCCAGCCCCACCCCGCTCGCCACTGCCCGACCATCGTCCTCCCTCGGGGGGCCTGGGCAGGACAGGGACCCGGCTGTGGGAGGCCTCCAGATCTCAGGCCTGGCACACCGTTTACCAGGCTGCTTCCTCCTCTGACGGGGGCCCAGCACACGCCCCAGGAGACTTGGCAGCCGCCCCCAGGGCTCTAGCCTCTGGAACTCGTCCCCTTGGAAGGGGCCTGGCCCAGGTGCCAGGTTCGGCTGGTCGGCCAGCCTCCTTTGGAGAAAGCAGGCAAGCCGAGCCAGGCTTGCAGTGGCCCTGGCGTGACACCTGCCACCTCAGGCAGAGGGCCTCCCGCGTGCCCTCCATGGCGGGTTTCTCCCCGGAGCCGTGGCCTGGGCACTAGGAAGGCCGGGCCTCCCCGACTCCCGGGAGGAGGGGCTAGCCCAGTTGTGCCCTGGCCCCCAAACCCTCTGGTGCCATCTGCCTGTCTCGGCACTTCTGACTCCACAGAGCCTTTCCTACATCTGGGCTGCCTGCCGTGGCAAAGTGCAGGCGTGGGGTGAGGCCATGGCTTTGTCTTTCCAGGAAAAAATGAGCCCCTGGCCGAAGCAGCAGGCCCAGGCAGAGCCTTGAGCTTGAAGCCCAGTAGGTCTGTGGCCCTCAGGGCCAGAGCCATGCTTTCACGGCAGGGAAGCGGCCTCCAAGCTGAGTGGGAGTGGGGAAGGGGAGGGAGACAGCTGAAGCCGAGTCCAGAAGGGCGGCGATGGAAGAGCTGCAGCTGGGTCAGAGCCTGGAGGGAGGGCGGGGCCTTCACTGAGGACCCCCCACCCCCCCCAGGCCAGCCCTAGGCCCCGGCGGACACGCATGCGCCCTTGGCCTGTGCGGTGTGTGGGGGGTTGAACCCAAGCCCGCAGGGCTCCCGGAGCGGCCAGAGAAAGAAGGGCCCATGGAGAGGTAGGCGAGGTGGGCAGGGGGCGCCACCTTGCTCTCCTCAGCTCCCTGAGGGAGAGAGACAGAGACAGAGACAGAGAGAGAGAGATCCCTGACCTCTGAGTCTCTGCCTCCACCGCTGGCTGGTGCCAACTCACGCGCCATCCCACTTCCAGCCATCACCCCCACGCCTGCCCCGGGGCCAGCCCCACCACAGAGAGGCCGGTTGGTTCCTGCTCACCTCTGTGCCCTCCCTTCCCGACCTGACCCCAGTGCAGGGGATAAGCTTCAGACAAGTCTTTCCATGTCCCTCTGCATGACAATAGACTTCCTCCCCTCTCCCATTCCACAGGCCCACCCGGGACATCCACCTTTGTCATTAGCTCAGGAGAGGATGCAAGATGAGAATCTCTGCTATTGTGTGGGGAGACTCAGTTTCCCGGGTTTCCCCCATGGACACATGTTCTTCAGCTGGGTCTGATTTTCTCCAGACAAGCTGTCTTGGGAAGGATTTGGCCAGCCCTAAGAACCTGAAGGGAAAGGGCGGAGGGGGGTTCTCTCTCTGCCCCCGACAGCCCCGAGCTGGGTCGGTCCCTCAGACCTGGCCAGGGGCAGCCCATCCCCCGGCGCCCTTCCCCGGGGCATCCAAGGGCAGGCTCGGCGCCAGCCCCACCCCGCTCGCCACTGCCCGACCATCGTCCTCCCTCGGGGGGTCTGGGCAGGACAGGGACCCGGCTGTGGGAGGCCTCCAGATCTCAGGCCTGGCACACCGTTTACCAGGCTGCTTCCTCCTATGACGGGGGCCCAGCACACGCCCCAGGAGACTTGGCAGCCGCCCCCAGGGCTCTAGCCTCTGGAACACGTCCCCTTGGAAGGGGCCTGGCCCAGGTGCCAGGTTCGGCTGGTCGGCCAGCCTCCTTTGGAGAAAGCAGGCAAGCCGAGCCAGGCTTGCAGTGGCCCTGGCGTGACACCTGCCACCTCAGGCAGAGGGCCTCCCGCGTGCCCTCCATGGCGGGTTTCTCCCCGGAGCCGTGGCCTGGGCACTAGGAAGGCCGGGCCTCCCCGACTCCCGGGAGGAGGGGCTAGCCCAGTTGCGCCCTGGCCCCCAAACCCTCTGGTGCCATCTGCCTGTCTCGGCACTTCTGACTCCACAGAGCCTTTCCTACATCTGGGCTGCCTGCCGTGGCAAAGTGCAGGCGTGGGGTGAGGCCATGGCTTTGTTTCAGGAAAAAATGAGCCCCCTGGCCGAAGCAGCAGGCCCAGGCAGAGCCTTGAGCTTGAAGCCCAGTAGGTCTGTGGCCCTCAGGGCCAGAGCCATGCTTTCAAGGCAGGGAAGCGGCCTCCAAGCTGAGTGGGAGTTGGGGAGGGGAGGGAGACAGCTGAAGCCGAGTCCAGAAGGGCGGCGATGGAAGAGCTGCAGCTGGGTCAGAACCTGGAGGGAGGGCGGCGGGCCTGCACTGAGGACCCCCCCCCCCCCCGAGGCCAGCCCTAGGCCCCGGCGGTCGCGCATGCGCCCTTGGCCTGTGCGGTGTGTGGGGGTTTTGAACCCAAGCCCGCAGGGCTCCCGGAGCGGCCAGAGAAAGAAGGGCCCATGGAGAGGTAGGCGAGGTGGGCAGGGGGCGCCACCTTGCTCTCCTCAGCTCCCTGAGGGAGAGAGACAGAGACAGAGACAGAGAGAGAGAGATCCCTGACCTCTGAGTCTCTGCCTCCACCGCTGGCTGGTGCCAACTCACGCGCCATCCCACTTCCAGCCATCACCCCCACGCCTGCCCCGGGGCCAGCCCCACCACAGAGAGGCCGGTTGGTTCCTGCTCACCTCTGTGCCGTCCCTTCCCGACCTGACCCCAGTGCAGGGGATAAGCTTCAGACAAGTCTTTCCATGTCCCTCTGCATGACAATAGACTTCCTCCCCTCTCCCATTCCACAGGCCCACCCGGGACATCCACCTTTGTCATTAGCTCAGGAGAGGATGCAAGATGAGAATCTCTGCTATTGTGTGGGGAGACTCAGTTTCCCGGGTTTCCCCCATGGACACATGTTCTTCAGCTGGGTCTGATTTTCTCCAGACAAGCTGTCTTGGGAAGGATTTGGCCAGCCTTAAGAACCTGAAGGGAAAGGGCGGAGGGGGGTTCTCTCTCTGCCCCCGACAGCCCCGAGCTGGGTCGGTCCCTCAGACCTGGCCAGGGGCAGCCCATCCCCCGGCGCCCTTCCCCGGGGCATCCAAGGGCAGGCTGGGCGCCAGCCCCACCCCGCTCGCCACTGCCCGACCATCGTCCTCCCTCGGGGGGCCTGGGCAGGACAGGGACCCGGCTGTGGGAGGCCTCCAGATCTCAGGCCTGGCACACCGTTTACCAGGCTGCTTCCTCCTCTGACGGGGGCCCAGCACACGCCCCAGGAGACTTGGCAGCCGCCCCCAGGGCTCTAGCCTCTGGAACTCGTCCCCTTGGAAGGGGCCTGGCCCAGGTGCCAGGTTCGGCTGGTCGGCCAGCCTCCTTTGGAGAAAGCAGGCAAGCCGAGCCAGGCTTGCAGTGGCCCTGGCGTGACACCTGCCACCTCAGGCAGAGGGCCTCCCGCGTGCCCTCCATGGCGGGTTTCTCCCCGGAGCCGTGGCCTGGGCACTAGGAAGGCCGGGCCTCCCCGACTCCCGGGAGGAGGGGCTAGCCCAGTTGCGCCCTGGTCCCCAAACCCTCTGGTGCCATCTGCCTGTCTCGGCACTTCTGACTCCACAGAGCCTTTCCTACATCTGGGCTGCCTGCCGTGGCAAAGTGCAGGCGTGGGGTGAGGCCATGGCTTTGTGTTTCCAGGAAAAAATGAGCCCCTGGCCGAAGCAGCAGGCCCAGGCAGAGCCTTGAGCTTGAAGCCCAGTAGGTCTGTGGCCCTCAGGGCCAGAGCCATGCTTTCAAGGCAGGGAAGCGGCCTCCAAGCTGAGTGGGAGTGGGGGAGGGGAGGGAGACAGCTGAAGCCGAGTCCAGAAGGGCGGCGATGGAAGAGCTGCAGCTGGGTCAGAGCCTGGAGGGAGGGCGGGGCCTTCACTGAGGACCCCCCCCCCCGAGGCCAGCCCTAGGCCCCGGCGGTCGCACATGCGCCCTTGGCCTGTGCGGTGTGTGGGGGGTTGAACCCAAGCCCGCAGGGCTCCCGGAGCGGCCAGAGAAAGAAGGGCCCATGGAGAGGTAGGCGAGGTGGGCAGGGGGCGCCACCTTGCTCTCCTCAGCTCCCTGAGGGAGAGAGACAGAGACAGAGACAGAGAGAGAGAGATCCCTGACCTCTGAGTCTCTGCCTCCACCGCTGGCTGGTGCCAACTCACGCGCCATCCCACTTCCAGCCATCACCCCCACGCCTGCCCCGGGGCCAGCCCCACCACAGAGAGGCCGGTTGGTTCCTGCTCACCTCTGTGCCCTCCCTTCCCGACCTGACCCCAGTGCAGGGGATAAGCTTCAGACAAGTCTTTCCATGTCCCTCTGCATGACAATAGACTTCCTCCCCTCTCCCATTCCACAGGCCCACCCGGGACATCCACCTTTGTCATTAGCTCAGGAGAGGATGCAAGATGAGAATCTCTGCTATTGTGTGGGGAGACTCAGTTTCCCGGGTTTCCCCCATGGACACATGTTCTTCAGCTGGGTCTGAATTTCTCCAGACAAGCTGTCTTGGGAAGGATTTGGCCAGCCCTAAGAACCTGAAGGGAAAGGGCGGAGGGGGGTTCTCTCTCTGCCCCCGACAGCCCCGAGCTGGGTCGGTCCCTCAGACCTGGCCAGGGGCAGCCCATCCCCCGGCGCCCTTCCCCGGGGCATCCAAGGGCAGGCTGGGCGCCAGCCCCACCCCGCTCGCCACTGCCCGACCATCGTCCTCCCTCGGGGGGCCTGGGCAGGACAGGGACCCGGCTGTGGGAGGCCTCCAGATCTCAGGCCTGGCACACCGTTTACCAGGCTGCTTCCTCCTCTGACGGGGGCCCAGCACACGCCCCAGGAGACTTGGCAGCCGCCCCCAGGGCTCTAGCCTCTGGAACTCGTCCCCTTGGAAGGGGCCTGGCCCAGGTGCCAGGTTCGGCTGGTCGGCCAGCCTCCTTTGGAGAAAGCAGGCAAGCCGAGCCAGGCTTGCAGTGGCCCTGGCGTGACACCTGCCACCTCAGGCAGAGGGCCTCCCGCGTGCCCTCCATGGCGGGTTTCTCCCCGGAGCCGTGGCCTGGGCACTAGGAAGGCCGGGCCTCCCCGACTCCCGGGAGGAGGGGCTAGCCCAGTTGTGCCCTGGCCCCCAAACCCTCTGGTGCCATCTGCCTGTCTCGGCACTTCTGACTCCACAGAGCCTTTCCTACATCTGGGCTGCCTGCCGTGGCAAAGTGCAGGCGTGGGGTGAGGCCATGGCTTTGTCTTTCCAGGAAAAAATGAGCCCCTGGCCGAAGCAGCAGGCCCAGGCAGAGCCTTGAGCTTGAAGCCCAGTAGGTCTGTGGCCCTCAGGGCCAGAGCCATGCTTTCACGGCAGGGAAGCGGCCTCCAAGCTGAGTGGGAGTGGGGAAGGGGAGGGAGACAGCTGAAGCCGAGTCCAGAAGGGCGGCGATGGAAGAGCTGCAGCTGGGTCAGAGCCTGGAGGGAGGGCGGGGCCTTCACTGAGGACCCCCCACCCCCCCCAGGCCAGCCCTAGGCCCCGGCGGACACGCATGCGCCCTTGGCCTGTGCAGTGTGTGGGGGGTTGAACCCAAGCCCGCAGGGCTCCCGGAGCGGCCAGAGAAAGAAGGGCCCATGGAGAGGTAGGCGAGGTGGGCAGGGGGCGCCACCTTGCTCTCCTCAGCTCCCTGAGGGAGAGAGACAGAGACAGAGACAGAGAGAGAGAGATCCCTGACCTCTGAGTCTCTGCCTCCACCGCTGGCTGGTGCCAACTCACGCGCCATCCCACTTCCAGCCATCACCCCCACGCCTGCCCCGGGGCCAGCCCCACCACAGAGAGGCCGGTTGGTTCCTGCTCACCTCTGTGCCCTCCCTTCCCGACCTGACCCCAGTGCAGGGGATAAGCTTCAGACAAGTCTTTCCATGTCCCTCTGCATGACAATAGACTTCCTCCCCTCTCCCATTCCACAGGCCCACCCGGGACATCCACCTTTGTCATTAGCTCAGGAGAGGATGCAAGATGAGAATCTCTGCTATTGTGTGGGGAGACTCAGTTTCCCGGGTTTCCCCCATGGACACATGTTCTTCAGCTGGGTCTGATTTTCTCCAGACAAGCTGTCTTGGGAAGGATTTGGCCAGCCCTAAGAACCTGAAGGGAAAGGGCGGAGGGGGGTTCTCTCTCTGCCCCCGACAGCCCCGAGCTGGGTCGGTCCCTCAAACCTGGCCAGGGGCAGCCCATCCCCCGGCGCCCTTCCCCGGGGCATCCAAGGGCAGGCTCGGCGCCAGCCCCACCCCGCTCGCCACTGCCCGACCATCGTCCTCCCTCGGGGGGTCTGGGCAGGACAGGGACCCGGCTGTGGGAGGCCTCCAGATCTCAGGCCTGGCACACCGTTTACCAGGCTGCTTCCTCCTATGACGGGGGCCCAGCACACGCCCCAGGAGACTTGGCAGCCGCCCCCAGGGCTCTAGCCTCTGGAACTCGTCCCCTTGGAAGGGGCCTGGCCCAGGTGCCAGGTTCGGCTGGTCGGCCAGCCTCCTTTGGAGAAAGCAGGCAAGCCGAGCCAGGCTTGCAGTGGCCCTGGCGTGACACCTGCCACCTCAGGCAGAGGGCCTCCCGCGTGCCCTCCATGGCGGGTTTCTCCCCGGAGCCGTGGCCTGGGCACTAGGAAGGCCGGGCCTCCCCGACTCCCGGGAGGAGGGGCTAGCCCAGTTGCGCCCTGGCCCCCAAACCCTCTGGTGCCATCTGCCTGTCTCGGCACTTCTGACTCCACAGAGCCTTTCCTACATCTGGGCTGCCTGCCGTGGCAAAGTGCAGGCGTGGGGTGAGGCCATGGCTTTGTTTTTCCAGGAAAAAATGAGCCCCTGGCCGAAGCAGCAGGCCCAGGCAGAGCCTTGAGCTTGAAGCCCAGTAGGTCTGTGGCCCTCAGGGCCAGAGCCATGCTTTCAAGGCAGGGAAGCGGCCTCCAAGCTGAGTGGGAGTTGGGGAGGGGAGGGAGACAGCTGAAGCCGAGTCCAGAAGGGCGGCGATGGAAGAGCTGCAGCTGGGTCAGAACCTGGAGGGAGGGCGGGGCCTGCACTGAGGACCCCCCCCCCCCCCGAGGCCAGCCCTAGGCCCCGGCGGTCGCGCATGCGCCCTTGGCCTGTGCGGTGTGTGGGGGTTTGAACCCAAGCCCGCAGGGCTCCCGGAGCGGCCAGAGAAAGAAGGGCCCATGGAGAGGTAGGCGAGGTGGGCAGGGGGCGCCACCTTGCTCTCCTCAGCTCCCTGAGGGAGAGAGACAGAGACAGAGACAGAGAGAGAGAGATCCCTGACCTCTGAGTCTCTGCCTCCACCGCTGGCTGGTGCCAACTCACGCGCCATCCCACTTCCAGCCATCACCCCCACGCCTGCCCCGGGGCCAGCCCCACCACAGAGAGGCCGGTTGGTTCCTGCTCACCTCTGTGCCGTCCCTTCCCGACCTGACCCCAGTGCAGGGGATAAGCTTCAGACAAGTCTTTCCATGTCCCTCTGCATGACAATAGACTTCCTCCCCTCTCCCATTCCACAGGCCCACCCGGGACATCCACCTTTGTCATTAGCTCAGGAGAGGATGCAAGATGAGAATCTCTGCTATTGTGTGGGGAGACTCAGTTTCCCGGGTTTCCCCCATGGACACATGTTCTTCAGCTGGGTCTGATTTTCTCCAGACAAGCTGTCTTGGGAAGGATTTGGCCAGCCTTAAGAACCTGAAGGGAAAGGGCGGAGGGGGGTTCTCTCTCTGCCCCCGACAGCCCCGAGCTGGGTCGGTCCCTCAGACCTGGCCAGGGGCAGCCCATCCCCCGGCGCCCTTCCCCGGGGCATCCAAGGGCAGGCTGGGCGCCAGCCCCACCCCGCTCGCCACTGCCCGACCATCGTCCTCCCTCGGGGGGCCTGGGCAGGACAGGGACCCGGCTGTGGGAGGCCTCCAGATCTCAGGCCTGGCACACCGTTTACCAGGCTGCTTCCTCCTCTGACGGGGGCCCAGCACACGCCCCAGGAGACTTGGCAGCCGCCCCCAGGGCTCTAGCCTCTGGAACTCGTCCCCTTGGAAGGGGCCTGGCCCAGGTGCCAGGTTCGGCTGGTCGGCCAGCCTCCTTTGGAGAAAGCAGGCAAGCCGAGCCAGGCTTGCAGTGGCCCTGGCGTGACACCTGCCACCTCAGGCAGAGGGCCTCCCGCGTGCCCTCCATGGCGGGTTTCTCCCCGGAGCCGTGGCCTGGGCACTAGGAAGGCCGGGCCTCCCCGACTCCCGGGAGGAGGGGCTAGCCCAGTTGCGCCCTGGTCCCCAAACCCTCTGGTGCCATCTGCCTGTCTCGGCACTTCTGACTCCACAGAGCCTTTCCTACATCTGGGCTGCCTGCCGTGGCAAAGTGCAGGCGTGGGGTGAGGCCATGGCTTTGTGTTTCCAGGAAAAAATGAGCCCCTGGCCGAAGCAGCAGGCCCAGGCAGAGCCTTGAGCTTGAAGCCCAGTAGGTCTGTGGCCCTCAGGGCCAGAGCCATGCTTTCAAGGCAGGGAAGCGGCCTCCAAGCTGAGTGGGAGTGGGGGAGGGGAGGGAGACAGCTGAAGCCGAGTCCAGAAGGGCGGCGATGGAAGAGCTGCAGCTGGGTCAGAGCCTGGAGGGAGGGCGGGGCCTTCACTGAGGACCCCCCCCCCCGAGGCCAGCCCTAGGCCCCGGCGGTCGCACATGCGCCCTTGGCCTGTGCGGTGTGTGGGGGGTTGAACCCAAGCCCGCAGGGCTCCCGTAGCGGCCAGAGAAAGAAGGGCCCATGGAGAGGTAGGCGAGGTGGGCAGGGGGCGCCACTTTGCACTCCTCAGCTCCCTGAGGGAGAGAGACAGAGACAGAGACAGAGAGAGAGAGATCCCTGACCTCTGAGTCTCTGCCTCCACCGCTGGCTGGTGCCAACTCACGCGCCATCCCACTTCCAGCCATCACCCCCACGCCTGCCCCGGGGCCAGCCCCACCACAGAGAGGCCGGTTGGTTCCTGCTCACCTCTGTGCCGTCCCTTCCCGACCTGACCCCAGTGCAGGGGATAAGCTTCAGACAAGTCTTTCCATGTCCCTCTGCATGACAATAGACTTCCTCCCCTCTCCCATTCCACAGGCCCACCCGGGACATCCACCTTTGTCATTAGCTCAGGAGAGGATGCAAGATGAGAATCTCTGCTATTGTGTGGGGAGACTCAGTTTCCCGGGTTTCCCCCATGGACACATGTTCTTCAGCTGGGTCTGATTTTCTCCAGACAAGCTGTCTTGGGAAGGATTTGGCCAGCCCTAAGAACCTGAAGGGAAAGGGCGGAGGGGGGTTCTCTCTCTGCCCCCGACAGCCCCGAGCTGGGTCGGTCCCTCAGACCTGGCCAGGGGCAGCCCATCCCCCGGCGCCCTTCCCCGGGGCATCCAAGGGCAGGCTCGGCGCCAGCCCCACCCCGCTCGCCACTGCCCGACCATCGTCCTCCCTCGGGGGGCCTGGGCAGGACAGGGACCCGGCTGTGGGAGGCCTCCAGATCTCAGGCCTGGCACACCGTTTACCAGGCTGCTTCCTCCTCTGACGGGGGCCCAGCACACGCCCCAGGAGACTTGGCAGCCGCCCCCAGGGCTCTAGCCTCTGGAACTCGTCCCCTTGGAAGGGGCCTGGCCCAGGTGCCAGGTTCGGCTGGTCGGCCAGCCTCCTTTGGAGAAAGCAGGCAAGCCGAGCCAGGCTTGCAGTGGCCCTGGCGTGACACCTGCCACCTCAGGCAGAGGGCCTCCCGCGTGCCCTCCATGGCGGGTTTCTCCCCGGAGCCGTGGCCTGGGCACTAGGAAGGCCGGGCCTCCCCGACTCCCGGGAGGAGGGGCTAGCCCAGTTGCGCCCTGGCCCCCAAACCCTCTGGTGCCATCTGCCTGTCTCGGCACTTCTGACTCCACAGAGCCTTTCCTACATCTGGGCTGCCTGCCGTGGCAAAGTGCAGGCGTGGGGTGAGGCCATGGCTTTGTCTTTCCAGGAAAAAATGAGCCCCTGGCCGAAGCAGCAGGCCCAGGCAGAGCCTTGAGCTTGAAGCCCAGTAGGTCTGTGGCCCTCAGGGCCAGAGCCATGCTTTCAAGGCAGGGAAGCGGCCTCCAAGCTGAGTGGGAGTTGGGGAGGGGAGGGAGACAGCTGAAGCCGAGTCCAGAAGGGCGGTGATGGAAGAGCTGCAGCTGGGTCAGAGCCTGAAGGGAGGGCGGGGCCTTCACTGAGGACCCCCCACCCCCCCCCCCCCCGAGGCCAGCCCTAGGCCCCGGCGGTCGCGCATGCGCCCTTGGCCTGTGCGGTGTGTGGGGGGTTGAACCCAAGCCCGCATGGCTCCCGGA
This sequence comes from Diceros bicornis minor, assembly GCF_020826845.1. Classification (NCBI taxonomy): domain Eukaryota; kingdom Metazoa; phylum Chordata; class Mammalia; order Perissodactyla; family Rhinocerotidae; genus Diceros; species Diceros bicornis. The sequence goes on along the minus strand of NW_026691145.1, from coordinate 254,179 downwards.
GCGGCCAGAGAAAGAAGGGCCCATGGAGAGGTAGGCGAGGTGGGCAGGGGGCGCCACTTTGCACTCCTCAGCTCCCTGAGGGAGAGAGACAGAGACAGAGACAGAGAGAGAGAGATCCCTGACCTCTGAGTCTCTGCCTCCACCGCTGGCTGGTGCCAACTCACGCGCCATCCCACTTCCAGCCATCACCCCCACGCCTGCCCCGGGGCCAGCCCCACCACAGAGAGGCCCGTTGATTCCTGCTCACCTCTGTGCCGTCCCTTCCCGACCTGACCCCAGTGCAGGGGATAAGCTTCAGACAAGTCTTTCCATGTCCCTCTGCATGACAATAGACTTCCTCCCCTCTCCCATTCCACAGGCCCACCCGGGACATCCACCTTTGTCATTAGCTCAGGAGAGGATGCAAGATGAGAATCTCTGCTATTGTGTGGGGAGACTCAGTTTCCCGGGTTTCCCCCATGGACACATGTTCTTCAGCTGGGTCTGAATTTCTCCAGACAAGCTGTCTTGGGAAGGATTTGGCCAGCCCTAAGAACCTGAAGGGAAAGGGCGGAGGGGGGTTCTCTCTCTGCCCCCGACAGCCCCGAGCTGGGTCGGTCCCTCAGACCTGGCCAGGGGCAGCCCATCCCCCGGCGCCCTTCCCCGGGGCATCCAAGTGCAGGCTGGGCGCCAGCCCCACCCCGCTCGCCACTGCCCGACCATCGTCCTCCCTCGGGGGGCCTGGGCAGGACAGGGACCCGGCTGTGGGAGGCCTCCAGATCTCAGGCCTGGCACACCGTTTACCAGGCTGCTTCCTCCTCTGACGGGGGCCCAGCACACGCCCCAGGAGACTTGGCAGCCGCCCCCAGGGCTGTAGCCTCTGGAACTCGTCCCCTTGGAAGGGGCCTGGCCCAGGTGCCAGGTTCGGCTGGTCGGCCAGCCTCCTTTGGAGAAAGCAGGGAAGCCGAGCCAGGCTTGCAGTGGCCCTGGCGTGACACCTGCCACCTCAGGCAGAGGGCCTCCCGCGTGCCCTCCGTGGCGGGTTTCTCCCCGGAGCCGTGGCCTGGGCACTAGGAAGGCCGGGCCTCCCAGACTCCCGGGAGGAGGGGCTAGCCCAGTTGCGCCCTGGCCCCCAAACCCTCTGGTGCCATCTGCCTGTCTCGGCACTTCTGACTCCACAGAGCCTTTCCTACATCTGGGCTGCCTGCCGTGGCAAAGTGCAGGCGTGGGGTGAGGCCATGGCTTTGTCTTTCCAGGAAAAAATGAGCCCCTGGCCGAAGCAGCAGGCCCAGGCAGAGCCTTGAGCTTGAAGCCCAGTAGGTCTGTGGCCCTCAGGGCCAGAGCCATGCTTTCAAGGCAGGGAAGCGGCCTCCAAGCTGAGTGGGAGTGGGGGAGGGGAGGGAGACAGCTGAAGCCGAGTCCAGAAGGGCGGCGATGGAAGAGCTGCAGCTGGGTCAGAGCCTGGAGGGAGGGCGGGGCCTTCACTGAGGACCCCCCACCCCCCCCCAGGCCAGCCCTAGGCCCCGGCGGACGCGCATGCGCCCTTGGCCTGTGCGGTGTGGGGGGGGTTGAACCCAAGCCCGCAGGGCTCCCGGAGCGGCCAGAGAAAGAAGGGCCCATGGAGAGGTAGGCGAGGTGGGCAGGGGGCGCCACCTTGCTCTCCTCAGCTCCCTGAGGGATAGAGACAGAGACAGAGACAGAGAGAGAGAGATCCCTGACCTCTGAGTCTCTGCCTCCACCGCTGGCTGGTGCCAACTCACGCGCCATCCCACTTCCAGCCATCACCCCCACGCCTGCCCCGGGGCCAGCCCCACCACAGAGAGGCCGGTTGGTTCCTGCTCACCTCTGTGCCCTCCCTTCCCGACCTGACCCCAGTGCAGGGGATAAGCTTCAGACAAGTCTTTCCATGTCCCTCTGCATGACAATAGACTTCCTCCCCTCTCCCATTCCACAGGCCCACCCGGGACATCCACCTTTGTCATTAGCTCAGGAGAGGATGCAAGATGAGAATCTCTGCTATTGTGTGGGGAGACTCAGTTTCCCGGGTTTCCCCCATGGACACATGTTCTTCAGCTGGGTCTGATTTTCTCCAGACAAGCTGTCTTGGGAAGGATTTGGCCAGCCCTAAGAAGCTGAAGGGAAAGGGCGGAGGGGGGTTCTCTCTCTGCCCCCGACAGCCCCGAGCTGGGTCGGTCCCTCAGACCTGGCCAGGGGCAGCCCATCCCCCGGCGCCCTTCCCCGGGGCATCCAAGGGCAGGCTGGGCGCCAGCCCCACCCCGCTCGCCACTGCCCGACCATCGTCCTCCCTCGGGGGGCCTGGGCAGGACAGGGACCCGGCTGTGGGAGGCCTCCAGATCTCAGGCCTGGCACACCGTTTACCAGGCTGCTTCCTCCTCTGACGGGGGCCCAGCACACGCCCCAGGAGACTTGGCAGCCGCCCCCAGGGCTCTAGCCTCTGGAACTCGTCCCCTTGGAAGGGGCCTGGCCCAGGTGCCAGGTTCGGCTGGTCGGCCAGCCTCCTTTGGAGAAAGCAGGCAAGCCGAGCCAGGCTTGCAGTGGCCCTGGCGTGACACCTGCCACCTCAGGCAGAGGGCCTCCCGCGTGCCCTCCATGGCGGGTTTCTCCCCGGAGCCGTGGCCTGGGCACTAGGAAGGCCGGGCCTCCCCGACTCCCGGGAGGAGGGGCTAGCCCAGTTGCGCCCTGGCCCCCAAACCCTCTGGTGCCATTTGCCTGTCTCGGCACTTCTGACTCCACAGAGCCTTTCCTACATCTGGGCTGCCTGCCGTGGCAAAGTGCAGGCGTGGGGTGAGGCCATGGCTTTGTCTTTCCAGGAAAAAATGAGCCCCTGGCCGAAGCAGCAGGCCCAGGCAGAGCCTTGAGCTTGAAGCCCAGTAGGTCTGTGGCCCTCAGGGCCAGAGCCATGCTTTCACGGCAGGGAAGCGGCCTCCAAGCTGAGTGGGAGTGGGGGAGGGGAGGGAGACAGCTGAAGCCGAGTCCAGAAGGGCGGCGATGGAAGAGCTGCAGCTGGGTCAGAGCCTGGAGGGAGGGCGGGGCCTTCACTGAGGACCCCCCACCCCCCCCAGGCCAGCCCTAGGCCCCGGCGGATGCGCATGCGCCCTTGGCCTGTGCGGTGTGGGGGGGGTTGAACCCAAGCCCGCAGGGCTCCCGGAGCGGCCAGAGAAAGAAGGGCCCATGGAGAGGTAGGCGAGGTGGGCAGGGGGCGCCACCTTGCTCTCCTCAGCTCCCTGAGGGAGAGAGACAGAGACAGAGACAGAGAGAGAGAGATCCCTGACCTCTGAGTCTCTGCCTCCACCGCTGGCTGGTGCCAACTCACGCGCCATCCCACTTCCAGCCATCACCCCCACGCCTGCCCCGGGGCCAGCCCCACCACAGAGAGGCCGGTTGGTTCCTGCTCACCTCTGTGCCCTCCCTTCCCGACCTGACCCCAGTGCAGGGGATAAGCTTCAGACAAGTCTTTCCATGTCCCTCTGCATGACAATAGACTTCCTCCCCTCTCCCATTCCACAGGCCCACCCGGGACATCCACCTTTGTCATTAGCTCAGGAGAGGATGCAAGATGAGAATCTCTGCTATTGTGTGGGGAGACTCAGTTTCCCGGGTTTCCCCCATGGACACATGTTCTTCAGCTGGGTCTGATTTTCTCCAGACAAGCTGTCTTGGGAAGGATTTGGCCAGCCCTAAGAAGCTGAAGGGAAAGGGCGGAGGGGGGTTCTCTCTCTGCCCCCGACAGCCCCAGCTGGGTCGGTCCCTCAGACCTGGCCAGGGGCAGCCCATCCCCCGGCGCCCTTCCCCGGGGCATCCAAGGGCAGGCTGGGCGCCAGCCCCACCCCGCTCGCCACTGCCCGACCATCGTCCTCCCTCGGGGGGCCTGGGCAGGACAGGGACCCGGCTGTGGGAGGCCTCCAGATCTCAGGCCTGGCACACCGTTTACCAGGCTGCTTCCTCCTCTGACGGGGGCCCAGCATACGCCCCAGGAGACTTGGCAGCCGCCCCCAGGGCTCTAGCCTCTGGAACTCGGCCCCTTGGAAGGGGCCTGGCCCAGGTGCCAGGTTCGGCTGGTCGGCCAGCCTCCTTTGGAGAAAGCAGGCAAGCCGAGCCAGGCTTGCAGTGGCCCTGGCGTGACACCTGCCACCTCAGGCAGAGGGCCTCCCGCGTGCCCTCCATGGCGGGTTTCTCCCCGGAGCCGTGGCCTGGGCACTAGGAAGGCCGGGCCTCCCCGACTCCCGGGAGGAGGGGCTAGCCCAGTTGCGCCCTGGCCCCCAAACCCTCTGGTGCCATCTGCCTGTCTCGGCACTTCTGACTCCACAGAGCCTTTCCTACATCTGGGCTGCCTGCCGTGGCAAAGTGCAGGCGTGGGGTGAGGCCATGGCTTTGTCTTTCCAGGAAAAAATGAGCCCCTGGCCGAAGCAGCAGGCCCAGGCAGAGCCTTGAGCTTGAAGCCCAGTAGGTCTGTGGCCCTCAGGGCCAGAGCCATGCTTTCACGGCAGGGAAGCGCCTCCAAGCTGAGTGGGAGTGGGGGAGGGGAGGGAGACAGCTGAAGCCGAGTCCAGAAGGGCGGCGATGGAAGAGCTGCAGATGGGTCAGAGCCTGGAGGGAGGGCGGGGCCTTCACTGAGGACCCCCCACCCCCCCCAGGCCAGCCCTAGGCCCCGGCGGACGCGCATGCGCCCTTGGCCTGTGCGGTGTGGGGGGGGTTGAACCCAAGCCCGCAGGGCTCCCGGAGCGGCCAGAGAAAGAAGGGCCCATGGAGAGGTAGGCGAGGTGGGCAGGGGGCGCCACCTTGCTCTCCTCAGCTCCCTGAGGGAGAGAGACAGAGACAGAGACAGAGAGAGAGAGATCCCTGACCTCTGAGTCTCTGCCTCCACCGCTGGCTGGTGCCAACTCACGCGCCATCCCACTTCCAGCCATCACCCCCACGCCTGCCCCGGGGCCAGCCCCACCACAGAGAGGCCGGTTGGTTCCTGCTCACCTCTGTGCCGTCCCTTCCCGACCTGACCCCAGTGCAGGGGATAAGCTTCAGACAAGTCTTTCCATGTCCCTCTGCATGACAATAGACTTCCTCCCCTCTCCCATTCCACAGGCCCACCCGGGACATCCACCTTTGTCATTAGCTCAGGAGAGGATGCAAGATGAGAATCTCTGCTATTGTGTGGGGAGACTCAGTTTCCCGGGTTTCCCCCATGGACACATGTTCTTCAGCTGGGTCTGATTTTCTCCAGACAAGCTGTCTTGGGAAGGATTTGGCCAGCCCTAAGAACCTGAAGGGAAAGGGCGGAGGGGGGTTGTCTCTCTGCCCCCGACAGCCCCGAGCTGGGTCGGTCCCTCAGACCTGGCCAGGGGCAGCCCATCCCCCGGCGCCCTTCCCCGGGGCATCCAAGGGCAGGCTCGGCGCCAGCCCCACCCCGCTCGCCACTGCCCGACCATCGTCCTCCCTCGGGGGGCCTGGGCAGGACAGGGACCCGGCTGTGGGAGGCCTCCAGATCTCAGGCCTGGCACACCGTTTACCAGGCTGCTTCCTCCTCTGACGGGGGCCCAGCACACGCCCCAGGAGACTTGGCAGCCGCCCCCAGGGCTCTAGCCTCTGGAACTCGTCCCCTTGGAAGGGGCCTGGCCCAGGTGCCAGGTTCGGCTGGTCGGCCAGCCTCCTTTGGAGAAAGCAGGCAAGCCGAGCCAGGCTTGCAGTGGCCCTGGCGTGACACCTGCCACCTCAGGCAGAGGGCCTCCCGCGTGCCCTCCATGGCGGGTTTCTCCCCGGAGCCGTGGCCTGGGCACTAGGAAGGCCGGGCCTCCCCGACTCCCGGGAGGAGGGGCTAGCCCAGTTGCGCCCTGGCCCCCAAACCCTCTGGTGCCATCTGCCTGTCTCGGCACTTCTGACTCCACAGAGCCTTTCCTACATCTGGGCTGCCTGCCGTGGCAAAGTGCAGGCGTGGGGTGAGGCCATGGCTTTGTCTTTCCAGGAAAAAATGAGCCCCTGGCCGAAGCAGCAGGCCCAGGCAGAGCCTTGAGCTTGAAGCCCAGTAGGTCTGTGGCCCTCAGGGCCAGAGCCATGCTTTCACGGCAGGGAAGCGGCCTCCAAGCTGAGTGGGAGTGGGGGAGGGGAGGGAGACAGCTGAAGCCGAGTCCAGAAGGGCGGCGATGGAAGAGCTGCAGCTGGGTCAGAGCCTGGAGGGAGGGCGGGGCCTTCACTGAGGACCCCCCACCCCCCCCCAGGCCAGCCCTAGGCCCTGGCGGTCGCGCATGCGCCCTTGGCCTGTGTGGTGTGTGGGGGGTTGAACCCAAGCCCGCAGGGCTCCCGGAGCGGCCAGAGAAAGAAGGGCCCATGGAGAGGTAGGCGAGGTGGGCAGGGGGCGCCACCTTGCTCTCCTCAGCTCCCTGAGGGAGAGAGACAGAGACAGAGACAGAGAGAGAGAGATCCCTGACCTCTGAGTCTCTGCCTCCACCGCTGGCTGGTGCCAACTCACGCGCCATCCCACTTCCAGCCATCACCCCCACGCCTGCCCCGGGGCCAGCCCCACCACAGAGAGGCCGGTTGGTTCCTGCTCACCTCTGTGCCTTCCCTTCCCGACCTGACCCCAGTGCAGGGGATAAGCTTCAGACAAGTCTTTCCATGTCCCTCTGCATGACAATAGACTTCCTCCCCTCTCCCATTCCACAGGCCCACCCGGGACATCCACCTTTGTCATTAGCTCAGGAGAGGATGCAAGATGAGAATCTCTGCTATTGTGTGGGGAGACTCAGTTTCCCGGGTTTCCCCCATGGACACATGTTCTTCAGCTGGGTCTGATTTTCTCCAGACAAGCTGTCTTGGGAAGGATTTGGCCAGCCCTAAGAACCTGAAGGGAAAGGGCGGAGGGGGGTTCTCTCTCTGCCCCCGACAGCCCCGAGCTGGGTCGGTCCCTCAGACCTGGCCAGGGGCAGCCCATCCCCCGGCGCCCTTCCCCGGGGCATCCAAGGGCAGGCTCGGCGCCAGCCCCACCCCGCTCGCCACTGCCCGACCATCGTCCTCCCTCGGGGGGCCTGGGCAGGACAGGGACCCGGCTGTGGGAGGCCTCCAGATCTCAGGCCTGGCACACCGTTTACCAGGCTGCTTCCTCCTCTGACGGGGGCCCAGCACACGCCCCAGGAGACTTGGCAGCCGCCCCCAGGGCTCTAGCCTCTGGAACTCGTCCCCTTGGAAGGGGCCTGGCCCAGGTGCCAGGTTCGGCTGGTCGGCCAGCCTCCTTTGGAGAAAGCAGGCAAGCCGAGCCAGGCTTGCAGTGGCCCTGGCGTGACACCTGCCACCTCAGGCAGAGGGCCTCCCGCGTGCCCTCCATGGCGGGTTTCTCCCCGGAGCCGTGGCCTGGGCACTAGGAAGGCCGGGCCTCCCCGACTCCCGGGAGGAGGGGCTAGCCCAGTTGCGCCCTGGCCCCCAAACCCTCTGGTGCCATCTGCCTGTCTCGGCACTTCTGACTCCACAGAGCCTTTCCTACATCTGGGCTGCCTGCCGTGGCAAAGTGCAGGCGTGGGGTGAGGCCATGGCTTTGTCTTTCCAGGAAAAAATGAGCCCCTGGCCGAAGCAGCAGGCCCAGGCAGAGCCTTGAGCTTGAAGCCCAGTAGGTCTGTGGCCCTCAGGGCCAGAGCCATGCTTTCAAGGCAGGGAAGCGGCCTCCAAGCTGAGTGGGAGTTGGGGAGGGGAGGGAGACAGCTGAAGCCGAGTCCAGAAGGGCGGCGATGGAAGAGCTGCAGCTGGGTCAGAACCTGGAGGGAGGGCGGGGCCTTCACTGAGGACCCCCCACCCCCCCCAGGGCAGCCCTAGGCCCCGGCGGTCGCGCATGCGCCCTTGGCCTGTGTGGTGTGTGGGGGGTTGAACCCAAGCCCGCAGGGCTCCCGGAGCGGCCAGAGAAAGAAGGGCCCATGGAGAGGTAGGCGAGGTGGGCAGGGGGCGCCACCTTGCTCTCCTCAGCTCCCTGAGGGAGAGAGACAGAGACAGAGACAGAGAGAGAGAGATCCCTGACCTCTGAGTCTCTGCCTCCACCGCTGGCTGGTGCCAACTCACGCGCCATCCCACTTCCAGCCATCACCCCCACGCCTGCCCCGGGGCCAGCCCCACCACAGAGAGGCCGGTTGGTTCCTGCTCACCTCTGTGCCGTCCCTTCCCGACCTGACCCCAGTGCAGGGGATAAGCTTCAGACAAGTCTTTCCATGTCCCTCTGCATGACAATAGACTTCCTCCCCTCTCCCATTCCACAGGCCCACCCGGGACATCCACCTTTGTCATTAGCTCAGGAGAGGATGCAAGATGAGAATCTCTGCTATTGTGTGGGGAGACTCAGTTTCCCGGGTTTCCCCCATGGACACATGTTCTTCAGCTGGGTCTGATTTTCTCCAGACAAGCTGTCTTGGGAAGGATTTGGCCAGCCCTAAGAACCTGAAGGGAAAGGGCGGAGGGGGGTTCTCTCTCTGCCCCCGACAGCCCCGAGCTGGGTCGGTCCCTCAGACCTGGCCAGGGGCAGCCCATCCCCCGGCGCCCTTCCCCGGGGCATCCAAGGGCAGGCTCGGCGCCAGCCCCACCCCGCTCGCCACTGCCCGACCATCGTCCTCCCTCGGGGGGCCTGGGCAGGACAGGGACCCGGCTGTGGGAGGCCTCCAGATCTCATGCCTGGCACACCGTTTACCAGGCTGCTTCCTCCTCTGACGGGGGCCCAGCACACGCCCCAGGAGACTTGGCAGCCGCCCCCAGGGCTCTAGCCTCTGGAACTCGTCCCCTTGGAAGGGGCCTGGCCCAGGTGCCAGGTTCGGCTGGTCGGCCAGCCTCCTTTGGAGAAAGCAGGCAAGCCGAGCCAGGCTTGCAGTGGCCCTGGCGTGACACCTGCCACCTCAGGCAGAGGGCCTCCCGCGTGCCCTCCATGGCGGGTTTCTCCCCGGAGCCGTGGCCTGGGCACTAGGAAGGCCGGGCCTCCCCGACTCCCGGGAGGAGGGGCTAGCCCAGTTGCGCCCTGGCCCCCAAACCCTCTGGTGCCATCTGCCTGTCTCGGCACTTCTGACTCCACAGAGCCTTTCCTACATCTGGGCTGCCTGCCGTGGCAAAGTGCAGGCGTGGGGTGAGGCCATGGCTTTGTCTTTCCAGGAAAAAATGAGCCCCTGGCCGAAGCAGCAGGCCCAGGCAGAGCCTTGAGCTTGAAGCCCAGTAGGTCTGTGGCCCTCAGGGCCAGAGCCATGCTTTCAAGGCAGGGAAGCGGCCTCCAAGCTGAGTGGGAGTTGGGGAGGGGAGGGAGACAGCTGAAGCCGAGTCCAGAAGGGCGGCGATGGAAGAGCTGCAGCTGGGTCAGAACCTGGAGGGAGGGCGGGGCCTTCACTGAGGACCCCCCACCCCCCCCAGGCCAGCCCTAGGCCCCGGCGGTCGCGCATGCGCCCTTGGCCTGTGTGGTGTGTGGGGGGTTGAACCCAAGCCCGCAGGGCTCCCGGAGCGGCCAGAGAAAGAAGGGCCCATGGAGAGGTAGGCGAGGTGGGCAGGGGGCGCCACCTTGCTCTCCTCAGCTCCCTGAGGGAGAGAGACAGAGACAGAGACAGAGACAGAAAGAGAGAGATCCCTGACCTCTGAGTCTCTGCCTCCACCGCTGGCTGGTGCCAACTCACGCGCCATCCCACTTCCAGCCATCACCCCCACGCCTGCCCCGGGGCCAGCCCCACCACAGAGAGGCCGGTTGGTTCCTGCTCACCTCTGTGCCCTCCCTTCCCGACCTGACCCCAGTGCAGGGGATAAGCTTCAGACAAGTCTTTCCATGTCCCTCTGCATGACAATAGACTTCCTCCCCTCTCCCATTCCACAGGCCCACCCGGGACATCCACCTTTGTCATTAGCTCAGGAGAGGATGCAAGATGAGAATCTCTGCTATTGTGTGGGGAGACTCAGTTTCCCGGGTTTCCCCCATGGACACATGTTCTTCAGCTGGGTCTGATTTTCTCCAGACAAGCTGTCTTGGGAAGGATTTGGCCAGCCCTAAGAACCTGAAGGGAAAGGGCGGAGGGGGGTTCTCTCTCTGCCCCCGACAGCCCCGAGCTGGGTCGGTCCCTCAGACCTGGCCAGGGGCAGCCCATCCCCCGGCGCCCTTCCCCGGGGCATCCAAGGGCAGGCTCGGCGCCAGCCCCACCCCGCTCGCCACTGCCCGACCATCGTCCTCCCTCGGGGGGCCTGGGCAGGACAGGGACCCGGCTGTGGGAGGCCTCCAGATCTCAGGCCTGGCACACCGTTTACCAGGCTGCTTCCTCCTCTGACGGGGGCCCAGCACACGCCCCAGGAGACTTGGCAGCCGCCCCCAGGGCTCTAGCCTCTGGAACTCGTCCCCTTGGAAGGGGCCTGGCCCAGGTGCCAGGTTCGGCTGGTCGGCCAGCCTCCTTTGGAGAAAGCAGGCAAGCCGAGCCAGGCTTGCAGTGGCCCTGGCGTGACACCTGCCACCTCAGGCAGAGGGCCTCCCGCGTGCCCTCCATGGCGGGTTTCTCCCCGGAGCCGTGGCCTGGGCACTAGGAAGGCCGGGCCTCCCCGACTCCCGGGAGGAGGGGCTAGCCCAGTTGCGCCCTGGCCCCCAAACCCTCTGGTGCCATCTGCCTGTCTCGGCACTTCTGACTCCACAGAGCCTTTCCTACATCTGGGCTGCCTGCCGTGGCAAAGTGCAGGCGTGGGGTGAGGCCATGGCTTTGTCTTTCCAGGAAAAAATGAGCCCCTGGCCGAAGCAGCAGGCCCAGGCAGAGCCTTGAGCTTGAAGCCCAGTAGGTCTGTGGCCCTCAGGGCCAGAGCCATGCTTTCAAGGCAGGGAAGCGGCCTCCAAGCTGAGTGGGAGTGGGGGAGGGGAGGGAGACAGCTGAAGCCGAGTCCAGAAGGGCGGCGATGGAAGAGCTGCAGCTGGGTCAGAGCCTGGAGGGAGGGCGGGGCCTTCACTGAGGACCCCCCACCCCCCCCCCCCGGAGGCCAGCCCTAGGCCCCGGCAGTCGCGCATGCGCCCTTGGCCTGTGCGGTGTGTGGGGGGTTGAACCCAAGCCCGCAGGGCTCCCGGAGCGGCCAGAGAAAGAAGGGCCCATGGAGAGGTAGGCGAGGTGGGCAGGGGGCGCCACCTTGCTCTCCTCAGCTCCCTGAGGGAGAGAGACAGAGACAGAGACAGAGAGAGAGAGATCCCTGACCTCTGAGTCTCTGCCTCCACCGCTGGCTGGTGCCAACTCACGCGCCATCCCACTTCCAGCCATCACCCCCACGCCTGCCCCGGGGCCAACCCCACCACAGAGAGGCCGGTTGGTTCCTGCTCACCTCTGTGCCGTCCCTTCCCGACCTGACCCCAGTGCAGGGGATAAGCTTCAGACAAGTCTTTCCATGTCCCTCTGCATGACAATAGACTTCCTCCCCTCTCCCATTCCACAGGCCCACCCGGGACATCCACCTTTGTCATTAGCTCAGGAGAGGATGCAAGATGAGAATCTCTGGTATTGTGTGTGGAGACTCAGTTTCCCGGGTTACCCCCATGGACACATGTTCTTCAGCTGGGTCTGAATTTCTCCAGACAAGCTGTCTTGGGAAGGATTTGGCCAGCCCTAAGAACCTGAAGGGAAAGGGCGGAGGGGTGTTCTCTCTCTGCCCCCGACAGCCCCGAGCTGGGTCGGTCCCTCAGACCTGGCCAGGGGCAGCCCATCCCCCGGCGCCCTTCCCCGGGGCATCCAAGGGCAGGCTGGGCGCCAGCCCCACCCCGCTCGCCACTGCCCGACCATCGTCCTCCCTCGGGGGGCCTGTGCAGGACAGGGACCCGGCTGTGGGAGGCCTCCAGATCTCAGGCCTGGCACACCGTTTACCAGGCTGCTTCCTCCTCTGACGGGGGCCCAGCACACGCCCCAGGAGACTTGGCAGCCGCCCCCAGGGCTCTAGCCTCTGGAACTCGTCCCCTTGGAAGGCGCCTGGCCCAGGTGCCAGGTTCGGCTGGTCGGCCAGCCTCCTTTGGAGAAAGCAGGCAAGCCGAGCCAGGCTTGCAGTGGCCCTGGCGTGACACCTGCCACCTCAGGCAGAGGGCCTCCCGCGTGCCCTCCATGGCGGGTTTCTCCCCGGAGCCGTGGCCTGGGCACTAGGAAGGCCGGGCCTCCCCGACTCCCGGGAGGAGGGGCTAGCCCAGTTGCGCCCTGGCCCCCAAACCCTCTGGTGCCATCTGCCTGTCTCGGCACTTCTGACTCCACAGAGCCTTTCCTACATCTGGGCTGCCTGCCGTGGCAAAGTGCAGGCGTGGGGTGAGGCCATGGCTTTGTCTTTCCAGGAAAAAATGAGCCCCTGGCCGAAGCAGCAGGCCCAGGCAGAGCCTTGAGCTTGAAGCCCAGTAGGTCTGTGGCCCTCAGGGCCAGAGCCATGCTTTCAAGGCAGGGAAGCGGCCTCCAAGCTGAGTGGGAGTTGGGGAGGGGAGGGAGACAGCTGAAGCCGAGTCCAGAAGGGCGGCGATGGAAGAGCTGCAGCTGGGTCAGAACCTGGAGGGAGGGCGGGGCCTTCACTGAGGACCCCCCACCCCCCCCAGGCCAGCCCTAGGCCCCGGCGGTCGCGCATGCGCCCTTGGCCTGTGTGGTGTGTGGGGGGTTGAACCCAAGCCCGCAGGGCTCCCGGAGCGGCCAGAGAAAGAAGGGCCCATGGAGAGGTAGGCGAGGTGGGCAGGGGGCGCCACCTTGCTCTCCTCAGCTCCCTGAGGGAGAGAGACAGAGACAGAGACAGAGAGAGAGAGATCCCTGACCTCTGAGTCTCTGCCTCCACCGCTGGCTGGTGCCAACTCACGCGCCATCCCACTTCCAGCCATCACCCCCACGCCTGCCCCGGGGCCAGCCCCACCACAGAGAGGCCGGTTGGTTCCTGCTCACCTCTGTGCCGTCCCTTCCCGACCTGACCCCAGTGCAGGGGATAAGCTTCAGACAAGTCTTTCCATGTCCCTCTGCATGACAATAGACTTCCTCCCCTCTCCCATTCCACAGGCCCACCCGGGACATCCACCTTTGTCATTAGCTCAGGAGAGGATGCAAGATGAGAATCTCTGCTATTGTGTGGGGAGACTCAGTTTCCCGGGTTTCCCCCATGGACACATGTTCTTCAGCTGGGTCTGATTTTCTCCAGACAAGCTGTCTTGGGAAGGATTTGGCCAGCCCTAAGAACCTGAAGGGAAAGGGCGGAGGGGGGTTCTCTCTCTGCCCCCGACAGCCCCGAGCTGGGTCGGTCCCTCAGACCTGGCCAGGGGCAGCCCATCCCCCGGCGCCCTTCCCCGGGGCATCCAAGGGCAGGCTCGGCGCCAGCCCCACCCCGCTCGCCACTGCCCGACCATCGTCCTCCCTCGGGGGGCCTGGGCAGGACAGGGACCCGGCTGTGGGAGGCCTCCAGATCTCAGGCCTGGCACACCGTTTACCAGGCTGCTTCCTCCTCTGACGGGGGCCCAGCACACGCCCCAGGAGACTTGGCAGCCGCCCCCAGGGCTCTATCCTCTGGAACTCGTCCCCTTGGAAGGGGCCTGGCCCAGGTGCCAGGTTCGGCTGGTCGGCCAGCCTCCTTTGGAGAAAGCAGGCAAGCCGAGCCAGGCTTGCAGTGGCCCTGGCGTGACACCTGCCACCTCAGGCAGAGGGCCTCCCGCGTGCCCTCCATGGCGGGTTTCTCCCCGGAGCCGTGGCCTGGGCACTAGGAAGGCCGGGCCTCCCCGACTCCCGGGAGGAGGGGCTAGCCCAGTTGCGCCCTGGCCCCCAAACCCTCTGGTGCCATCTGCCTGTCTCGGCACTTCTGACTCCACAGAGCCTTTCCTACATCTGGGCTGCCTGCCGTGGCAAAGTGCAGGCGTGGGGTGAGGCCATGGCTTTGTCTTTCCAGGAAAAAATGAGCCCCTGGCCGAAGCAGCAGGCCCAGGCAGAGCCTTGAGCTTGAAGCCCAGTAGGTCTGTGGCCCTCAGGGCCAGAGCCATGCTTTCAAGGCAGGGAAGCGGCCTCCAAGCTGAGTGGGAGTGGGGGAGGGGAGGGAGACAGCTGAAGCCGAGTCCAGAAGGGCGGCGATGGAAGAGCTGCAGCTGGGTCAGAGCCTGGAGGGAGGGCGGGGCCTTCACTGAGGACCCCCCACCCCCCCGCCCCCGGAGGCCAGCCCTAGGCCCCGGCAGTCGCGCATGCGCCCTTGGCCTGTGCGGTGTGTGGGGGGTTGAACCCAAGCCCGCAGGGCTCCCGGAGCGGCCAGAGAAAGAAGGGCCCATGGAGAGGTAGGCGAGGTGGGCAGGGGGCGCCACCTTGCTCTCCTCAGCTCCCTGAGGGAGAGAGACAGAGACAGAGACAGAGAGAGAGAGATCCCTGACCTCTGAGTCTCTGCCTCCACCGCTGGCTGGTGCCAACTCACGCGCCATCCCACTTCCAGCCATCACCCCCACGCCTGCCCCGGGGCCAACCCCACCACAGAGAGGCCGGTTGGTTCCTGCTCACCTCTGTGCCGTCCCTTCCCGACCTGACCCCAGTGCAGGGGATAAGCTTCAGACAAGTCTTTCCATGTCCCTCTGCATGACAATAGACTTCCTCCCCTCTCCCATTCCACAGGCCCACCCGGGACATCCACCTTTGTCATTAGCTCAGGAGAGGATGCAAGATGAGAATCTCTGGTATTGTGTGTGGAGACTCAGTTTCCCGGGTTACCCCCATGGACACATGTTCTTCAGCTGGGTCTGAATTTCTCCAGACAAGCTGTCTTGGGAAGGATTTGGCCAGCCCTAAGAACCTGAAGGGAAAGGGCGGAGGGGTGTTCTCTCTCTGCCCCCGACAGCCCCGAGCTGGGTCGGTCCCTCAGACCTGGCCAGGGGCAGCCCATCCCCCGGCGCCCTTCCCCGGGGCATCCAAGGGCAGGCTGGGCGCCAGCCCCACGCCGCTCGCCACTGCCCGACCATCGTCCTCCCTCGGGGGGCCTGGGCAGGACAGGGACCCGGCTGTGGGAGGCCTCCAGATCTCAGGCCTGGCACACCGTTTACCAGGCTGCTTCCTCCTCTGACGGGGGCCCAGCACACGCCCCAGGAGACTTGGCAGCCGCCCCCAGGGCTCTAGCCTCTGGAACTCGTCCCCTTGGAAGGGGCCTGGCCCAGGTGCCAGGTTCGGCTGGTCGGCCAGCCTCCTTTGGAGAAAGCAGGCAAGCCGAGCCAGGCTTGCAGTGGCCCTGGCGTGACACCTGCCACCTCAGGCAGAGGGCCTCCCGCGTGCCCTCCATGGCGGGTTTCTCCCCGGAGCCGTGGCCTGGGCACTAGGAAGGCCGGGCCTCCCCGACTCCCGGGAGGAGGGGCTAGCCCAGTTGCGCCCTGGCCCCCAAACCCTCTGGTGCCATCTGCCTGTCTCGGCACTTCTGACTCCACAGAGCCTTTCCTACATCTGGGCTGCCTGCCGTGGCAAAGTGCAGGCGTGGGGTGAGGCCATGGCTTTGTCTTTCCAGGAAAAAATGAGCCCCTGGCCGAAGCAGCAGGCCCAGGCAGAGCCTTGAGCTTGAAGCCCAGTAGGTCTGTGGCCCTCAGGGCCAGAGCCATGCTTTCAAGGCAGGGAAGCGGCCTCCAAGCTGAGTGGGAGTGGGGGAGGGGAGGGAGACAGCTGAAGCCGAGTCCAGAAGGGCGGCGATGGAAGAGCTGCAGCTGGGTCAGAGCCTGGAGGGAGGGCGGGGCCTTCACTGAGGACCCCCCCCCCCCCCCGGAGGCCAGCCCTAGGCCCCGGCAGTCGCGCATGCGCCCTTGGCCTGTGCGGTGTGTGGGGGGTTGAACCCAAGCCCGCAGGGCTCCCGGAGCGGCCAGAGAAAGAAGGGCCCATGGAGAGGTAGGCGAGGTGGGCAGGGGGCGCCACCTTGCTCTCCTCAGCTCCCTGAGGGAGAGAGACAGAGACAGAGACAGAGAGAGAGAGATCCCTGACCTCTGAGTCTCTGCCTCCACCGCTGGCTGGTGCCAACTCACGCGCCATCCCACTTCCAGCCATCACCCCCACGCCTGCCCCGGGGCCAACCCCACCACAGAGAGGCCGGTTGGTTCCTGCTCACCTCTGTGCCGTCCCTTCCCGACCTGACCCCAGTGCAGGGGATAAGCTTCAGACAAGTCTTTCCATGTCCCTCTGCATGACAATAGACTTCCTCCCCTCTCCCATTCCACAGGCCCACCCGGGACATCCACCTTTGTCATTAGCTCAGGAGAGGATGCAAGATGAGAATCTCTGGT
This sequence comes from Diceros bicornis minor, assembly GCF_020826845.1. Classification (NCBI taxonomy): domain Eukaryota; kingdom Metazoa; phylum Chordata; class Mammalia; order Perissodactyla; family Rhinocerotidae; genus Diceros; species Diceros bicornis. The sequence goes on along the minus strand of NW_026691145.1, from coordinate 237,996 downwards.
ATTGTGTGTGGAGACTCAGTTTCCCGGGTTACCCCCATGGACACATGTTCTTCAGCTGGGTCTGAATTTCTCCAGACAAGCTGTCTTGGGAAGGATTTGGCCAGCCCTAAGAACCTGAAGGGAAAGGGCGGAGGGGTGTTCTCTCTCTGCCCCCGACAGCCCCGAGCTGGGTCGGTCCCTCAGACCTGGCCAGGGGCAGCCCATCCCCCGGCGCCCTTCCCCGGGGCATCCAAGGGCAGGCTGGGCGCCAGCCCCACGCCGCTCGCCACTGCCCGACCATCGTCCTCCCTCGGGGGGCCTGGGCAGGACAGGGACCCGGCTGTGGGAGGCCTCCAGATCTCAGGCCTGGCACACCGTTTACCAGGCTGCTTCCTCCTCTGACGGGGGCCCAGCACACGCCCCAGGAGACTTGGCAGCCGCCCCCAGGGCTCTAGCCTCTGGAACTCGTCCCCTTGGAAGGGGCCTGGCCCAGGTGCCAGGTTCGGCTGGTCGGCCAGCCTCCTTTGGAGAAAGCAGGCAAGCCGAGCCAGGCTTGCAGTGGCCCTGGCGTGACACCTGCCACCTCAGGCAGAGGGCCTCCCGCGTGCCCTCCATGGCGGGTTTCTCCCCGGAGCCGTGGCCTGGGCACTAGGAAGGCCGGGCCTCCCCGACTCCCGGGAGGAGGGGCTAGCCCAGTTGCGCCCTGGCCCCCAAACCCTCTGGTGCCATCTGCCTGTCTCGGCACTTCTGACTCCACAGAGCCTTTCCTACATCTGGGCTGCCTGCCGTGGCAAAGTGCAGGCGTGGGGTGAGGCCATGGCTTTGTCTTTCCAGGAAAAAATGAGCCCCTGGCCGAAGCAGCAGGCCCAGGCAGAGCCTTGAGCTTGAAGCCCAGTAGGTCTGTGGCCCTCAGGGCCAGAGCCATGCTTTCAAGGCAGGGAAGCGGCCTCCAAGCTGAGTGGGAGTGGGGGAGGGGAGGGAGACAGCTGAAGCCGAGTCCAGAAGGGCGGCGATGGAAGAGCTGCAGCTGGGTCAGAGCCTGGAGGGAGGGCGGGGCCTTCACTGAGGACCCCCCACCCCCCCCCCCCGGAGGCCAGCCCTAGGCCCCGGCGGTCGCGCATGCGCCCTTGGCCTGTGCGGTGTGTGGGGGGTTGAACCCAAGCCCGCAGGGCTCCCGGAGCGGCCAGAGAAAGAAGGGCCCATGGAGAGGTAGGCGAGGTGGGCAGGGGGCGCCACCTTGCTCTCCTCAGCTCCCTGAGGGAGAGAGACAGAGACAGAGACAGAGAGAGAGAGATCCCTGACCTCTGAGTCTCTGCCTCCACCGCTGGCTGGTGCCAACTCACGCGCCATCCCACTTCCAGCCATCACCCCCACGCCTGCCCCGGGGCCAACCCCACCACAGAGAGGCCGGTTGGTTCCTGCTCACCTCTGTGCCGTCCCTTCCCGACCTGACCCCAGTGCAGGGGATAAGCTTCAGACAAGTCTTTCCATGTCCCTCTGCATGACAATAGACTTCCTCCCCTCTCCCATTCCACAGGCCCACCCGGGACATCCACCTTTGTCATTAGCTCAGGAGAGGATGCAAGATGAGAATCTCTGGTATTGTGTGTGGAGACTCAGTTTCCCGGGTTACCCCCATGGACACATGTTCTTCAGCTGGGTCTGAATTTCTCCAGACAAGCTGTCTTGGGAAGGATTTGGCCAGCCCTAAGAACCTGAAGGGAAAGGGCGGAGGGGTGTTCTCTCTCTGCCCCCGACAGCCCCGAGCTGGGTCGGTCCCTCAGACCTGGCCAGGGGCAGCCCATCCCCCGGCGCCCTTCCCTGGGGCATCCAAGGGCAGGCTGGGCGCCAGCCCCACCCCGCTCGCCACTGCCCGACCATCGTCCTCCCTCGGGGGGCCTGTGCAGGACAGGGACCCGGCTGTGGGAGGCCTCCAGATCTCAGGCCTGGCACACCGTTTACCAGGCTGCTTCCTCCTCTGACGGGGGCCCAGCACACGCCCCAGGAGACTTGGCAGCCGCCCCCAGGGCTCTAGCCTCTGGAACTCGTCCCCTTGGAAGGCGCCTGGCCCAGGTGCCAGGTTCGGCTGGTCGGCCAGCCTCCTTTGGAGAAAGCAGGCAAGCCGAGCCAGGCTTGCAGTGGCCCTGGCGTGACACCTGCCACCTCAGGCAGAGGGCCTCCCGCGTGCCCTCCATGGCGGGTTTCTCCCCGGAGCCGTGGCCTGGGCACTAGGAAGGCCGGGCCTCCCCGACTCCCGGGAGGAGGGGCTAGCCCAGTTGCGCCCTGGCCCCCAAACCCTCTGGTGCCATCTGCCTGTCTCGGCACTTCTGACTCCACAGAGCCTTTCCTACATCTGGGCTGCCTGCCGTGGCAAAGTGCAGGCGTGGGGTGAGGCCATGGCTTTGTCTTTCCAGGAAAAAATGAGCCCCTGGCCGAAGCAGCAGGCCCAGGCAGAGCCTTGAGCTTGAAGCCCAGTAGGTCTGTGGCCCTCAGGGCCAGAGCCATGCTTTCAAGGCAGGGAAGCGGCCTCCAAGCTGAGTGGGAGTTGGGGAGGGGAGGGAGACAGCTGAAGCCGAGTCCAGAAGGGCGGCGATGGAAGAGCTGCAGCTGGGTCAGAACCTGGAGGGAGGGCGGGGCCTTCACTGAGGACCCCCCACCCCCCCCAGGCCAGCCCTAGGCCCCGGCGGTCGCGCATGCGCCCTTGGCCTGTGTGGTGTGTGGGGGGTTGAACCCAAGCCCGCAGGGCTCCCGGAGCGGCCAGAGAAAGAAGGGCCCATGGAGAGGTAGGCGAGGTGGGCAGGGGGCGCCACCTTGCTCTCCTCAGCTCCCTGAGGGAGAGAGACAGAGACAGAGACAGAGAGAGAGAGATCCCTGACCTCTGAGTCTCTGCCTCCACCGCTGGCTGGTGCCAACTCACGCGCCATCCCACTTCCAGCCATCACCCCCACGCCTGCCCCGGGGCCAGCCCCACCACAGAGAGGCCGGTTGGTTCCTGCTCACCTCTGTGCCGTCCCTTCCCGACCTGACCCCAGTGCAGGGGATAAGCTTCAGACAAGTCTTTCCATGTCCCTCTGCATGACAATAGACTTCCTCCCCTCTCCCATTCCACAGGCCCACCCGGGACATCCACCTTTGTCATTAGCTCAGGAGAGGATGCAAGATGAGAATCTCTGCTATTGTGTGGGGAGACTCAGTTTCCCGGGTTTCCCCCATGGACACATGTTCTTCAGCTGGGTCTGATTTTCTCCAGACAAGCTGTCTTGGGAAGGATTTGGCCAGCCCTAAGAACCTGAAGGGAAAGGGCGGAGGGGGGTTCTCTCTCTGCCCCCGACAGCCCCGAGCTGGGTCGGTCCCTCAGACCTGGCCAGGGGCAGCCCATCCCCCGGCGCCCTTCCCCGGGGCATCCAAGGGCAGGCTCGGCGCCAGCCCCACCCCGCTCGCCACTGCCCGACCATCGTCCTCCCTCGGGGGGCCTGGGCAGGACAGGGACCCGGCTGTGGGAGGCCTCCAGATCTCAGGCCTGGCACACCGTTTACCAGGCTGCTTCCTCCTCTGACGGGGGCCCAGCACACGCCCCAGGAGACTTGGCAGCCGCCCCCAGGGCTCTATCCTCTGGAACTCGTCCCCTTGGAAGGGGCCTGGCCCAGGTGCCAGGTTCGGCTGGTCGGCCAGCCTCCTTTGGAGAAAGCAGGCAAGCCGAGCCAGGCTTGCAGTGGCCCTGGCGTGACACCTGCCACCTCAGGCAGAGGGCCTCCCGCGTGCCCTCCATGGCGGGTTTCTCCCCGGAGCCGTGGCCTGGGCACTAGGAAGGCCGGGCCTCCCCGACTCCCGGGAGGAGGGGCTAGCCCAGTTGCGCCCTGGCCCCCAAACCCTCTGGTGACATCTGCCTGTCTCGGCACTTCTGACTCCACAGAGCCTTTCCTACATCTGGGCTGCCTGCCGTGGCAAAGTGCAGGCGTGGGGTGAGGCCATGGCTTTGTCTTTCCAGGAAAAAATGAGCCCCTGGCCGAAGCAGCAGGCCCAGGCAGAGCCTTGAGCTTGAAGCCCAGTAGGTCTGTGGCCCTCAGGGCCAGAGCCATGCTTTCAAGGCAGGGAAGCGGCCTCCAAGCTGAGTGGGAGTGGGGGAGGGGAGGGAGACAGCTGAAGCCGAGTCCAGAAGGGCGGCGATGGAAGAGCTGCAGCTGGGTCAGAGCCTGGAGGGAGGGCGGGGCCTTCACTGAGGACCCCCCACCCCCCCGCCCCCGGAGGCCAGCCCTAGGCCCCGGCAGTCGCGCATGCGCCCTTGGCCTGTGCGGTGTGTGGGGGGTTGAACCCAAGCCCGCAGGGCTCCCGGAGCGGCCAGAGAAAGAAGGGCCCATGGAGAGGTAGGCGAGGTGGGCAGGGGGCGCCACCTTGCTCTCCTCAGCTCCCTGAGGGAGAGAGACAGAGACAGAGACAGAGAGAGAGAGATCCCTGACCTCTGAGTCTCTGCCTCCACCGCTGGCTGGTGCCAACTCACGCGCCATCCCACTTCCAGCCATCACCCCCACGCCTGCCCCGGGGCCAACCCCACCACAGAGAGGCCGGTTGGTTCCTGCTCACCTCTGTGCCGTCCCTTCCCGACCTGACCCCAGTGCAGGGGATAAGCTTCAGACAAGTCTTTCCATGTCCCTCTGCATGACAATAGACTTCCTCCCCTCTCCCATTCCACAGGCCCACCCGGGACATCCACCTTTGTCATTAGCTCAGGAGAGGATGCAAGATGAGAATCTCTGGTATTGTGTGTGGAGACTCAGTTTCCCGGGTTACCCCCATGGACACATGTTCTTCAGCTGGGTCTGAATTTCTCCAGACAAGCTGTCTTGGGAAGGATTTGGCCAGCCCTAAGAACCTGAAGGGAAAGGGCGGAGGGGTGTTCTCTCTCTGCCCCCGACAGCCCCGAGCTGGGTCGGTCCCTCAGACCTGGCCAGGGGCAGCCCATCCCCCGGCGCCCTTCCCCGGGGCATCCAAGGGCAGGCTGGGCGCCAGCCCCACGCCGCTCGCCACTGCCCGACCATCGTCCTCCCTCGGGGGGCCTGGGCAGGACAGGGACCCGGCTGTGGGAGGCCTCCAGATCTCAGGCCTGGCACACCGTTTACCAGGCTGCTTCCTCCTCTGACGGGGGCCCAGCACACGCCCCAGGAGACTTGGCAGCCGCCCCCAGGGCTCTAGCCTCTGGAACTCGTCCCCTTGGAAGGGGCCTGGCCCAGGTGCCAGGTTCGGCTGGTCGGCCAGCCTCCTTTGGAGAAAGCAGGCAAGCCGAGCCAGGCTTGCAGTGGCCCTGGCGTGACACCTGCCACCTCAGGCAGAGGGCCTCCCGCGTGCCCTCCATGGCGGGTTTCTCCCCGGAGCCGTGGCCTGGGCACTAGGAAGGCCGGGCCTCCCCGACTCCCGGGAGGTGGGGCTAGCCCAGTTGCGCCCTGGCCCCCAAACCCTCTGGTGCCATCTGCCTGTCTCGGCACTTCTGACTCCACAGAGCCTTTCCTACATCTGGGCTGCCTGCCGTGGCAAAGTGCAGGCGTGGGGTGAGGCCATGGCTTTGTCTTTCCAGGAAAAAATGAGCCCCTGGCCGAAGCAGCAGGCCCAGGCAGAGCCTTGAGCTTGAAGCCCAGTAGGTCTGTGGCCCTCAGGGCCAGAGCCATGCTTTCAAGGCAGGGAAGCGGCCTCCAAGCTGAGTGGGAGTGGTGGAGGGGAGGGAGACAGCTGAAGCCGAGTCCAGAAGGGCGGCGATGGAAGAGCTGCAGCTGGGTCAGAGCCTGGAGGGAGGGCGGGGCCTTCACTGAGGACCCCCCACCCCCCCCCGGAGGCCAGCCCTAGGCCCCGGCAGTCGCGCATGCGCCCTTGACCTGTGCGGTGTGTAGGGGGTTGAACCCAAGCCCGCAGGGCTCCCGGAGCGGCCAGAGAAAGAAGGGCCCATGGAGAGGTAGGCGAGGTGGGCAGGGGGCGCCACCTTGCTCTCCTCAGCTCCCTGAGGGAGAGAGACAGAGACAGAGACAGAGAGAGAGAGATCCCTGACCTCTGAGTCTCTGCCTCCACCGCTGGCTGGTGCCAACTCACGCGCCATCCCACTTCCAGCCATCACCCCCACGCCTGCCCCGGGGCCAGCCCCACCACAGAGAGGCCGGTTGGTTCCTGCTCACCTCTGTGCCGTCCCTTCCCGACCTGACCCCAGTGCAGGGGATAAGCTTCAGACAAGTCGTTCCATGTCCCTCTGCATGACAATAGACTTCCTCCCCTCTCCCATTCCACAGGCCCACCCGGGACATCCACCTTTGTCATTAGCTCAGGAGAGGATGCAAGATGAGAATCTCTGCTATTGTGTGGGGAGACTCAGTTTCCCGGGTTTCCCCCATGGACACATGTTCTTCAGCTGGGTCTGATTTTCTCCAGACAAGCTGTCTTGGGAAGGATTTGGCCAGCCCTAAGAACCTGAAGGGAAAGGGCGGAGGGGGGTTCTCTCTCTGCCCCCGACAGCCCCGAGCTGGGTCGGTCCCTCAGACCTGGCCAGGGGCAGCCCATCCCCCGGCGCCCTTCCCCGGGGCATCCAAGGGCAGGCTCGGCGCCAGCCCCACCCCGCTCGCCACTGCCCGACCATCGTCCTCCCTCGGGGGGCCTGGGCAGGACAGGGACCCGGCTGTGGGAGGCCTCCAGATCTCAGGCCTGGCACACCGTTTACCAGGCTGCTTCCTCCTCTGACGGGGGCCCAGCACACGCCCCAGGAGACTTGGCAGCCGCCCCCAGGGCTCTAGCCTCTGGAACTCGTCCCCTTGGAAGGGGCCTGGCCCAGGTGCCAGGTTCGGCTGGTCGGCCAGCCTCCTTTGGAGAAAGCAGGCAAGCCGAGCCAGGCTTGCAGTGGCCCTGGCGTGACACCTGCCACCTCAGGCAGAGGGCCTCCCGCGTGCCCTCCATGGCGGGTTTCTCCCCGGAGCCGTGGCCTGGGCACTAGGAAGGCCGGGCCTCCCCGACTCCCGGGAGGAGGGGCTAGCCCAGTTGCGCCCTGGCCCCCAAACCCTCTGGTGCCATCTGCCTGTCTCGGCACTTCTGACTCCACAGAGCCTTTCCTACATCTGGGCTGCCTGCCGTGGCAAAGTGCAGGCGTGGGGTGAGGCCATGGCTTTGTGTTTCCAGGAAAAAATGAGCCCCTGGCCGAAGCAGCAGGCCCAGGCAGAGCCTTGAGCTTGAAGCCCAGTAGGTCTGTGGCCCTCAGGGCCAGAGCCATGCTTTCAAGGCAGGGAAGCGGCCTCCAAGCTGAGTGGGAGTTGGGGAGGGGAGGGAGACAGCTGAAGCCGAGTCCAGAAGGGCGGCGATGGAAGAGCTGCAGCTGGGTCAGAGCCTGGAGGGAGGGCGGGGCCTTCACTGAGGACCCCCCCCGGAGGCCAGCCCTAGGCCCCGGCGGTCGCGCATGCGCCCTTGGCCTGTGCGGTGTGTGGGGGGTTGAACCCAAGCCCGCAGGGCTCCCGGAGCGGCCAGAGAAAGAAGGGCCCATGGAGAGGTAGGCGAGGTGGGCAGGGGGCGCCACCTTGCTCTCCTCAGCTCCCTGAGGGAGAGAGACAGAGACAGAGACAGAGAGAGAGAGATCCCTGACCTCTGAGTCTCTGCCTCCACCGCTGGCTGGTGCCAACTCACGCGCCATCCCACTTCCAGCCATCACCCCCACGCCTGCCCCGGGGCCAGCCCCACCACAGAGAGGCCGGTTGGTTCCTGCTCACCTCTGTGCCGTCCCTTCCCGACCTGACCCCAGTGCAGGGGATAAGCTTCAGACAAGTCTTTCCATGTCCCTCTGCATGACAATAGACTTCCTCCCCTCTCCCATTCCACAGGCCCACCCGGGACATCCACCTTTGTCATTAGCTCAGGAGAGGATGCAAGATGAGAATCTCTGCTATTGTGTGGGGAGACTCAGTTTCCCGGGTTTCCCCCATGGACACATGTTCTTCAGCTGGGTCTGATTTTCTCCAGACAAGCTGTCTTGGGAAGGATTTGGCCAGCCCTAAGAACCTGAAGGGAAAGGGCGGAGGGGGGTTCTCTCTCTGCCCCCGACAGCCCCGAGCTGGGTCGGTCCCTCAGACCTGGCCAGGGGCAGCCCATCCCCCGGCGCCCTTCCCCGGGGCATCCAAGGGCAGGCTCGGCGCCAGCCCCACCCCGCTCGCCACTGCCCGACCATCGTCCTCCCTCGGGGGGCCTGGGCAGGACAGGGACCCGGCTGTGGGAGGCCTCCAGATCTCAGGCCTGGCACACCGTTTACCAGGCTGCTTCCTCCTCTGACGGGGGCCCAGCACACGCCCCAGGAGACTTGGCAGCCGCCCCCAGGGCTCTATACTCTGGAACTCGTCCCCTTGGAAGGGGCCTGGCCCAGGTGCCAGGTTCGGCTGGTCGGCCAGCCTCCTTTGGAGAAAGCAGGCAAGCCGAGCCAGGCTTGCAGTGGCCCTGGCGTGACACCTGCCACCTCAGGCAGAGGGCCTCCCGCGTGCCCTCCATGGCGGGTTTCTCCCCGGAGCCGTGGCCTGGGCACTAGGAAGGCCGGGCCTCCCCGACTCCCGGGAGGAGGGGCTAGCCCAGTTGCGCCCTGGCCCCCAAACCCTCTGGTGCCATCTGCCTGTCTCGGCACTTCTGACTCCACAGAGCCTTTCCTACATCTGGGCTGCCTGCCGTGGCAAAGTGCAGGCGTGGGGTGAGGCCATGGCTTTGTCTTTCCAGGAAAAAATGAGCCCCTGGCCGAAGCAGCAGGCCCAGGCAGAGCCTTGAGCTTGAAGCCCAGTAGGTCTGTGGCCCTCAGGGCCAGAGCCATGCTTTCAAGGCAGGGAAGCGGCCTCCAAGCTGAGTGGGAGTGGGGGAGGGGAGGGAGACAGCTGAAGCCGAGTCCAGAAGGGCGGCGATGGAAGAGCTGCAGCTGGGTCAGAGCCTGGAGGGAGGGCGGGGCCTTCACTGAGGACCCCCCCCCCGGAGGCCAGCCCTAGGCCCCGGCGGTCGTGCATGCGCCCTTGGCCTGTGCGGTGTGTGGGGGGTTGAACCCAAGCCCGCAGGGCTCCCGGAGCGGCCAGAGAAAGAAGGGCCCATGGAGAGGTAGGCGAGGTGGGCAGGGGGCGCCACCTTGCTCTCCTCAGCTCCCTGAGGGAGAGAGACAGAGACAGAGACAGAGAGAGAGAGATCCCTGACCTCTGAGTCTCTGCCTCCACCGCTGGCTGGTGCCAACTCACGCGCCATCCCACTTCCAGCCATCACCCCCACGCCTGCCCCGGGGCCAGCCCCACCACAGAGAGGCCGGTTGGTTCCTGCTCACCTCTGTGCCGTCCCTTCCCGACCTGACCCCAGTGCAGGGGATAAGCTTCAGACAAGTCTTTCCATGTCCCTCTGCATGACAATAGACTTCCTCCCCTCTCCCATTCCACAGGCCCACCCGGGACATCCACCTTTGTCATTAGCTCAGGAGAGGATGCAAGATGAGAATCTCTGCTATTGTGTGGGGAGACTCAGTTTCCCGGGTTTCCCCCATGGACACATGTTCTTCAGCTGGGTCTGATTTTCTCCAGACAAGCTGTCTTGGGAAGGATTTGGCCAGCCCTAAGAACCTGAAGGGAAAGGGCGGAGGGGGGTTCTCTCTCTGCCCCCGACAGCCCCGAGCTGGGTCGGTCCCTCAGACCTGGCCAGGGCCAGCCCATCCCCCGGCGCCCTTCCCCGGGGCATCCAAGGGCAGGCTCGGCGCCAGCTCCACCACGCTCGCCACTGCCCGACCATCGTCCTCCCTCGGGGGGCCTGGGCAGGACAGGGACCCGGCTGTGGGAGGCCTCCAGATCTCAGGCCTGGCACACCGTTTACCAGGCTGCTTCCTCCTCTGACGGGGGCCCAGCACACGCCCCAGGAGACTTGGCAGCCGCCCCCAGGGCTCTAGCCTCTGGAACTCGTCCCCTTGGAAGGGGCCTGGCCCAGGTGCCAGGTTCGGCTGGTCGGCCAGCCTCCTTTGGAGAAAGCAGGCAAGCCGAGCCAGGCTTGCAGTGGCCCTGGCGTGACACCTGCCACCTCAGGCAGAGGGCCTCCCGCGTGCCCTCCATGGCGGGTTTCTCCCCGGAGCCGTGGCCTGGGCACTAGAAAGGCCGGGCCTCCCCGACTCCCGGGAGGAGGGGTAGCCCAGTTGCGCCCTGGCCCCCAAACCCTCTGGTGCCATCTGCCTGTCTCGGCACTTCTGACTCCACAGAGCCTTTCCTACATCTGGGCTGCCTGCCGTGGCAAAGTGCAGGCGTGGGGTGAGGCCATGGCTTTGTCTTTCCAGGAAAAAATGAGCCCCTGGCCGAAGCAGCAGGCCCAGGCAGAGCCTTGAGCTTGAAGCCCAGTAGGTCTGTGGCCCTCAGGGCCAGAGCCATGCTTTCAAGGCAGGGAAGCGGCCTCCAAGCTGAGTGGGAGTGGGGGAGGGGAGGGAGACAGCTGAAGCCGAGTCCAGAAGGGCGGCGATGGAAGAGCTGCAGCTGGGTCAGAGCCTGGAGGGAGGGCGGGGCCTTCACTGAGGACCCCCCCCCCAGGCCAGCCCTAGGCCCAGGCGGTCGCGCATGCGCCCTTGGCCTGTGCGGTGTGGGGGGGGTTGAACCCAAGCCCGCAGGGCTCCCGGAGCGGCCAGAGAAAGAAGGGCCCATGGAGAGGTAGGCGAGGTGGGCAGGGGGCGCCACCTTGCTCTCCTCAGCTCCCTGAGGGAGAGAGACAGAGACAGAGAGAGAGAGATCCCTGACCTCTGAGTCTCTGCCTCCACCGCTGGCTGGTGCCAACTCACGCGCCATCCCACTTCCAGCCATCACCCCCACGCCTGCCCCGGGGCCAGCCCCACCACAGAGAGGCCAGTTGGTTACTGCTCACCTCTGTGCCGTCCCTTCCCGACCTGACCCCAGTGCAGGGGATAAGCTTCAGACAAGTCTTTCCATTTCCCTCTGCATGACAATAGACATCCTCCCCTCTCCCATTCCACAGGCCCACCCGGGACATCCACCTTTGTCATTAGCTCAGGAGAGGATGCAAGATGAGAATCTCTGCTATTGTGTGGGGAGACTCAGTTTCCCGGGTTTCCCCCATGGACACATGTTCTTCAGCTGGGTCTGATTTTCTCCAGACAAGCTGTCTTGGGAAGGATTTGGCCAGCCCTAAGAACCTGAAGGGAAAGGGCGGAGGGGGGTTCTCTCTCTGCCCCCGACAGCCCCGAGCTGGGTCGGTCCCTCAGACCTGGCCAGGGGCAGCCCATCCCCCGGCGCCCTTCCCCGGGGCATCCAAGGGCAGGCTCGGCGCCAGCTCCAACCCGCTCGCCACTGCCCGACCATCGTCCTCCCTCGGGGGGCCTGGGCAGGACAGGGACCCGGCTGTGGGAGGCCTCCAGATCTCAGGCCTGGCACACCGTTTACCAGGCTTCTTCCTCCTCTGACGGGGGCCCAGCACACGCCCCAGGAGACTTGGCAGCCGCCCTCAGGGCTCTATCCTCTGGAACTCGTCCCCTTGGAAGGGGCCTGGCCCAGGTGCCAGGTTCGGCTGGTCGGCCAGCCTCCTTTGGAGAAAGCAGGCAAGCCGAGCCAGGCTTGCAGTGGCCCTGGCGTGACACCTGCCACCTCAGGCAGAGGGCCTCCCGCGTGCCCTCCATGGCGGGTTTCTCCCCGGAGCCGTGGCCTGGGCACTAGGAAGGCCGGGCCTCCCCGACTCCCGGGAGGAGGGGTAGCCCAGTTGCGCCCTGGCCCCCAAACCCTCTGGTGCCATCTGCCTGTCTCGGCACTTCTGACTCCACAGAGCCTTTCCTACATCTGGGCTGCCTGCCGTGGCAAAGTGCAGGCGTGGGGTGAGGCCATGGCTTTGTCTTTCCAGGAAAAAATGAGCCCCTGGCCGAAGCAGCAGGCCCAGGCAGAGCCTTGAGCTTGAAGCCCAGTAGGTCTGTGGCCCTCAGGGCCAGAGCCATGCTTTCAAGGCAGGGAAGCGGCCTCCAAGCTGAGTGGGAGTGGGGGAGGGGAGGGAGACAGCTGAAGCCGAGTCCAGAAGGGCGGCGATGGAAGAGCTGCAGCTGGGTCAGAGCCTGGAGGGAGGGCGGGGCCTTCACTGAGGACCCCCCCCCCAGGCCAGCCCTAGGCCCCGGCGGTCGCGCATGCGCCCTTGGCCTGTGCGGTGTGGGGGGGGTTGAACCCAAGCCCGCAGGGCTCCCGGAGCGGCCAGAGAAAGAAGGGCCCATGGAGAGGTAGGCGAGGTGGGCAGGGGGCGCCACCTTGCTCTCCTCAGCTCCCTGAGGGAGAGAGACAGAGACAGAGAGAGAGAGATCCCTGACCTCTGAGTCTCTGCCTCCACCGCTGGCTGGTGCCAACTCACGCGCCATCCCACTTCCAGCCATCACCCCCACGCCTGCCCCGGGGCCAGCCCCACCACAGAGAGGCCGGTTGGTTCCTGCTCACCTCTGTGCCATCCCTTCCCGACCTGACCCCAGTGCAGGGGATAAGCTTCAGACAAGTCTTTCCATGTCCCTCTGCATGACAATAGACTTCCTCCCCTCTCCCATTCCACAGGCCCACCCGGGACATCCACCATTGTCATTAGCTCAGAAGAGGATGCAAGATGAGATTCTCTGCTATTGTGTGGGGAGACTCAGTTTCCCGGGTTACCCCCATGGACACATGTTCTTCAGCTGGGTCTGAATTTCTCCAGACAAGCTGTCTTGGGAAGGATTTGGCCAGCCCTAAGAACCTGAAGGGAAAGGGCGGAGGGGGGTTCTCTCTCTGCCCCCGACAGCCCCGAGCTGGGTCGGTCCCTCAGACCTGGCCAGGGGCAGCCCATCCCCCGGCGCCCTTCCCCGGGGCATCCAAGGGCAGGCTCGGCGCCAGCTCCAACCCGCTCGCCACTGCCCGACCATCGTCCTCCCTCGGGGGGCCTGGGCAGGACAGGGACCCGGCTGTGGGAGGCCTCCAGATCTCAGGCCTGGCACACCGTTTACCAGGCTTCTTCCTCCTCTGACGGGGGCCCAGCACACGCCCCAGGAGACTTGGCAGCCGCCCCCAGGGCTCTAGCCTCTGGAACTCGTCCCCTTGGAAGGGGCCTGGCCCAGGTGCCAGTTTCGCCTGGTCGGCCAGCCTCCTTTGGAGAAAGCAGGCAAGCCGAGCCAGGCTTGCAGTGGCCCTGGCGTGACACCTGCCACCTCAGGCAGAGGGCCTCCCGCGTGCCCTCCATGGCGGGTTTCTCCCCGGAGCCGTGGCCTGGGCACTAGGAAGGCCGGGCCTCCCCGACTCCCGGGAGGAGGGGTAGCCCAGTTGCGCCCTGGCCCCCAAACCCTCTGGTGCCATCTGCCTGTCTCGGCACTTCTGACTCCACAGAGCCTTTCCTACATCTGGGCTGCCTGCCGTGGCAAAGTTCAGGCGTGTGGTGAGGCCATGGCTTTGTCTTTCCAGGAAAAAATGAGCCCCTGGCCGAAGCAGCAGGCCCAGGCAGAGCCTTGAGCTTGAAGCCCAGTAGGTCTGTGGCCCTCAGGGCCAGAGCCATGCTTTCAAGGCAGGGAAGCGGCCTCCAAGCTGAGTGGGAGTGGGGGAGGGGAGGGAGACAGCTGAAGCCGAGTCCAGAAGGGCGGCGATGGAAGAGCTGCAGCTGGGTCAGAGCCTGGAGGGAGGGCGGGGCCTTCACTGAGGACCCCCCCCCCCAGGCCAGCCCTAGGCCCCAGCGGTCGCGCATGCGCCCTTGGCCTGTGCGGTGTGGGGGGGGTTGAACCCAAGCCCGCAGGGCTCCCGGAGCGGCCAGAGAAAGAAGGGCCCATGGAGAGGTAGGCGAGGTGGGCAGGGGGCGCCACCTTGCTCTCCTCAGCTCCCTGAGGGAGAGAGACAGAGACAGAGAGAGAGAGATCCCTGACCTCTGAGTCTCTGCCTCCACCGCTGGCTGGTGCCAACTCACGCGCCATCCCACTTCCAGCCATCACCCCCACGCCTGCCCCGGGGCCAGCCCCACCACAGAGAGGCCGGTTGGTTCCTGCTCACCTCTGTGCCCTCCCTTCCCGACCTGACCCCAGTGCAGGGGATAAGCTTCAGACAAGTCTTTCCATGTCCCTCTGCATGACAATAGACTTCCTCCCCTCTCCCATTCCACAGGCCCACCCGGGACATCCACCTTTGTCATTAGCTCAGGAGAGGATGCAAGATGAGAATCTCTGCTATTGTGTGGGGAGACTCAGTTTCCCGGGTTTCCCCCATGGACACATGTTCTTCAGCTGGGTCTGATTTTCTCCAGACAAGCTGTCTTGGGAAGGATTTGGCCAGCCCTAAGAACCTGAAGGGAAAGGGCGGAGGGGGGTTCTCTCTCTGCCCCCGACAGCCCCGAGCTGGGTCGGTCCCTCAGACCTGGCCAGGGGCAGCCCATCCCCCGGCGCCCTTCCCCGGGGCATCCAAGGGCAGGCTCGGCGCCAGCCCCACCCCGCTCGCCACTGCCCGACCATCGTCCTCCCTCGGGGGGCCTGGGCAGGACAGGGACCCGGCTGTGGGAGGCCTCCAGATCTCAGGCCTGGCACACCGTTTACCAGACTGCTTCCTCCTCTGACGGGGGCCCAGCACACGCCCCAGGAGACTTGGCAGCCGCCCCCAGGGCTCTAGCCTCTGGAACTCGTCCCCTTGGAAGGGGCCTGGCCCAGGTGCCAGGTTCGGCTGGTCGGCCAGCCTCCTTTGGAGAAAGCAGGCAAGCCGAGCCAGGCTTGCAGTGGCCCTGGCGTGACACCTGCCACCTCAGGCAGAGGGCCTCCCGCGTGCCCTCCATGGCGGGTTTCTCCCCGGAGCCGTGGCCTGGGCACTAGGAAGGCCGGGCCTCCCCGACTCCCGGGAGGAGGGGCTAGCCCAGTTGCGCCCTGGCCCCCAAACCCTCTGGTGCCATCTGCCTGTCTCGGCACTTCTGACTCCACAGAGCCTTTCCTACATCTGGGCTGCCTGCCGTGGCAAAGTGCAGGCGTGGGGTGAGGCCATGGCTTTGTCTTTCCAGGAAAAAATGAGCCCCTGGCCGAAGCAGCAGGCCCAGGCAGAGCCTTGAGCTTGAAGCCCAGTAGGTCTGTGGCCCTCAGGGCCAGAGCCATGCTTTCAAGGCAGGGAAGCGGCCTCCAAGCTGAGTGGGAGTGGGGGAGGGGAGGGAGACAGCTGAAGCCGAGTCCAGAAGGGCGGCGATGGAAGAGCTGCAGCTGGGTCAGAGCCTGGAGGGAGGGCGGGGCCTTCACTGAGGACCCCCCCCCCGGAGGCCAGCCCTAGGCCCCGGCGGTCGCGCATGCGCCCTTGGCCTGTGCGGTGTGGGGGGGGTTGAACCCAAGCCCGCAGGGCTCCCGGAGCGGCCAGAGAAAGAAGGGCCCATGGAGAGGTAGGCGAGGTGGGCAGGGGGCGCCACCTTGCTCTCCTCAGCTCCCTGAGGGAGAGAGACAGAGACAGAGACAGAGAGAGAGAGATCCCTGACCTCTGAGTCTCTGCCTCCACCGCTGGCTGGTGCCAACTCACGCGCCATCCCACTTCCAGCCATCACCCCCATGCCTGCCCCGGGGCCAGCCCCACCACAGAGAGGCCGGTTGGTTCCTGCTCACCTCTGTGCCGTCCCTTCCCGACCTGACCCCAGTGCAGGGGATAAGCTTCAGACAAGTCTTTCCATGTCCCTCTGCATGACAATAGACTTCCTCCCCTCTCCCATTCCACAGGCCCACCCGGGACATCCACCTTTGTCATTAGCTCAGGAGAGGATGCAAGATGAGAATCTCTGCTATTGTGTGGGGAGACTCAGTTTCCCGGGTTTCCCCCATGGACACATGTTCTTCAGCTGGGTCTGATTTTCTCCAGACAAGCTGTCTTGGGAAGGATTTGGCCAGCCCTAAGAACCTGAAGGGAAAGGGCGGAGGGGGGTTCTCTCTCTGCCCCCGACAGCCCCGAGCTGGGTCGGTCCCTCAGACCTGGCCAGGGCCAGCCCATCCCGCGGCGCCCTTCCCCGGGGCATCCAAGGGCAGGCTCGGCGCCAGCTCCACCACGCTCGCCACTGCCCGACCATCGTCCTCCCTCGGGGGGCCTGGGCAGGACAGGGACCCGGCTGTGGGAGGCCTCCAGATCTCAGGCCTGGCACACCGTTTACCAGGCTGCTTCCTCCTCTGACGGGGGCCCAGCACACGCCCCAGGAGACTTGGCAGCCGCCCCCAGGGCTCTAGCCTCTGGAACTCGTCCCCTTGGAAGGGGCCTGGCCCAGGTGCCAGGTTCGGCTGGTCGGCCAGCCTCCTTTGGAGAAAGCAGGCAAGCCGAGCCAGGCTTGCAGTGGCCCTGGCGTGACACCTGCCACCTCAGGCAGAGGGCCTCCCGCGTGCCCTCCATGGCGGGTTTCTCCCCGGAGCCGTGGCCTGGGCACTAGGAAGGCCGGGCCTCCCCGACTCCCGGGAGGAGGGGCTAGCCCAGTTGCGCCCTGGCCCCCAAACCCTCTGGTGCCATCTGCCTGTCTCGGCACTTCTGACTCCACAGAGCCTTTCCTACATCTGGGCTGCCTGCCGTGGCAAAGTGCAGGCGTGGGGTGAGGCCATGGCTTTGTGTTTCCAGGAAAAAATGAGCCCCTGGCCGAAGCAGCAGGCCCAGGCAGAGCCTTGAGCTTGAAGCCCAGTAGGTCTGTGGCCCTCAGGGCCAGAGCCATGCTTTCAAGGCAGGGAAGCGGCCTCCAAGCTGAGTGGGAGTTGGGGAGGGGAGGGAGACAGCTGAAGCCGAGTCCAGAAGGGCGGCGATGGAAGAGCTGCAGCTGGGTCAGAGCCTGGAGGGAGGGCGGGGCCTTCACTGAGGACCCCCCCCGGAGGCCAGCCCTAGGCCCCGGCGGTCGCGCATGCGCCCTTGGCCTGTGCGGTGTGTGGGGGGTTGAACCCAAGCCCGCAGGGCTCCCGGAGCGGCCAGAGAAAGAAGGGCCCATGGAGAGGTAGGCGAGGTGGGCAGGGGGCGCCACCTTGCTCTCCTCAGCTCCCTGAGGGAGAGAGACAGAGACAGAGACAGAGAGAGAGAGATCCCTGACCTCTGAGTCTCTGCCTCCACCGCTGGCTGGTGCCAACTCACGCGCCATCCCACTTCCAGCCATCACCCCCACGCCTGCCCCGGGGCCAGCCCCACCACAGAGAGGCCGGTTGGTTCCTGCTCACCTCTGTGCCGTCCCTTCCCGACCTGACCCCAGTGCAGGGGATAAGCTTCAGACAAGTCTTTCCATGTCCCTCTGCATGACAATAGACTTCCTCCCCTCTCCCATTCCACAGGCCCACCCGGGACATCCACCATTGTCATTAGCTCAGAAGAGGATGCAAGATGAGAATCTCTGCTATTGTGTGGGGAGACTCAGTTTCCCGGGTTTCCCCCATGGACACATGTTCTTCAGCTGGGTCTGATTTTCTCCAGACAAGCTGTCTTGGGAAGGATTTGGCCAGCCCTAAGAACCTGAAGGGAAAGGGCGGAGGGGGGTTCTCTCTCTGCCCCCGACAGCCCCGAGCTGGGTCGGTCCCTCAGACCTGGCCAGGGGCAGCCCATCCCCCGGCGCCCTTCCCCGGGGCATCCAAGGGCAGGCTCGGCGCCAGCCCCACCCCGCTCGCCACTGCCCGACCATCGTCCTCCCTCGGGGGGCCTGGGCAGGACAGGGACCCGGCTGTGGGAGGCCTCCAGATCTCAGGCCTGGCACACCGTTTACCAGGCTGCTTCCTCCTCTGACGGGGGCCCAGCACACGCCCCAGGAGACTTGGCAGCCGCCCCCAGGGCTCTATACTCTGGAACTCGTCCCCTTGGAAGGGGCCTGGCCCAGGTGCCAGGTTCGGCTGGTCGGCCAGCCTCCTTTGGAGAAAGCAGGCAAGCCGAGCCAGGCTTGCAGTGGCCCTGGCGTGACACCTGCCACCTCAGGCAGAGGGCCTCCCGCGTGCCCTCCATGGCGGGTTTCTCCCCGGAGCCGTGGCCTGGGCAATAGGAAGGCCGGGCCTCCCCGACTCCCGGGAGGAGGGGCTAGCCCAGTTGCGCCCTGGCCCCCAAACCCTCTGGTGCCATCTGCCTGTCTCGGCACTTCTGACTCCACAGAGCCTTTCCTACATCTGGGCTGCCTGCCGTGGCAAAGTGCAGGCGTGGGGTGAGGCCATGGCTTTGTCTTTCCAGGAAAAAATGAGCCCCTGGCCGAAGCAGCAGGCCCAGGCAGAGCCTTGAGCTTGAAGCCCAGTAGGTCTGTGGCCCTCAGGGCCAGAGCCATGCTTTCAAGGCAGGGAAGCGGCCTCCAAGCTGAGTGGGAGTGGGGGAGGGGAGGGAGACAGCTGAAGCCGAGTCCAGAAGGGCGGCGATGGAAGAGCTGCAGCTGGGTAAGAGCCTGGAGGGAGGGCGGGGCCTTCACTAGGGACCCCCCCCCCGGAGGCCAGCCCTAGGCCCCGGCGGTCGTGCATGCGCCCTTGGCCTGTGCGGTGTGTGGGGGGTTGAACCCAAGCCCGCAGGGCTCCCGGAGCGGCCAGAGAAAGAAGGGCCCATGGAGAGGTAGGCGAGGTGGGCAGGGGGCGCCACCTTGCTCTCCTCAGCTCCCTGAGGGAGAGAGACAGAGACAGAGACAGAGAGAGAGAGATCCCTGACCTCTGAGTCTCTGCCTCCACCGCTGGCTGGTGCCAACTCACGCGCCATCCCACTTCCAGCCATCACCCCCACGCCTGCCCCGGGGCCAGCCCCACCACAGAGAGGCCGGTTGGTTCCTGCTCACCTCTGTGCCGTCCCTTCCCGACCTGACCCCAGTGCAGGGGATAAGCTTCAGACAAGTCTTTCCATGTCCCTCTGCATGACAATAGACTTCCTCCCCTCTCCCATTCCACAGGCCCACCCGGGACATCCACCTTTGTCATTAGCTCAGGAGAGGATGCAAGATGAGAATCTCTGCTATTGTGTGGGGAGACTCAGTTTCCCGGGTTTCCCCCATGGACACATGTTCTTCAGCTGGGTCTGATTTTCTCCAGACAAGCTGTCTTGGGAAGGATTTGGCCAGCCCTAAGAACCTGAAGGGAAAGGGCGGAGGGGGGTTCTCTCTCTGCCCCCGACAGCCCCGAGCTGGGTCGGTCCCTCAGACCTGGCCAGGGCCAGCCCATCCCCCGGCGCCCTTCCCCGGGGCATCCAAGGGCAGGCTCGGCGCCAGCTCCAACCCGCTCGCCACTGCCCGACCATCGTCCTCCCTCGGGGGGCCTGGGCAGGACAGGGACCCGGCTGTGGGAGGCCTCCAGATCTCAGGCCTGGCACACCGTTTACCAGGCTTCTTCCTCCTCTGACGGGGGCCCAGCACACGCCCCAGGAGACTTGGCAGCCGCCCTCAGGGCTCTATCCTCTGGAACTCGTCCCCTTGGAAGGGGCCTGGCCCAGGTGCCAGGTTCGGCTGGTCGGCCAGCCTCCTTTGGAGAAAGCAGGCAAGCCGAGCCAGGCTTGCAGTGGCCCTGGCGTGACACCTGCCACCTCAGGCAGAGGGCCTCCCGCGTGCCCTCCATGGCGGGTTTCTCCCCGGAGCCGTGGCCTGGGCACTAGGAAGGCCGGGCCTCCCCGACTCCCGGGAGGAGGGGTAGCCCAGTTGCGCCCTGGCCCCCAAACCCTCTGGTGCCATCTGCCTGTCTCGGCACTTCTGACTCCACAGAGCCTTTCCTACATCTGGGCTGCCTGCCGTGGCAAAGTGCAGGCGTGGGGTGAGGCCATGGCTTTGTCTTTCCAGGAAAAAATGAGCCCCTGGCCGAAGCAGCAGGCCCAGGCAGAGCCTTGAGCTTGAAGCCCAGTAGGTCTGTGGCCCTCAGGGCCAGAGCCATGCTTTCAAGGCAGGGAAGCGGCCTCCAAGCTGAGTGGGAGTGGGGGAGGGGAGGGAGACAGCTGAAGCCGAGTCCAGAAGGGCGGCGATGGAAGAGCTGCAGCTGGGTCAGAGCCTGGAGGGAGGGCGGGGCCTTCACTGAGGACCCCCCCCCCAGGCCAGCCCTAGGCCCCGGCGGTCGCGCATGCGCCCTTGGCCTGTGCGGTGTGGGGGGGGTTGAACCCAAGCCCGCAGGGCTCCCGGAGCGGCCAGAGAAAGAAGGGCCCATGGAGAGGTAGGCGAGGTGGGCAGGGGGCGCCACCTTGCTCTCCTCAGCTCCCTGAGGGAGAGAGACAGAGACAGAGAGAGAGAGATCCCTGACCTCTGAGTCTCTGCCTCCACCGCTGGCTGGTGCCAACTCACGCGCCATCCCACTTCCAGCCATCACCCCCACGCCTGCCCCGGGGCCAGCCCCACCACAGAGAGGCCGGTTGGTTCCTGCTCACCTCTGTGCCATCCCTTCCCGACCTGACCCCAGTGCAGGGGATAAGCTTCAGACAAGTCTTTCCATGTCCCTCTGCATGACAATAGACTTCCTCCCCTCTCCCATTCCACAGGCCCACCCGGGACATCCACCATTGTCATTAGCTCAGAAGAGGATGCAAGATGAGATTCTCTGCTATTGTGTGGGGAGACTCAGTTTCCCGGGTTACCCCCATGGACACATGTTCTTCAGCTGGGTCTGAATTTCTCCAGACAAGCTGTCTTGGGAAGGATTTGGCCAGCCCTAAGAACCTGAAGGGAAAGGGCGGAGGGGGGTTCTCTCTCTGCCCCCGACAGCCCCGAGCTGGGTCGGTCCCTCAGACCTGGCCAGGGGCAGCCCATCCCCCGGCGCCCTTCCCCGGGGCATCCAAGGGCAGGCTCGGCGCCAGCTCCAAACCGCTCGCCACTGCCCGACCATCGTCCTCCCTCGGGGGGCCTGGGCAGGACAGGGACCCGGCTGTGGGAGGCCTCCAGATCTCAGGCCTGGCACACCGTTTACCAGGCTTCTTCCTCCTCTGACGGGGGCCCAGCACACGCCCCAGGAGACTTGGCAGCCGCCCCCAGGGCTCTAGCCTCTGGAACTCGTCCCCTTGGAAGGGGCCTGGCCCAGGTGCCAGTTTCGCCTGGTCGGCCAGCCTCCTTTGGAGAAAGCAGGCAAGCCGAGCCAGGCTTGCAGTGGCCCTGGCGTGACACCTGCCACCTCAGGCAGAGGGCCTCCCGCGTGCCCTCCATGGCGGGTTTCTCCCCGGAGCCGTGGCCTGGGCACTAGGAAGGCCGGGCCTCCCCGACTCCCGGGAGGAGGGGCTAGCCCAGTTGCGCCCTGGCCCCCAAACCCTCTGGTGCCATCTGCCTGTCTCGGCACTTCTGACTCCACAGAGCCTTTCCTACATCTGGGCTGCCTGCCGTGGCAAAGTGCAGGCGTGGGGTGAGGCCATGGCTTTGTCTTTCCAGGAAAAAATGAGCCCCTGGCCGAAGCAGCAGGCCCAGGCAGAGCCTTGAGCTTGAAGCCCAGTAGGTCTGTGGCCCTCAGGGCCAGAGCCATGCTTTCAAGGCAGGGAAGCGGCCTCCAAGCTGAGTGGGAGTGGGGGAGGGGAGGGAGACAGCTGAAGCCGAGTCCAGAAGGGCGGCGATGGAAGAGCTGCAGCTGGGTCAGAGCCTGGAGGGAGGGCGGGGCCTTCACTGAGGACCCCCCCCCCGGAGGCCAGCCCTAGGCCCCGGCGGTCGCGCATGCGCCCTTGGCCTGTGCGGTGTGGGGGGGGTTGAACCCAAGCCCGCAGGGCTCCCGGAGCGGCCAGAGAAAGAAGGGCCCATGGAGAGGTAGGCGAGGTGGGCAGGGGGCGCCACCTTGCTCTCCTCAGCTCCCTGAGGGAGAGAGACAGAGACAGAGACAGAGAGAGAGAGATCCCTGACCTCTGAGTCTCTGCCTCCACCGCTGGCTGGTGCCAACTCACGCGCCATCCCACTTCCAGCCATCACCCCCATGCCTGCCCCGGGGCCAGCCCCACCACAGAGAGGCCGGTTGGTTCCTGCTCACCTCTGTGCCATCCCTTCCCGACCTGACCCCAGTGCAGGGGATAAGCTTCAGACAAGTCTTTCCATGTCCCTCTGCATGACAATAGACTTCCTCCCCTCTCCCATTCCACAGGCCCACCCGGGACATCCACCTTTGTCATTAGCTCAGGAGAGGATGCAAGATGAGAATCTCTGCTATTGTGTGGGGAGACTCAGTTTCCCGGGTTTCCCCCATGGACACATGTTCTTCAGCTGGGTCTGATTTTCTCCAGACAAGCTGTCTTGGGAAGGATTTGGCCAGCCCTAAGAACCTGAAGGGAAAGGGCGGAGGGGGGTTCTCTCTCTGCCCCCGACAGCCCCGAGCTGGGTCGGTCCCTCAGACCTGGCCAGGGCCAGCCCATCCCGCGGCGCCCTTCCCCGGGGCATCCAAGGGCAGGCTCGGCGCCAGCTCAACCACGCTCGCCACTGCCCGACCATCGTCCTCCCTCGGGGGGCCTGGGCAGGACAGGGACCCGGCTGTGGGAGGCCTCCAGATCTCAGGCCTGGCACACCGTTTACCAGGCTGCTTCCTCCTCTGACGGGGGCCCAGCACACGCCCCAGGAGACTTGGCAGCCGCCCCCAGGGCTCTAGCCTCTGGAACTCGTCCCCTTGGAAGGGGCCTGGCCCAGGTGCCAGGTTCGGCTGGTCGGCCAGCCTCCTTTGGAGAAAGCAGGCAAGCCGAGCCAGGCTTGCAGTGGCCCTGGCGTGACACCTGCCACCTCAGGCAGAGGGCCTCCCGCGTGCCCTCCATGGCGGGTTTCTCCCCGGAGCCGTGGCCTGGGCACTAGAAAGGCCGGGCCTCCCCGACTCCCGGGAGGAGGGGTAGCCCAGTTGCGCCCTGGCCCCCAAACCCTCTGGTGCCATCTGCCTGTCTCGGCACTTCTGACTCCACAGAGCCTTTCCTACATCTGGGCTGCCTGCCGTGGCAAAGTGCAGGCGTGGGGTGAGGCCATGGCTTTGTCTTTCCAGGAAAAAATGAGCCCCTGGCCGAAGCAGCAGGCCCAGGCAGAGCCTTGAGCTTGAAGCCCAGTAGGTCTGTGGCCCTCAGGGCCAGAGCCATGCTTTCAAGGCAGGGAAGCGGCCTCCAAGCTGAGTGGGAGTGGGGGAGGGGAGGGAGACAGCTGAAGCCGAGTCCAGAAGGGCGGCGATGGAAGAGCTGCAGCTGGGTCAGAGCCTGGAGGGAGGGCGGGGCCTTCACTGAGGACCCCCCCCCCAGGCCAGCGCTAGGCCCAGGCGGTCGCGCATGCGCCCTTGGCCTGTGCGGTGTGGGGGGGGTTGAACCCAAGCCCGCAGGGCTCCCGGAGCGGCCAGAGAAAGAAGGGCCCATGGAGAGGTAGGCGAGGTGGGCAGGGGGCGCCACCTTGCTCTCCTCAGCTCCCTGAGGGAGAGAGACAGAGACAGAGAGAGAGAGATCCCTGACCTCTGAGTCTCTGCCTCCACCGCTGGCTGGTGCCAACTCACGCGCCATCCCACTTCCAGCCATCACCCCCACGCCTGCCCCGGGGCCAGCCCCACCACAGAGAGGCCAGTTGGTTACTGCTCACCTCTGTGCCGTCCCTTCCCGACCTGACCCCAGTGCAGGGGATAAGCTTCAGACAAGTCTTTCCATTTCCCTCTGCATGACAATAGACTTCCTCCCCTCTCCCATTCCACAGGCCCACCCGGGACATCCACCTTTGTCATTAGCTCAGGAGAGGATGCAAGATGAGAATCTCTGCTATTGTGTGGGGAGACTCAGTTTCCCGGGTTTCCCCCATGGACACATGTTCTTCAGCTGGGTCTGATTTTCTCCAGACAAGCTGTCTTGGGAAGGATTTGGCCAGCCCTAAGAACCTGAAGGGAAAGGGCGGAGGGGGGTTCTCTCTCTGCCCCCGACAGCCCCGAGCTGGGTCGGTCCCTCAGACCTGGCCAGGGGCAGCCCATCCCCCGGCGCCCTTCCCCGGGGCATCCAAGGGCAGGCTCGGCGCCAGCTCCAACCCGCTCGCCACTGCCCGACCATCGTCCTCCCTCGGGGGGCCTGGGCAGGACAGGGACCCGGCTGTGGGAGGCCTCCAGATCTCAGGCCTGGCACACCGTTTACCAGGCTTCTTCCTCCTCTGACGAGGGCCCAGCACACGCCCCAGGAGACTTGGCAGCCGCCCTCAGGGCTCTATCCTCTGGAACTCGTCCCCTTGGAAGGGGCCTGGCCCAGGTGCCAGGTTCGGCTGGTCGGCCAGCCTCCTTTGGAGAAAGCAGGCAAGCCGAGCCAGGCTTGCAGTGGCCCTGGCGTGACACCTGCCACCTCAGGCAGAGGGCCTCCCGCGTGCCCTCCATGGCGGGTTTCTCCCCGGAGCCGTGGCCTGGGCACTAGGAAGGCCGGGCCTCCCCGACTCCCGGGAGGAGGGGTAGCCCAGTTGCGCCCTGGCCCCCAAACCCTCTGGTGCCATCTGCCTGTCTCGGCACTTCTGACTCCACAGAGCCTTTCCTACATCTGGGCTGCCTGCCGTGGCAAAGTGCAGGCGTGGGGTGAGGCCATGGCTTTGTCTTTCCAGGAAAAAATGAGCCCCTGGCCGAAGCAGCAGGCCCAGGCAGAGCCTTGAGCTTGAAGCCCAGTAGGTCTGTGGCCCTCAGGGCCAGAGCCATGCTTTCAAGGCAGGGAAGCGGCCTCCAAGCTGAGTGGGAGTGGGGGAGGGGAGGGAGACAGCTGAAGCCGAGTCCAGAAGGGCGGCGATGGAAGAGCTGCAGCTGGGTCAGAGCCTGGAGGGAGGGCGGGGCCTTCACTGAGGACCCCCCCCCCAGGCCAGCCCTAGGCCCCGGCAGTCGCGCATGCGCCCTTGGCCTGTGCGGTGTGGGGGGGGTTGAACCCAAGCCCGCAGGGCTCCCGGAGCGGCCAGAGAAAGAAGGGCCCATGGAGAGGTAGGCGAGGTGGGCAGGGGGCGCCACCTTGCTCTCCTCAGCTCCCTGAGGGAGAGAGACAGAGACAGAGAGAGAGAGATCCCTGACCTCTGAGTCTCTGCCTCCACCGCTGGCTGGTGCCAACTCACGCGCCATCCCACTTCCAGCCATCACCCCCACGCCTGCCCCGGGGCCAGCCCCACCACAGAGAGGCCGGTTGGTTCCTGCTCACCTCTGTGCCATCCCTTCCCGACCTGACCCCAGTGCAGGGGATAAGCTTCAGACAAGTCTTTCCATGTCCCTCTGCATGACAATAGACTTCCTCCCCTCTCCCATTCCACAGGCCCACCCGGGACATCCACCATTGTCATTAGCTCAGAAGAGGATGCAAGATGAGATTCTCTGCTATTGTGTGGGGAGACTCAGTTTCCCGGGTTACCCCCATGGACACATGTTCTTCAGCTGGGTCTGAATTTCTCCAGACAAGCTGTCTTGGGAAGGATTTGGCCAGCCCTAAGAACCTGAAGGGAAAGGGCGGAGGGGGGTTCTCTCTCTGCCCCCGACAGCCCCGAGCTGGGTCGGTCCCTCAGACCTGGCCAGGGGCAGCCCATCCCCCGGCGCCCTTCCCCGGGGCATCCAAGGGCAGGCTCGGCGCCAGCTCCAACCCGCTCGCCACTGCCCGACCATCGTCCTCCCTCGGGGGGCCTGGGCAGGACAGGGACCCGGCTGTGGGAGGCCTCCAGATCTCAGGCCTGGCACACCGTTTACCAGGCTTCTTCCTCCTCTGACGGGGGCCCAGCACACGCCCCAGGAGACTTGGCAGCCGCCCCCAGGGCTCTAGCCTCTGGAACTCGTCCCCTTGGAAGGGGCCTGGCCCAGGTGCCAGTTTCGCCTGGTCGGCCAGCCTCCTTTGGAGAAAGCAGGCAAGCCGAGCCAGGCTTGCAGTGGCCCTGGCGTGACACCTGCCACCTCAGGCAGAGGGCCTCCCGCGTGCCCTCCATGGCGGGTTTCTCCCCGGAGCCGTGGCCTGGGCACTAGGAAGGCCGGGCCTCCCCGACTCCCGGGAGGAGGGGTAGCCCAGTTGCGCCCTGGCCCCCAAACCCTCTGGTGCCATCTGCCTGTCTCGGCACTTCTGACTCCACAGAGCCTTTCCTACATCTGGGCTGCCTGCCGTGGCAAAGTTCAGGCGTGTGGTGAGGCCATGGCTTTGTCTTTCCAGGAAAAAATGAGCCCCTGGCCGAAGCAGCAGGCCCAGGCAGAGCCTTGAGCTTGAAGCCCAGTAGGTCTGTGGCCCTCAGGGCCAGAGCCATGCTTTCAAGGCAGGGAAGCGGCCTCCAAGCTGAGTGGGAGTGGGGGAGGGGAGGGAGACAGCTGAAGCCGAGTCCAGAAGGGCGGCGATGGAAGAGCTGCAGCTGGGTCAGAGCCTGGAGGGAGGGCGGGGCCTTCACTGAGGACCCCCCCCCCCAGGCCAGCCCTAGGCCCCAGCGGTCGCGCATGCGCCCTTGGCCTGTGCGGTGTGGGGGGGGTTGAACCCAAGCCCGCAGGGCTCCCGGAGCGGCCAGAGAAAGAAGGGCCCATGGAGAGGTAGGCGAGGTGGGCAGGGGGCGCCACCTTGCTCTCCTCAGCTCCCTGAGGGAGAGAGACAGAGACAGAGAGAGAGAGATCCCTGACCTCTGAGTCTCTGCCTCCACCGCTGGCTGGTGCCAACTCACGCGCCATCCCACTTCCAGCCATCACCCCCACGCCTGCTGGGGCCAGCCCCACCACAGAGAGGCCGGTTGGTTCCTGCTCACCTCTGTGCCCTCCCTTCCCGACCTGACCCCAGTGCAGGGGATAAGCTTCAGACAAGTCTTTCCATGTCCCTCTGCATGACAATAGACTTCCTCCCCTCTCCCATTCCACAGGCCCACCCGGGACATCCACCTTTGTCATTAGCTCAGGAGAGGATGCAAGATGAGAATCTCTGCTATTGTGTGGGGAGACTCAGTTTCCCGGGTTTCCCCCATGGACACATGTTCTTCAGCTGGGTCTGATTTTCTCCAGACAAGCTGTCTTGGGAAGGATTTGGCCAGCCCTAAGAACCTGAAGGGAAAGGGCGGAGGGGGGTTCTCTCTCTGCCCCCGACAGCCCCGAGCTGGGTCGGTCCCTCAGACCTGGCCAGGGGCAGCCCATCCCCCGGCGCCCTTCCCCGGGGCATCCAAGGGCAGGCTCGGCGCCAGCCCCACCCCGCTCGCCACTGCCCGACCATCGTCCTCCCTCGGGGGGCCTGGGCAGGACAGGGACCCGGCTGTGGGAGGCCTCCAGATCTCAGGCCTGGCACACCGTTTACCAGACTGCTTCCTCCTCTGACGGGGGCCCAGCACACGCCCCAGGAGACTTGGCAGCCGCCCCCAGGGCTCTAGCCTCTGGAACTCGTCCCCTTGGAAGGGGCCTGGCCCAGGTGCCAGGTTCGGCTGGTCGGCCAGCCTCCTTTGGAGAAAGCAGGCAAGCCGAGCCAGGCTTGCAGTGGCCCTGGCGTGACACCTGCCACCTCAGGCAGAGGGCCTCCCGCGTGCCCTCCATGGCGGGTTTCTCCCCGGAGCCGTGGCCTGGGCACTAGGAAGGCCGGGCCTCCCCGACTCCCGGGAGGAGGGGCTAGCCCAGTTGCGCCCTGGCCCCCAAACCCTCTGGTGCCATCTGCCTGTCTCGGCACTTCTGACTCCACAGAGCCTTTCCTACATCTGGGCTGCCTGCCGTGGCAAAGTGCAGGCGTGGGGTGAGGCCATGGCTTTGTCTTTCCAGGAAAAAATGAGCCCCTGGCCGAAGCAGCAGGCCCAGGCAGAGCCTTGAGCTTGAAGCCCAGTAGGTCTGTGGCCCTCAGGGCCAGAGCCATGCTTTCAAGGCAGGGAAGCGGCCTCCAAGCTGAGTGGGAGTGGGGGAGGGGAGGGAGACAGCTGAAGCCGAGTCCAGAAGGGCGGCGATGGAAGAGCTGCAGCTGGGTCAGAGCCTGGAGGGAGGGCGGGGCCTTCACTGAGGACCCCCCCCCGGAGGCCAGCCCTAGGCCCCGGCGGTCGCGCATGCGCCCTTGGCCTGTGCGGTGTGGGGGGGGTTGAACCCAAGCCCGCAGGGCTCCCGGAGCGGCCAGAGAAAGAAGGGCCCATGGAGAGGTAGGCGAGGTGGGCAGGGGGCGCCACCTTGCTCTCCTCAGCTCCCTGAGGGAGAGAGACAGAGACAGAGACAGAGAGAGAGAGATCCCTGACCTCTGAGTCTCTGCCTCCACCGCTGGCTGGTGCCAACTCACGCGCCATCCCACTTCCAGCCATCACCCCCATGCCTGCCCCGGGGCCAGCCCCACCACAGAGAGGCCGGTTGGTTCCTGCTCACCTCTGTGCCGTCCCTTCCCGACCTGACCCCAGTGCAGGGGATAAGCTTCAGACAAGTCTTTCCATGTCCCTCTGCATGACAATAGACTTCCTCCCCTCTCCCATTCCACAGGCCCACCCGGGACATCCACCTTTGTCATTAGCTCAGGAGAGGATGCAAGATGAGAATCTCTGCTATTGTGTGGGGAGACTCAGTTTCCCGGGTTTCCCCCATGGACACATGTTCTTCAGCTGGGTCTGATTTTCTCCAGACAAGCTGTCTTGGGAAGGATTTGGCCAGCCCTAAGAACCTGAAGGGAAAGGGCGGAGGGGGGTTCTCTCTCTGCCCCCGACAGCCCCGAGCTGGGTCGGTCCCTCAGACCTGGCCAGGGCCAGCCCATCCCGCGGCGCCCTTCCCCGGGGCATCCAAGGGCAGGCTCGGCGCCAGCTCAACCACGCTCGCCACTGCCCGACCATCGTCCTCCCTCGGGGGGCCTGGGCAGGACAGGGACCCGGCTGTGGGAGGCCTCCAGATCTCAGGCCTGGCACACCGTTTACCAGGCTGCTTCCTCCTCTGACGGGGGCCCAGCACACGCCCCAGGAGACTTGGCAGCCGCCCCCAGGGCTCTAGCCTCTGGAACTCGTCCCCTTGGAAGGGGCCTGGCCCAGGTGCCAGGTTCGGCTGGTCGGCCAGCCTCCTTTGGAGAAAGCAGGCAAGCCGAGCCAGGCTTGCAGTGGCCCTGGCGTGACACCTGCCACCTCAGGCAGAGGGCCTCCCGCGTGCCCTCCATGGCGGGTTTCTCCCCGGAGCCGTGGCCTGGGCACTAGAAAGGCCGGGCCTCCCCGACTCCCGGGAGGAGGGGTAGCCCAGTTGCGCCCTGGCCCCCAAACCCTCTGGTGCCATCTGCCTGTCTCGGCACTTCTGACTCCACAGAGCCTTTCCTACATCTGGGCTGCCTGCCGTGGCAAAGTGCAGGCGTGGGGTGAGGCCATGGCTTTGTCTTTCCAGGAAAAAATGAGCCCCTGGCCGAAGCAGCAGGCCCAGGCAGAGCCTTGAGCTTGAAGCCCAGTAGGTCTGTGGCCCTCAGGGCCAGAGCCATGCTTTCAAGGCAGGGAAGCGGCCTCCAAGCTGAGTGGGAGTGGGGGAGGGGAGGGAGACAGCTGAAGCCGAGTCCAGAAGGGCGGCGATGGAAGAGCTGCAGCTGGGTCAGAGCCTGGAGGGAGGGCGGGGCCTTCACTGAGGACCCCCCCCCGGAGGCCAGCCCTAGGCCCCGGCGGTCGCGCATGCGCCCTTGGCCTGTGCGGTGTGGGGGGGGTTGAACCCAAGCCCGCAGGGCTCCCGGAGCGGCCAGAGAAAGAAGGGCCCATGGAGAGGTAGGCGAGGTGGGCAGGGGGCGCCACCTTGCTCTCCTCAGCTCCCTGAGGGAGAGAGACAGAGACAGAGACAGAGAGAGAGAGATCCCTGACCTCTGAGTCTCTGCCTCCACCGCTGGCTGGTGCCAACTCACGCGCCATCCCACTTCCAGCCATCACCCCCATGCCTGCCCCGGGGCCAGCCCCACCACAGAGAGGCCGGTTGGTTCCTGCTCACCTCTGTGCCGTCCCTTCCCGACCTGACCCCAGTGCAGGGGATAAGCTTCAGACAAGTCTTTCCATGTCCCTCTGCATGACAATAGACTTCCTCCCCTCTCCCATTCCACAGGCCCACCCGGGACATCCACCTTTGTCATTAGCTCAGGAGAGGATGCAAGATGAGAATCTCTGCTATTGTGTGGGGAGACTCAGTTTCCCGGGTTTCCCCCATGGACACATGTTCTTCAGCTGGGTCTGATTTTCTCCAGACAAGCTGTCTTGGGAAGGATTTGGCCAGCCCTAAGAACCTGAAGGGAAAGGGCGGAGGGGGGTTCTCTCTCTGCCCCCGACAGCCCCGAGCTGGGTCGGTCCCTCAGACCTGGCCAGGGCCAGCCCATCCCGCGGCGCCCTTCCCCGGGGCATCCAAGGGCAGGCTCGGCGCCAGCTCAACCACGCTCGCCACTGCCCGACCATCGTCCTCCCTCGGGGGGCCTGGGCAGGACAGGGACCCGGCTGTGGGAGGCCTCCAGATCTCAGGCCTGGCACACCGTTTACCAGGCTGCTTCCTCCTCTGACGGGGGCCCAGCACACGCCCCAGGAGACTTGGCAGCCGCCCCCAGGGCTCTAGCCTCTGGAACTCGTCCCCTTGGAAGGGGCCTGGCCCAGGTGCCAGGTTCGGCTGGTCGGCCAGCCTCCTTTGGAGAAAGCAGGCAAGCCGAGCCAGGCTTGCAGTGGCCCTGGCGTGACACCTGCCACCTCAGGCAGAGGGCCTCCCGCGTGCCCTCCATGGCGGGTTTCTCCCCGGAGCCGTGGCCTGGGCACTAGAAAGGCCGGGCCTCCCCGACTCCCGGGAGGAGGGGTAGCCCAGTTGCGCCCTGGCCCCCAAACCCTCTGGTGCCATCTGCCTGTCTCGGCACTTCTGACTCCACAGAGCCTTTCCTACATCTGGGCTGCCTGCCGTGGCAAAGTGCAGGCGTGGGGTGAGGCCATGGCTTTGTCTTTCCAGGAAAAAATGAGCCCCTGGCCGAAGCAGCAGGCCCAGGCAGAGCCTTGAGCTTGAAGCCCAGTAGGTCTGTGGCCCTCAGGGCCAGAGCCATGCTTTCAAGGCAGGGAAGCGGCCTCCAAGCTGAGTGGGAGTGGGGGAGGGGAGGGAGACAGCTGAAGCCGAGTCCAGAAGGGCGGCGATGGAAGAGCTGCAGCTGGGTCAGAGCCTGGAGGGAGGGCGGGGCCTTCACTGAGGACCCCCCCCCCGGAGGCCAGCCCTAGGCCCCGGCGGTCGCGCATGCGCCCTTGGCCTGTGCGGTGTGTGGGGGGTTGAACCCAAGCCCGCAGGGCTCCCGGAGCGGCCAGAGAAAGAAGGGCCCATGGAGAGGTAGGCGAGGTGGGCAGGGGGCGCCACCTTGCTCTCCTCAGCTCCCTGAGGGAGAGAGACAGAGACAGAGACAGAGAGAGAGAGATCCCTGACCTCTGAGTCTCTGCCTCCACCGCTGGCTGGTGCCAACTCACGCGCCATCCCACTTCCAGCCATCACCCCCACGCCTGCCCCGGGGCCAGCCCCACCACAGAGAGGCCGGTTGGTTCCTGCTCACCTCTGTGCCGTCCCTTCCCGACCTGACCCCAGTGCAGGGGATAAGCTTCAGACAAGTCTTTCCATGTCCCTCTGCATGACAATAGACTTCCTCCCCTCTCCCATTCCACAGGCCCACCCGGGACATCCACCTTTGTCATTAGCTCAGGAGAGGATGCAAGATGAGAATCTCTGCTATTGTGTGGGGAGACTCAGTTTCCCGGGTTTCCCCCATGGACACATGTTCTTCAGCTGGGTCTGATTTTCTCCAGACAAGCTGTCTTGGGAAGGATTTGGCCAGCCCTAAGAACCTGAAGGGAAAGGGCGGAGGGGGGTTCTCTCTCTGCCCCCGACAGCCCCGAGCTGGGTCGGTCCCTCAGACCTGGCCAGGGGCAGCCCATCCCCCGGCGCCCTTCCCCGGGGCATCCAAGGGCAGGCTCGGCGCCAGCCCCACCCCGCTCGCCACTGCCCGACCATCGTCCTCCCTCGGGGGGCCTGGGCAGGACAGGGACCCGGCTGTGGGAGGCCTCCAGATCTCAGGCCTGGCACACCGTTTACCAGGCTGCTTCCTCCTCTGACGGGGGCCCAGCACACGCCCCAGGAGACTTGGCAGCCGCCCCCAGGGCTCTATACTCTGGAACTCGTCCCCTTGGAAGGGGCCTGGCCCAGGTGCCAGGTTCGGCTGGTCGGCCAGCCTCCTTTGGAGAAAGCAGGCAAGCCGAGCCAGGCTTGCAGTGGCCCTGGCGTGACACCTGCCACCTCAGGCAGAGGGCCTCCCGCGTGCCCTCCATGGCGGGTTTCTCCCCGGAGCCGTGGCCTGGGCACTAGAAAGGCCGGGCCTCCCCGACTCCCGGGAGGAGGGGTAGCCCAGTTGCGCCCTGGCCCCCAAACCCTCTGGTGCCATCTGCCTGTCTCGGCACTTCTGACTCCACAGAGCCTTTCCTACATCTGGGCTGCCTGCCGTGGCAAAGTGCAGGCGTGGGGTGAGGCCATGGCTTTGTCTTTCCAGGAAAAAATGAGCCCCTGGCCGAAGCAGCAGGCCCAGGCAGAGCCTTGAGCTTGAAGCCCAGTAGGTCTGTGGCCCTCAGGGCCAGAGCCATGCTTTCAAGGCAGGGAAGCGGCCTCCAAGCTGAGTGGGAGTGGGGGAGGGGAGGGAGACAGCTGAAGCCGAGTCCAGAAGGGCGGCGATGGAAGAGCTGCAGCTGGGTCAGAGCCTGGAGGGAGGGCGGGGCCTTCACTGAGGACCCCCCCCCCAGGCCAGCCCTAGGCCCAGGCGGTCGCGCATGCGCCCTTGGCCTGTGCGGTGTGGGGGGGGTTGAACCCAAGCCCGCAGGGCTCCCGGAGCGGCCAGAGAAAGAAGGGCCCATGGAGAGGTAGGCGAGGTGGGCAGGGGGCGCCACCTTGCTCTCCTCAGCTCCCTGAGGGAGAGAGACAGAGACAGAGAGAGAGAGATCCCTGACCTCTGAGTCTCTGCCTCCACCGCTGGCTGGTGCCAACTCACGCGCCATCCCACTTCCAGCCATCACCCCCACGCCTGCCCCGGGGCCAGCCCCACCACAGAGAGGCCAGTTGGTTACTGCTCACCTCTGTGCCGTCCCTTCCCGACCTGACCCCAGTGCAGGGGATAAGCTTCAGACAAGTCTTTCCATTTCCCTCTGCATGACAATAGACTTCCTCCCCTCTCCCATTCCACAGGCCCACCCGGGACATCCACCTTTGTCATTAGCTCAGGAGAGGATGCAAGATGAGAATCTCTGCTATTGTGTGGGGAGACTCAGTTTCCCGGGTTTCCCCCATGGACACATGTTCTTCAGCTGGGTCTGATTTTCTCCAGACAAGCTGTCTTGGGAAGGATTTGGCCAGCCCTAAGAACCTGAAGGGAAAGGGCGGAGGGGGGTTCTCTCTCTGCCCCCGACAGCCCCGAGCTGGGTCGGTCCCTCAGACCTGGCCAGGGGCAGCCCATCCCCCGGCGCCCTTCCCCGGGGCATCCAAGGGCAGGCTCGGCGCCAGCTCCAACCCGCTCGCCACTGCCCGACCATCGTCCTCCCTCGGGGGGCCTGGGCAGGACAGGGACCCGGCTGTGGGAGGCCTCCAGATCTCAGGCCTGGCACACCGTTTACCAGGCTTCTTCCTCCTCTGACGGGGGCCCAGCACACGCCCCAGGAGACTTGGCAGCCGCCCTCAGGGCTCTATCCTCTGGAACTCGTCCCCTTGGAAGGGGCCTGGCCCAGGTGCCAGGTTCGGCTGGTCGGCCAGCCTCCTTTGGAGAAAGCAGGCAAGCCGAGCCAGGCTTGCAGTGGCCCTGGCGTGACACCTGCCACCTCAGGCAGAGGGCCTCCCGCGTGCCCTCCATGGCGGGTTTCTCCCCGGAGCCGTGGCCTGGGCACTAGGAAGGCCGGGCCTCCCCGACTCCCGGGAGGAGGGGTAGCCCAGTTGCGCCCTGGCCCCCAAACCCTCTGGTGCCATCTGCCTGTCTCGGCACTTCTGACTCCACAGAGCCTTTCCTACATCTGGGCTGCCTGCCGTGGCAAAGTGCAGGCGTGGGGTGAGGCCATGGCTTTGTCTTTCCAGGAAAAAATGAGCCCCTGGCCGAAGCAGCAGGCCCAGGCAGAGCCTTGAGCTTGAAGCCCAGTAGGTCTGTGGCCCTCAGGGCCAGAGCCATGCTTTCAAGGCAGGGAAGCGGCCTCCAAGCTGAGTGGGAGTGGGGGAGGGGAGGGAGACAGCTGAAGCCGAGTCCAGAAGGGCGGCGATGGAAGAGCTGCAGCTGGGTCAGAGCCTGGAGGGAGGGCGGGGCCTTCACTGAGGACCCCCCCCCCAGGCCAGCCCTAGGCCCCGGCGGTCGCGCATGCGCCCTTGGCCTGTGCGGTGTGTGGGGGGTTGAACCCAAGCCCGCAGGGCTCCCGGAGCGGCCAGAGAAAGAAGGGCCCATGGAGAGGTAGGCGAGGTGGGCAGGGGGCGCCACCTTGCTCTCCTCAGCTCCCTGAGGGAGAGAGACAGAGACAGAGAGAGAGAGATCCCTGACCTCTGAGTCTCTGCCTCCACCGCTGGCTGGTGCCAACTCACGCGCCATCCCACTTCCAGCCATCACCCCCACGCCTGCCCCGGGGCCAGCCCCACCACAGAGAGGCCGGTTGGTTCCTGCTCACCTCTGTGCCATCCCTTCCCGACCTGACCCCAGTGCAGGGGATAAGCTTCAGACAAGTCTTTCCATGTCCCTCTGCATGACAATAGACTTCCTCCCCTCTCCCATTCCACAGGCCCACCCGGGACATCCACCATTGTCATTAGCTCAGAAGAGGATGCAAGATGAGATTCTCTGCTATTGTGTGGGGAGACTCAGTTTCCCGGGTTACCCCCATGGACACATGTTCTTCAGCTGGGTCTGAATTTCTCCAGACAAGCTGTCTTGGGAAGGATTTGGCCAGCCCTAAGAACCTGAAGGGAAAGGGCGGAGGGGGGTTCTCTCTCTGCCCCCGACAGCCCCGAGCTGGGTCGGTCCCTCAGACCTGGCCAGGGGCAGCCCATCCCCCGGCGCCCTTCCCCGGGGCATCCAAGGGCAGGCTCGGCGCCAGCTCCAACCCGCTCGCCACTGCCCGACCATCGTCCTCCCTCGGGGGGCCTGGGCAGGACAGGGACCCGGCTGTGGGAGGCCTCCAGATCTCAGGCCTGGCACACCGTTTACCAGGCTTCTTCCTCCTCTGACGGGGGCCCAGCACACGCCCCAGGAGACTTGGCAGCCGCCCCCAGGGCTCTAGCCTCTGGAACTCGTCCCCTTGGAAGGGGCCTGGCCCAGGTGCCAGTTTCGCCTGGTCGGCCAGCCTCCTTTGGAGAAAGCAGGCAAGCCGAGCCAGGCTTGCAGTGGCCCTGGCGTGACACCTGCCACCTCAGGCAGAGGGCCTCCCGCGTGCCCTCCATGGCGGGTTTCTCCCCGGAGCCGTGGCCTGGGCACTAGGAAGGCCGGGCCTCCCCGACTCCCGGGAGGAGGGGTAGCCCAGTTGCGCCCTGGCCCCCAAACCCTCTGGTGCCATCTGCCTGTCTCGGCACTTCTGACTCCACAGAGCCTTTCCTACATCTGGGCTGCCTGCCGTGGCAAAGTTCAGGCGTGTGGTGAGGCCATGGCTTTGTCTTTCCAGGAAAAAATGAGCCCCTGGCCGAAGCAGCAGGCCCAGGCAGAGCCTTGAGCTTGAAGCCCAGTAGGTCTGTGGCCCTCAGGGCCAGAGCCATGCTTTCAAGGCAGGGAAGCGGCCTCCAAGCTGAGTGGGAGTGGGGGAGGGGAGGGAGACAGCTGAAGCCGAGTCCAGAAGGGCGGCGATGGAAGAGCTGCAGCTGGGTCAGAGCCTGGAGGGAGGGCGGGGCCTTCACTGAGGACCCCCCCCCCCAGGCCAGCCCTAGGCCCCAGCGGTCGCGCATGCGCCCTTGGCCTGTGCGGTGTGGGGGGGGTTGAACCCAAGCCCGCAGGGCTCCCGGAGCGGCCAGAGAAAGAAGGGCCCATGGAGAGGTAGGCGAGGTGGGCAGGGGGCGCCACCTTGCTCTCCTCAGCTCCCTGAGGGAGAGAGACAGAGACAGAGAGAGAGAGATCCCTGACCTCTGAGTCTCTGCCTCCACCGCTGGCTGGTGCCAACTCACGCGCCATCCCACTTCCAGCCATCACCCCCACGCCTGCCCCGGGGCCAGCCCCACCACAGAGAGGCCGGTTGGTTCCTGCTCACCTCTGTGCCCTCCCTTCCCGACCTGACCCCAGTGCAGGGGATAAGCTTCAGACAAGTCTTTCCATGTCCCTCTGCATGACAATAGACTTCCTCCCCTCTCCCATTCCACAGGCCCACCCGGGACATCCACCTTTGTCATTAGCTCAGGAGAGGATGCAAGATGAGAATCTCTGCTATTGTGTGGGGAGACTCAGTTTCCCGGGTTTCCCCCATGGACACATGTTCTTCAGCTGGGTCTGATTTTCTCCAGACAAGCTGTCTTGGGAAGGATTTGGCCAGCCCTAAGAACCTGAAGGGAAAGGGCGGAGGGGGGTTCTCTCTCTGCCCCCGACAGCCCCGAGCTGGGTCGGTCCCTCAGACCTGGCCAGGGGCAGCCCATCCCCCGGCGCCCTTCCCCGGGGCATCCAAGGGCAGGCTCGGCGCCAGCCCCACCCCGCTCGCCACTGCCCGACCATCGTCCTCCCTCGGGGGGCCTGGGCAGGACAGGGACCCGGCTGTGGGAGGCCTCCAGATCTCAGGCCTGGCACACCGTTTACCAGGCTGCTTCCTCCTCTGACGGGGGCCCAGCACACGCCCCAGGAGACTTGGCAGCCGCCCCCAGGGCTCTATACTCTGGAACTCGTCCCCTTGGAAGGGGCCTGGCCCAGGTGCCAGGTTCGGCTGGTCGGCCAGCCTCCTTTGGAGAAAGCAGGCAAGCCGAGCCAGGCTTGCAGTGGCCCTGGCGTGACACCTGCCACCTCAGGCAGAGGGCCTCCCGCGTGCCCTCCATGGCGGGTTTCTCCCCGGAGCCGTGGCCTGGGCACTAGGAAGGCCGGGCCTCCCCGACTCCCGGGAGGAGGGGCTAGCCCAGTTGCGCCCTGGCCCCCAAACCCTCTGGTGCCATCTGCCTGTCTCGGCACTTCTGACTCCACAGAGCCTTTCCTACATCTGGGCTGCCTGCCGTGGCAAAGTGCAGGCGTGGGGTGAGGCCATGGCTTTGTCTTTCCAGGAAAAAATGAGCCCCTGGCCGAAGCAGCAGGCCCAGGCAGAGCCTTGAGCTTGAAGCCCAGTAGGTCTGTGGCCCTCAGGGCCAGAGCCATGCTTTCAAGGCAGGGAAGCGGCCTCCAAGCTGAGTGGGAGTGGGGGAGGGGAGGGAGACAGCTGAAGCCGAGTCCAGAAGGGCGGCGATGGAAGAGCTGCAGCTGGGTCAGAGCCTGGAGGGAGGGCGGGGCCTTCACTGAGGACCCCCCCCCCGGAGGCCAGCCCTAGGCCCCGGCGGTCGTGCATGCGCCCTTGGCCTGTGCGGTGTGTGGGGGGTTGAACCCAAGCCCGCAGGGCTCCCGGAGCGGCCAGAGAAAGAAGGGCCCATGGAGAGGTAGGCGAGGTGGGCAGGGGGCGCCACCTTGCTCTCCTCAGCTCCCTGAGGGAGAGAGACAGAGACAGAGACAGAGAGAGAGAGATCCCTGACCTCTGAGTCTCTGCCTCCACCGCTGGCTGGTGCCAACTCACGCGCCATCCCACTTCCAGCCATCACCCCCACGCCTGCCCCGGGGCCAGCCCCACCACAGAGAGGCCGGTTGGTTCCTGCTCACCTCTGTGCCGTCCCTTCCCGACCTGACCCCAGTGCAGGGGATAAGCTTCAGACAAGTCTTTCCATGTCCCTCTGCATGACAATAGACTTCCTCCCCTCTCCCATTCCACAGGCCCACCCGGGACATCCACCTTTGTCATTAGCTCAGGAGAGGATGCAAGATGAGAATCTCTGCTATTGTGTGGGGAGACTCAGTTTCCCGGGTTTCCCCCATGGACACATGTTCTTCAGCTGGGTCTGATTTTCTCCAGACAAGCTGTCTTGGGAAGGATTTGGCCAGCCCTAAGAACCTGAAGGGAAAGGGCGGAGGGGGGTTCTCTCTCTGCCCCCGACAGCCCCGAGCTGGGTCGGTCCCTCAGACCTGGCCAGGGCCAGCCCATCCCCCGGCGCCCTTCCCCGGGGCATCCAAGGGCAGGCTCGGCGCCAGCTCCACCACGCTCGCCACTGCCCGACCATCGTCCTCCCTCGGGGGGCCTGGGCAGGACAGGGACCCGGCTGTGGGAGGCCTCCAGATCTCAGGCCTGGCACACCGTTTACCAGGCTGCTTCCTCCTCTGACGGGGGCCCAGCACACGCCCCAGGAGACTTGGCAGCCGCCCCCAGGGCTCTAGCCTCTGGAACTCGTCCCCTTGGAAGGGGCCTGGCCCAGGTGCCAGGTTCGGCTGGTCGGCCAGCCTCCTTTGGAGAAAGCAGGCAAGCCGAGCCAGGCTTGCAGTGGCCCTGGCGTGACACCTGCCACCTCAGGCAGAGGGCCTCCCGCGTGCCCTCCATGGCGGGTTTCTCCCCGGAGCCGTGGCCTGGGCACTAGAAAGGCCGGGCCTCCCCGACTCCCGGGAGGAGGGGTAGCCCAGTTGCGCCCTGGCCCCCAAACCCTCTGGTGCCATCTGCCTGTCTCGGCACTTCTGACTCCACAGAGCCTTTCCTACATCTGGGCTGCCTGCCGTGGCAAAGTGCAGGCGTGGGGTGAGGCCATGGCTTTGTCTTTCCAGGAAAAAATGAGCCCCTGGCCGAAGCAGCAGGCCCAGGCAGAGCCTTGAGCTTGAAGCCCAGTAGGTCTGTGGCCCTCAGGGCCAGAGCCATGCTTTCAAGGCAGGGAAGCGGCCTCCAAGCTGAGTGGGAGTGGGGGAGGGGAGGGAGACAGCTGAAGCCGAGTCCAGAAGGGCGGCGATGGAAGAGCTGCAGCTGGGTCAGAGCCTGGAGGGAGGGCGGGGCCTTCACTGAGGACCCCCCCCCCAGGCCAGCCCTAGGCCCCGGCGGTCGCGCATGCGCCCTTGGCCTGTGCGGTGTGTGGGGGGTTGAACCCAAGCCCGCAGGGCTCCCGGAGCGGCCAGAGAAAGAAGGGCCCATGGAGAGGTAGGCGAGGTGGGCAGGGGGCGCCACCTTGCTCTCCTCAGCTCCCTGAGGGAGAGAGACAGAGACAGAGAGAGAGAGATCCCTGACCTCTGAGTCTCTGCCTCCACCGCTGGCTGGTGCCAACTCACGCGCCATCCCACTTCCAGCCATCACCCCCACGCCTGCCCAGGGGCCAGCCCCACCACAGAGAGGCCAGTTGGTTACTGCTCACCTCTGTGCCGTCCCTTCCCGACCTGACCCCAGTGCAGGGGATAAGCTTCAGACAAGTCTTTCCATTTCCCTCTGCATGACAATAGACTTCCTCCCCTCTCCCATTCCACAGGCCCACCCGGGACATCCACCTTTGTCATTAGCTCAGGAGAGGATGCAAGATGAGAATCTCTGCTATTGTGTGGGGAGACTCAGTTTCCCGGGTTTCCCCCATGGACACATGTTCTTCAGCTGGGTCTGATTTTCTCCAGACAAGCTGGCTTGGGAAGGATTTGGCCAGCCCTAAGAACCTGAAGGGAAAGGGCGGAGGGGGGTTCTCTCTCTGCCCCCGACAGCCCCGAGCTGGGTCGGTCCCTCAGACCTGGCCAGGGGCAGCCCATCCCCCGGCGCCCTTCCCCGGGGCATCCAAGGGCAGGCTCGGCGCCAGCTCCAACCCGCTCGCCACTGCCCGACCATCGTCCTCCCTCGGGGGGCCTGGGCAGGACAGGGACCCGGCTGTGGGAGGCCTCCAGATCTCAGGCCTGGCACACCGTTTACCAGGCTTCTTCCTCCTCTGACGGGGGCCCAGCACACGCCCCAGGAGACTTGGCAGCCGCCCCCAGGGCTCTAGCCTCTGGAACTCGTCCCCTTGGAAGGGGCCTGGCCCAGGTGCCAGTTTCGCCTGGTCGGCCAGCCTCCTTTGGAGAAAGCAGGCAAGCCGAGCCAGGCTTGCAGTGGCCCTGGCGTGACACCTGCCACCTCAGGCAGAGGGCCTCCCGCGTGCCCTCCATGGCGGGTTTCTCCCCGGAGCCGTGGCCTGGGCACTAGGAAGGCCGGGCCTCCCCGACTCCCGGGAGGAGGGGTAGCCCAGTTGCGCCCTGGCCCCCAAACCCTCTGGTGCCATCTGCCTGTCTCGGCACTTCTGACTCCACAGAGCCTTTCCTACATCTGGGCTGCCTGCCGTGGCAAAGTTCAGGCGTGTGGTGAGGCCATGGCTTTGTCTTTCCAGGAAAAAATGAGCCCCTGGCCGAAGCAGCAGGCCCAGGCAGAGCCTTGAGCTTGAAGCCCAGTAGGTCTGTGGCCCTCAGGGCCAGAGCCATGCTTTCAAGGCAGGGAAGCGGCCTCCAAGCTGAGTGGGAGTGGGGGAGGGGAGGGAGACAGCTGAAGCCGAGTCCAGAAGGGCGGCGATGGAAGAGCTGCAGCTGGGTCAGAGCCTGGAGGGAGGGCGGGGCCTTCACTGAGGACCCCCCCCCCCAGGCCAGCCCTAGGCCCCAGCGGTCGTGCATGCGCCCTTGGCCTGTGCGGTGTGGGGGGGGTTGAACCCAAGCCCGCAGGGCTCCCGGAGCGGCCAGAGAAAGAAGGGCCCATGGAGAGGTAGGCGAGGTGGGCAGGGGGCGCCACCTTGCTCTCCTCAGCTCCCTGAGGGAGAGAGACAGAGACAGAGAGAGAGAGATCCCTGACCTCTGAGTCTCTGCCTCCACCGCTGGCTGGTGCCAACTCACGCGCCATCCCACTTCCAGCCATCACCCCCACGCCTGCCCCGGGGCCAGCCCCACCACAGAGAGGCCGGTTGGTTCCTGCTCACCTCTGTGCCCTCCCTTCCCGACCTGACCCCAGTGCAGGGGATAAGCTTCAGACAAGTCTTTCCATGTCCCTCTGCATGACAATAGACTTCCTCCCCTCTCCCATTCCACAGGCCCACCCGGGACATCCACCTTTGTCATTAGCTCAGGAGAGGATGCAAGATGAGAATCTCTGCTATTGTGTGGGGAGACTCAGTTTCCCGGGTTTCCCCCATGGACACATGTTCTTCAGCTGGGTCTGATTTTCTCCAGACAAGCTGTCTTGGGAAGGATTTGGCCAGCCCTAAGAACCTGAAGGGAAAGGGCGGAGGGGGGTTCTCTCTCTGCCCCCGACAGCCCCGAGCTGGGTCGGTCCCTCAGACCTGGCCAGGGGCAGCCCATCCCCCGGCGCCCTTCCCCGGGGCATCCAAGGGCAGGCTCGGCGCCAGCCCCACCCCGCTCGCCACTGCCCGACCATCGTCCTCCCTCGGGGGGCCTGGGCAGGACAGGGACCCGGCTGTGGGAGGCCTCCAGATCTCAGGCCTGGCACACCGTTTACCAGACTGCTTCCTCCTCTGACGGGGGCCCAGCACACGCCCCAGGAGACTTGGCAGCCGCCCCCAGGGCTCTAGCCTCTGGAACTCGTCCCCTTGGAAGGGGCCTGGCCCAGGTGCCAGGTTCGGCTGGTCGGCCAGCCTCCTTTGGAGAAAGCAGGCAAGCCGAGCCAGGCTTGCAGTGGCCCTGGCGTGACACCTGCCACCTCAGGCAGAGGGCCTCCCGCGTGCCCTCCATGGCGGGTTTCTCCCCGGAGCCGTGGCCTGGGCACTAGGAAGGCCGGGCCTCCCCGACTCCCGGGAGGAGGGGCTAGCCCAGTTGCGCCCTGGCCCCCAAACCCTCTGGTGCCATCTGCCTGTCTCGGCACTTCTGACTCCACAGAGCCTTTCCTACATCTGGGCTGCCTGCCGTGGCAAAGTGCAGGCGTGGGGTGAGGCCATGGCTTTGTCTTTCCAGGAAAAAATGAGCCCCTGGCCGAAGCAGCAGGCCCAGGCAGAGCCTTGAGCTTGAAGCCCAGTAGGTCTGTGGCCCTCAGGGCCAGAGCCATGCTTTCAAGGCAGGGAAGCGGCCTCCAAGCTGAGTGGGAGTGGGGGAGGGGAGGGAGACAGCTGAAGCCGAGTCCAGAAGGGCGGCGATGGAAGAGCTGCAGCTGGGTCAGAGCCTGGAGGGAGGGCGGGGCCTTCACTGAGGACCCCCCCCCGGAGGCCAGCCCTAGGCCCCGGCGGTCGCGCATGCGCCCTTGGCCTGTGCGGTGTGGGGGGGGTTGAACCCAAGCCCGCAGGGCTCCCGGAGCGGCCAGAGAAAGAAGGGCCCATGGAGAGGTAGGCGAGGTGGGCAGGGGGCGCCACCTTGCTCTCCTCAGCTCCCTGAGGGAGAGAGACAGAGACAGAGACAGAGAGAGAGAGATCCCTGACCTCTGAGTCTCTGCCTCCACCGCTGGCTGGTGCCAACTCACGCGCCATCCCACTTCCAGCCATCACCCCCATGCCTGCCCCGGGGCCAGCCCCACCACAGAGAGGCCGGTTGGTTCCTGCTCACCTCTGTGCCGTCCCTTCCCGACCTGACCCCAGTGCAGGGGATAAGCTTCAGACAAGTCTTTCCATGTCCCTCTGCATGACAATAGACTTCCTCCCCTCTCCCATTCCACAGGCCCACCCGGGACATCCACCTTTGTCATTAGCTCAGGAGAGGATGCAAGATGAGAATCTCTGCTATTGTGTGGGGAGACTCAGTTTCCCGGGTTTCCCCCATGGACACATGTTCTTCAGCTGGGTCTGATTTTCTCCAGACAAGCTGTCTTGGGAAGGATTTGGCCAGCCCTAAGAACCTGAAGGGAAAGGGCGGAGGGGGGTTCTCTCTCTGCCCCCGACAGCCCCGAGCTGGGTCGGTCCCTCAGACCTGGCCAGGGCCAGCCCATCCCGCGGCGCCCTTCCCCGGGGCATCCAAGGGCAGGCTCGGCGCCAGCTCCACCACGCTCGCCACTGCCCGACCATCGTCCTCCCTCGGGGGGCCTGGGCAGGACAGGGACCCGGCTGTGGGAGGCCTCCAGATCTCAGGCCTGGCACACCGTTTACCAGGCTGCTTCCTCCTCTGACGGGGGCCCAGCACACGCCCCAGGAGACTTGGCAGCCGCCCCCAGGGCTCTAGCCTCTGGAACTCGTCCCCTTGGAAGGGGCCTGGCCCAGGTGCCAGGTTCGGCTGGTCGGCCAGCCTCCTTTGGAGAAAGCAGGCAAGCCGAGCCAGGCTTGCAGTGGCCCTGGCGTGACACCTGCCACCTCAGGCAGAGGGCCTCCCGCGTGCCCTCCATGGCGGGTTTCTCCCCGGAGCCGTGGCCTGGGCACTAGAAAGGCCGGGCCTCCCCGACTCCCGGGAGGAGGGGTAGCCCAGTTGCGCCCTGGCCCCCAAACCCTCTGGTGCCATCTGCCTGTCTCGGCACTTCTGACTCCACAGAGCCTTTCCTACATCTGGGCTGCCTGCCGTGGCAAAGTGCAGGCGTGGGGTGAGGCCATGGCTTTGTCTTTCCAGGAAAAAATGAGCCCCTGGCCGAAGCAGCAGGCCCAGGCAGAGCCTTGAGCTTGAAGCCCAGTAGGTCTGTGGCCCTCAGGGCCAGAGCCATGCTTTCAAGGCAGGGAAGCGGCCTCCAAGCTGAGTGGGAGTGGGGGAGGGGAGGGAGACAGCTGAAGCCGAGTCCAGAAGGGCGGCGATGGAAGAGCTGCAGCTGGGTCAGAGCCTGGAGGGAGGGCGGGGCCTTCACTGAGGACCCCCCCCCCGGAGGCCAGCCCTAGGCCCCGGCGGTCGCGCATGCGCCCTTGGCCTGTGCGGTGTGTGGGGGGTTGAACCCAAGCCCGCAGGGCTCCCGGAGCGGCCAGAGAAAGAAGGGCCCATGGAGAGGTAGGCGAGGTGGGCAGGGGGCGCCACCTTGCTCTCCTCAGCTCCCTGAGGGAGAGAGACAGAGACAGAGACAGAGAGAGAGAGATCCCTGACCTCTGAGTCTCTGCCTCCACCGCTGGCTGGTGCCAACTCACGCACCATCCCACTTCCAGCCATCACCCCCACGCCTGCCCCGGGGCCAGCCCCACCACAGAGAGGCCGGTTGGTTCCTGCTCACCTCTGTGCCGTCCCTTCCCGACCTGACCCCAGTGCAGGGGATAAGCTTCAGACAAGTCTTTCCATGTCCCTCTGCATGACAATAGACTTCCTCCCCTCTCCCATTCCACAGGCCCACCCGGGACATCCACCATTGTCATTAGCTCAGAAGAGGATGCAAGATGAGATTCTCTGCTATTGTGTGGGGAGACTCAGTTTCCCGGGTTACCCCCATGGACACATGTTCTTCAGCTGGGTCTGAATTTCTCCAGACAAGCTGTCTTGGGAAGGATTTGGCCAGCCCTAAGAACCTGAAGGGAAAGGGCGGAGGGGGGTTCTCTCTCTGCCCCCGACAGCCCCGAGCTGGGTCGGTCCCTCAGACCTGGCCAGGGGCAGCCCATCCCCCGGCGCCCTTCCCCGGGGCATCCAAGGGCAGGCTCGGCGCCAGCTCCAACCCGCTCGCCACTGCCCGACCATCGTCCTCCCTCGGGGGGCCTGGGCAGGACAGGGACCCGGCTGTGGGAGGCCTCCAGATCTCAGGCCTGGCACACCGTTTACCAGGCTGCTTCCTCCTCTGACGGGGGCCCAGCACACGCCCCAGGAGACTTGGCAGCCGCCCCCAGGGCTCTAGCCTCTGGAACTCGTCCCCTTGGAAGGGGCCTGGCCCAGGTGCCAGGTTCGGCTGGTCGGCCAGCCTCCTTTGGAGAAAGCAGGCAAGCCGAGCCAGGCTTGCAGTGGCCCTGGCGTGACACCTGCCACCTCAGGCAGAGGGCCTCCCGCGTGCCCTCCATGGCGGGTTTCTCCCCGGAGCCGTGGCCTGGGCACTAGGAAGGCCGGGCCTCCCCGACTCCCGGGAGGAGGGGTAGCCCAGTTGCGCCCTGGCCCCCAAACCCTCTGGTGCCATCTGCCTGTCTCGGCACTTCTGACTCCACAGAGCCTTTCCTACATCTGGGCTGCCTGCCGTGGCAAAGTGCAGGCGTGGGGTGAGGCCATGGCTTTGTCTTTCCAGGAAAAAATGAGCCCCTGGCCGAAGCAGCAGGCCCAGGCAGAGCCTTGAGCTTGAAGCCCAGTAGGTCTGTGGCCCTCAGGGCCAGAGCCATGCTTTCAAGG
The DNA here is from genome assembly GCF_020826845.1 of Diceros bicornis minor. NCBI lineage: Eukaryota > Metazoa > Chordata > Mammalia > Perissodactyla > Rhinocerotidae > Diceros > Diceros bicornis. The sequence goes on along the minus strand of NW_026691145.1, from coordinate 193,183 downwards.
CAGGGAAGCGGCCTCCAAGCTGAGTGGGAGTGGGGGAGGGGAGGGAGACAGCTGAAGCCGAGTCCAGAAGGGCGGCGATGGAAGAGCTGCAGCTGGGTCAGAGCCTGGAGGGAGGGCGGGGCCTTCACTGAGGACCCCCCCCCGGAGGCCAGCCCTAGGCCCCGGCGGTCGCGCATGCGCCCTTGGCCTGTGAGGTGTGTGGGGGGTTGAACCCAAGCCCGCAGGGCTCCCGGAGCGGCCAGAGAAAGAAGGGCCCATGGAGAGGTAGGCGAGGTGGGCAGGGGGCGCCACCTTGCTCTCCTCAGCTCCCTGAGGGAGAGAGACAGAGACAGAGACAGAGAGAGAGAGATCCCTGACCTCTGAGTCTCTGCCTCCACCGCTGGCTGGTGCCAACTCACGCGCCATCCCACTTCCAGCCATCACCCCCACGCCTGCCCCGGGGCCAGCCCCACCACAGAGAGGCCGGTTGGTTCCTGCTCACCTCTGTGCCGTCCCTTCCCGACCTGACCCCAGTGCAGGGGATAAGCTTCAGACAAGTCTTTCCATGTCCCTCTGCATGACAATAGACTTCCTCCCCTCTCCCATTCCACAGGCCCACCCGGGACATCCACCTTTGTCATTAGCTCAGGAGAGGATGCAAGATGAGAATCTCTGCTATTGTGTGGGGAGACTCAGTTTCCCGGGTTTCCCCCATGGACACATGTTCTTCAGCTGGGTCTGATTTTCTCCAGACAAGCTGTCTTGGGAAGGATTTGGCCAGCCCTAAGAACCTGAAGGGAAAGGGCGGAGGGGGGTTCTCTCTCTGCCCCCGACAGCCCCGAGCTGGGTCGGTCCCTCAGACCTGGCCAGGGCCAGCCCATCCCCCGGCGCCCTTCCCCGGGGCATCCAAGGGCAGGCTCGGCGCCAGCTCCACCACGCTCGCCACTGCCCGACCATCGTCCTCCCTCGGGGGGCCTGGGCAGGACAGGGACCCGGCTGTGGGAGGCCTCCAGATCTCAGGCCTGGCACACCGTTTACCAGGCTGCTTCCTCCTCTGACGGGGGCCCAGCACACGCCCCAGGAGACTTGGCAGCCGCCCCCAGGGCTCTAGCCTCTGGAACTCGTCCCCTTGGAAGGGGCCTGGCCCAGGTGCCAGGTTCGGCTGGTCGGCTAGCCTCCTTTGGAGAAAGCAGGCAAGCCGAGCCAGGCTTGCAGTGGCCCTGGCGTGACACCTGCCACCTCAGGCAGAGGGCCTCCCGCGTGCCCTCCATGGCGGGTTTCTCCCCGGAGCCGTGGCCTGGGCACTAGAAAGGCCGGGCCTCCCCGACTCCCGGGAGGAGGGGTAGCCCAGTTGCGCCCTGGCCCCCAAACCCTCTGGTGCCATCTGCCTGTCTCGGCACTTCTGACTCCACAGAGCCTTTCCTACATCTGGGCTGCCTGCCGTGGCAAAGTGCAGGCGTGGGGTGAGGCCATGGCTTTGTCTTTCCAGGAAAAAATGAGCCCCTGGCCGAAGCAGCAGGCCCAGGCAGAGCCTTGAGCTTGAAGCCCAGTAGGTCTGTGGCCCTCAGGGCCAGAGCCATGCTTTCAAGGCAGGGAAGCGGCCTCCAAGCTGAGTGGGAGTGGGGGAGGGGAGGGAGACAGCTGAAGCCGAGTCCAGAAGGGCGGCGATGGAAGAGCTGCAGCTGGGTCAGAGCCTGGAGGGAGGGCGGGGCCTTCACTGAGGACCCCCCCCCCAGGCCAGCCCTAGGCCCCGGCGGTCGCGCATGCGCCCTTGGCCTGTGCGGTGTGTGGGGGGTTGAACCCAAGCCCGCAGGGCTCCCGGAGCGGCCAGAGAAAGAAGGGCCCATGGAGAGGTAGGCGAGGTGGGCAGGGGGCGCCACCTTGCTCTCCTCAGCTCCCTGAGGGAGAGAGACAGAGACACAGAGAGAGAGATCCCTGACCTCTGTGTCTCCTCCTCCACCGCTGGCTGGTGCCAACTCACGCGCCATCCCACTTCCAGCCATCACCCCCACGCCTGCCCCGGGGCCAGCCCCACCACAGAGAGGCCGGTTGGTTCCTGCTCACCTCTGTGCCGTCCCTTCCCGACCTGACCCCAGTGCAGGGGATAAGCTTCAGACAAGTCTTTCCATTTCCCTCTGCATGACAATAGACTTCCTCCCCTCTCCCATTCCACAGGCCCACCCGGGACATCCACCTTTGTCATTAGCTCAGGAGAGGATGCAAGATGAGAATCTCTGCTATTGTGTGGGGAGACTCAGTTTCCCGGGTTTCCCCCATGGACACATGTTCTTCAGCTGGGTCTGATTTTCTCCAGACAAGCTGTCTTGGGAAGGATTTGGCCAGCCCTAAGAACCTGAAGGGAAAGGGCGGAGGGGGGTTCTCTCTCTGCCCCCGACAGCCCCGAGCTGGGTCGGTCCCTCAGACCTGGCCAGGGGCAGCCCATCCCCCGGCGCCCTTCCCCGGGGCATCCAAGGGCAGGCTCGGCGCCAGCCCCACCCCGCTCGCCACTGCCCGACCATCGTCCTCCCTCGGGGGGCCTGGGCAGGACAGGGACCCGGCTGTGGGAGGCCTCCAGATCTCAGGCCTGGCACACCGTTTACCAGGCTGCTTCCTCCTCTGACGGGGGCCCAGCACACGCCCCAGGAGACTTGGCAGCCGCCCCCAGGGCTCTAGCCTCTGGAACTCGTCCCCTTGGAAGGGGCCTGGCCCAGGTGCCAGGTTCGGCTGGTCGGCCAGCCTCCTTTGGAGAAAGCAGGCAAGCCGAGCCAGGCTTGCAGTGGCCCTGGCGTGACACCTGCCACCTCAGGCAGAGGGCCTCCCGCGTGCCCTCCATGGCGGGTTTCTCCCCGGAGCCGTGGCCTGGGCACTAGGAAGGCCGGGCCTCCCCGACTCCCGGGAGGAGGGGCTAGCCCAGTTGCGCCCTGGCCCCCAAACCCTCTGGTGCCATCTGCCTGTCTCGGCACTTCTGACTCCACAGAGCCTTTCCTACATCTGGGCTGCCTGCCGTGGCAAAGTGCAGGCGTGGGGTGAGGCCATGGCTTTGTCTTTCCAGGAAAAAATGAGCCCCTGGCCGAAGCAGCAGGCCCAGGCAGAGCCTTGAGCTTGAAGCCCAGTAGGTCTGTGGCCCTCAGGGCCAGAGCCATGCTTTCAAGGCAGGGAAGCGGCCTCCAAGCTGAGTGGGAGTGGGGGAGGGGAGGGAGACAGCTGAAGCCGAGTCCAGAAGGGCGGCGATGGAAGAGCTGCAGCTGGGTCAGAGCCTGGAGGGAGGGCGGGGCCTTCACTGAGGACCCCCCACCACCCCCCCGAGGCCAGCCCTAGGCCCCGGCGGTCGCGCATGCGCCCTTGGCCTGTGCGGTGTGTGGGGGGTTGAACCCAAGCCCGCAGGGCTCCCGGAGCGGCCAGAGAAAGAAGGGCCCATGGAGAGGTAGGCGAGGTGGGCAGGGGGCGCCACCTTGCTCTCCTCAGCTCCCTGAGGGAGAGAGACAGAGACAGAGACAGAGAGAGAGAGATCCCTGACCTCTGAGTCTCTGCCTCCACCGCTGGCTGGTGCCAACTCACGCGCCATCCCACTTCCAGCCATCACCCCCACGCCTGCCCCGGGGCCAACCCCACCACAGAGAGGCCGGTTGGTTCCTGCTCACCTCTGTGCCGTCCCTTCCCGACCTGACCCCAGTGCAGGGGATAAGCTTCAGACAAGTCTTTCCCTGTCCCTCTGCATGACAATAGACTTCCTCCCCTCTCCCATTCCACAGGCCCACCCGGGACATCCACCTTTGTCATTAGCTCAGGAGAGGATGCAAGATGAGAATCTCTGCTATTGTGTGGGGAGACTCAGTTTCCCGGGTTTCCCCCATGGACACATGTTCTTCAGCTGGGTCTGATTTTCTCCAGACAAGCTGTCTTGGGAAGGATTTGGCCAGCCCTAAGAACCTGAAGGGAAAGGGCGGAGGGGGGTTCTCTCTCTGCCCCCGACAGCCCCGAGCTGGGTCGGTCCCTCAGACCTGGCCAGGGGCAGCCCATCCCCCGGCGCCCTTCCCCGGGGCATCCAAGGGCAGGCTCGGCGCCAGCCCCACACAGCTCGCCACTGCCCGACCATCGTCCTCCCTCGGGGGGCCTGGGCAGGACAGGGACCCGGCTGTGGGAGGCCTCCAGATCTCAGGCCTGGCACACCGTTTACCAGGCTGCTTCCTCCTCTGACGGGGGCCCAGCACACGCCCCAGGAGACTTGGCAGCCGCCCCCAGGGCTCTAGCCTCTGGAACTCGTCCCCTTGGAAGGGGCCTGGCCCAGGTGCCAGGTTCGGCTGGTCGGCCAGCCTCCTTTGGAGAAAGCAGGCAAGCCGAGCCAGGCTTGCAGTGGCCCTGGCGTAACACCTGCCACCTCAGGCAGAGGGCCTCCCGCGTGCCCTCCATGGCGGGTTTCTCCCCGGAGCCGTGGCCTGGGCACTAGGAAGGCCGGGCCTCCCCGACTCCCGGGAGGAGGGGCTAGCCCAGTTGCGCCCTGGCCCCCAAACCCTCTGGTGCCATCTGCCTGTCTCGGCACTTCTGACTCCACAGAGCCTTTCCTACATCTGGGCTGCCTGCCGTGGCAAAGTGCAGGCGTGGGGTGAGGCCATGGCTTTGTCTTTCCAGGAAAAAATGAGCCCCTGGCCGAAGCAGCAGGCCCAGGCAGAGCCTTGAGCTTGAAGCCCAGTAGGTCTGTGGCCCTCAGGGCCAGAGCCATGCTTTCAAGGCAGGGAAGCGGCCTCCAAGCTGAGTGGGAGTGGGGGAGGGGAGGGAGACAGCTGAAGCCGAGTCCAGAAGGGCGGCGATGGAAGAGCTGCAGCTGGGTCAGAGCCTGGAGGGAGGGCGGGGCCTTCACTGAGGACCCCCCCCCCCGGAGGCCAGCCCTAGGCCCCGGCGGTCGCGCATGCGCCCTTGGCCTGTGCGGTGTGTGGGGGGTTGAACCCAAGCCCGCAGGGCTCCCGGAGCGGCCAGAGAAAGAAGGGCCCATGGAGAGGTAGGCGAGGTGGGCAGGGGGCGCCACCTTGCTCTCCTCAGCTCCCTGAGGGAGAGAGACAGAGACAGAGACAGAGAGAGAGAGATCCCTGACCTCTGAGTCTCTGCCTCCACCGCTGGCTGGTGCCAACTCACGCGCCATCCCACTTCCAGCCATCACCCCCACGCCTGCCCCGGGGCCAACCCCACCACAGAGAGGCCGGTTGGTTCCTGCTCACCTCTGTGCCTGCTGTCCCTTCCCGACCTGACCCCAGTGCAGGGGATAAGCTTCAGACAAGTCTTTCCATGTCCCTCTGCATGACAATAGACTTCCTCCCCTCTCCCATTCCACAGGCCCACCCGGGACATCCACCTTTGTCATTAGCTCAGGAGAGGATGCAAGATGAGAATCTCTGCTATTGTGTGGGGAGACTCAGTTTCCCGGGTTTCCCCCATGGACACATGTTCTTCAGCTGGGTCTGATTTTCTCCAGACAAGCTGTCTTGGGAAGGATTTGGCCAGCCCTAAGAACCTGAAGGGAAAGGGCGGAGGGGGGTTCTCTCTCTGCCCCCGACAGCCCCGAGCTGGGTCGGTCCCTCAGACCTGGCCAGGGGCAGCCCATCCCCCGGCGCCCTTCCCCGGGGCATCCAAGGGCAGGCTCGGCGCCAGCCCCACCCCGCTCGCCACTGCCCGACCATCGTCCTCCCTCGGGGGGCCTGGGCAGGACAGGGACCCGGCTGTGGGAGGCCTCCAGATCTCAGGCCTGGCACACCGTTTACCAGGCTGCTTCCTCCTCTGACGGGGGCCCAGCACACGCCCCAGGAGACTTGGCAGCCGCCCCCAGGGCTCTAGCCTCTGGAACTCGTCCCCTTGGAAGGGGCCTGGCCCAGGTGCCAGGTTCGGCTGGTCGGCCAGCCTCCTTTGGAGAAAGCAGGCAAGCCGAGCCAGGCTTGCAGTGGCCCTGGCGTGACACCTGCCACCTCAGGCAGAGGGCCTCCCGCGTGCCCTCCATGGCGGGTTTCTCCCCGGAGCCGTGGCCTGGGCACTAGGAAGGCCGGGCCTCCCCGACTCCCGGGAGGAGGGGCTAGCCCAGTTGCGCCCTGGCCCCCAAACCCTCTGGTGCCATCTGCCTGTCTCGGCACTTCTGACTCCACAGAGCCTTTCCTACATCTGGGCTGCCTGCCGTGGCAAAGTGCAGGCGTGGGGTGAGGCCATGGCTTTGTCTTTCCAGGAAAAAATGAGCCCCTGGCCGAAGCAGCAGGCCCAGGCAGAGCCTTGAGCTTGAAGCCCAGTAGGTCTGTGGCCCTCAGGGCCAGAGCCATGCTTTCAAGGCAGGGAAGCGGCCTCCAAGCTGAGTGGGAGTGGGGGAGGGGAGGGAGACAGCTGAAGCCGAGTCCAGAAGGGCGGCGATGGAAGAGCTGCAGCTGGGTCAGAGCCTGGAGGGAGGGCGGGGCCTTCACTGAGGACCCCCCCCCCGGAGGCCAGCCCTAGGCCCCGGCGGTCGCGCATGCGCCCTTGGCCTGTGCGGTGTGTGGGGGGTTGAACCCAAGCCCGCAGGGCTCCCGGAGCGGCCAGAGAAAGAAGGGCCCATGGAGAGGTAGGCGAGGTGGGCAGGGGGCGCCACCTTGCTCTCCTCAGCTCCCTGAGGGAGAGAGACAGAGACAGAGACAGAGAGAGAGAGATCCCTGACCTCTGAGTCTCTGCCTCCACCGCTGGCTGGTGCCAACTCACGCGCCATCCCACTTCCAGCCATCACCCCCACGCCTGCCCCGGGGCCAACCCCACCACAGAGAGGCCGGTTGGTTCCTGCTCACCTCTGTGCCTGCTGTCCCTTCCCGACCTGACCCCAGTGCAGGGGATAAGCTTCAGACAAGTCTTTCCATGTCCCTCTGCATGACAATAGACTTCCTCCCCTCTCCCATTCCACAGGCCCACCCGGGACATCCACCTTTGTCATTAGCTCAGGAGAGGATGCAAGATGAGAATCTCTGCTATTGTGTGGGGAGACTCAGTTTCCCGGGTTTCCCCCATGGACACATGTTCTTCAGCTGGGTCTGATTTTCTCCAGACAAGCTGTCTTGGGAAGGATTTGGCCAGCCCTAAGAACCTGAAGGGAAAGGGCGGAGGGGGGTTCTCTCTCTGCCCCCGACAGCCCCGAGCTGGGTCGGTCCCTCAGACCTGGCCAGGGGCAGCCCATCCCCCGGCGCCCTTCCCCGGGGCATCCAAGGGCAGGCTCGGCGCCAGCCCCACCCCGCTCGCCACTGCCCGACCATCGTCCTCCCTCGGGGGGCCTGGGCAGGACAGGGACCCGGCTGTGGGAGGCCTCCAGATCTCAGGCCTGGCACACCGTTTACCAGGCTGCTTCCTCCTCTGACGGGGGCCCAGCACACGCCCCAGGAGACTTGGCAGCCGCCCCCAGGGCTCTAGCCTCTGGAACTCGTCCCCTTGGAAGGGGCCTGGCCCAGGTGCCAGGTTCGGCTGGTCGGCCAGCCTCCTTTGGAGAAAGCAGGCAAGCCGAGCCAGGCTTGCAGTGGCCCTGGCGTGACACCTGCCACCTCAGGCAGAGGGCCTCCCGCGTGCCCTCCATGGCGGGTTTCTCCCCGGAGCCGTGGCCTGGGCACTAGGAAGGCCGGGCCTCCCCGACTCCCGGGAGGAGGGGCTAGCCCAGTTGCGCCCTGGCCCCCAAACCCTCTGGTGCCATCTGCCTGTCTCGGCACTTCTGACTCCACAGAGCCTTTCCTACATCTGGGCTGCCTGCCGTGGCAAAGTGCAGGCGTGGGGTGAGGCCATGGCTTTGTCTTTCCAGGAAAAAATGAGCCCCTGGCCGAAGCAGCAGGCCCAGGCAGAGCCTTGAGCTTGAAGCCCAGTAGGTCTGTGGCCCTCAGGGCCAGAGCCATGCTTTCAAGGCAGGGAAGCGGCCTCCAAGCTGAGTGGGAGTGGGGGAGGGGAGGGAGACAGCTGAAGCCGAGTCCAGAAGGGCGGCGATGGAAGAGCTGCAGCTGGGTCAGAGCCTGGAGGGAGGGCGGGGCCTTCACTGAGGACCCCCCACCACCCCCCCGAGGCCAGCCCTAGGCCCCGGCGGTCGCGCATGCGCCCTTGGCCTGTGCGGTGTGTGGGGGGTTGAACCCAAGCCCGCAGGGCTCCCGGAGCGGCCAGAGAAAGAAGGGCCCATGGAGAGGTAGGCGAGGTGGGCAGGGGGCGCCACCTTGCTCTCCTCAGCTCCCTGAGGGAGAGAGACAGAGACAGAGACAGAGAGAGAGAGATCCCTGACCTCTGAGTCTCTGCCTCCACCGCTGGCTGGTGCCAACTCACGCGCCATCCCACTTCCAGCCATCACCCCCACGCCTGCCCCGGGGCCAACCCCACCACAGAGAGGCCGGTTGGTTCCTGCTCACCTCTGTGCCGTCCCTTCCCGACCTGACCCCAGTGCAGGGGATAAGCTTCAGACAAGTCTTTCCCTGTCCCTCTGCATGACAATAGACTTCCTCCCCTCTCCCATTCCACAGGCCCACCCGGGACATCCACCTTTGTCATTAGCTCAGGAGAGGATGCAAGATGAGAATCTCTGCTATTGTGTGGGGAGACTCAGTTTCCCGGGTTTCCCCCATGGACACATGTTCTTCAGCTGGGTCTGATTTTCTCCAGACAAGCTGTCTTGGGAAGGATTTGGCCAGCCCTAAGAACCTGAAGGGAAAGGGCGGAGGGGGGTTCTCTCTCTGCCCCCGACAGCCCCGAGCTGTGTCGGTCCCTCAGACCTGGCCAGGGGCAGCCCATCCCCCGGCGCCCTTCCCCGGGGCATCCAAGGGCAGGCTCGGCGCCAGCCCCACCCAGCTCGCCACTGCCCGACCATCGTCCTCCCTCGGGGGGCCTGGGCAGGACAGGGACCCGGCTGTGGGAGGCCTCCAGATCTCAGGCCTGGCACACCGTTTACCAGGCTGCTTCCTCCTCTGACGGGGGCCCAGCACACGCCCCAGGAGACTTGGCAGCCGCCCCCAGGGCTCTAGCCTCTGGAACTCGTCCCCTTGGAAGGGGCCTGGCCCAGGTGCCAGGTTCGGCTGGTCGGCCAGCCTCCTTTGGAGAAAGCAGGCAAGCCAGCAAGGCTTGCAGTGGCCCTGGCGTAACACCTGCCACCTCAGGCAGAGGGCCTCCCGCGTGCCCTCCATGGCGGGTTTCTCCCCGGAGCCGTGGCCTGGGCACTAGGAAGGCCGGGCCTCCCCGACTCCCGGGAGGAGGGGCTAGCCCAGTTGCGCCCTGGCCCCCAAACCCTCTGGTGCCATCTGCCTGTCTCGGCACTTCTGACTCCACAGAGCCTTTCCTACATCTGGGCTGCCTGCCGTGGCAAAGTGCAGGCGTGGGGTGAGGCCATGGCTTTGTCTTTCCAGGAAAAAATGAGCCCCTGGCCGAAGCAGCAGGCCCAGGCAGAGCCTTGAGCTTGAAGCCCAGTAGGTCTGTGGCCCTCAGGGCCAGAGCCATGCTTTCAAGGCAGGGAAGCGGCCTCCAAGCTGAGTGGGAGTGGGGGAGGGGAGGGAGACAGCTGAAGCCGAGTCCAGAAGGGCGGCGATGGAAGAGCTGCAGCTGGGTCAGAGCCTGGAGGGAGGGCGGGGCCTTCACTGAGGACCCCCCCCCCCGGAGGCCAGCCCTAGGCCCCGGCGGTCGTGCATGCGCCCTTGGCCTGTGCGGTGTGTGGGGGGTTGAACCCAAGCCCGCAGGGCTCCCGGAGCGGCCAGAGAAAGAAGGGCGCATGGAGAGGTAGGCGAGGTGGGCAGGGGGCGCCACCTTGCTCTCCTCAGCTCCCTGAGGGAGAGAGACAGAGACAGAGACAGAGAGAGAGAGATCCCTGACCTCTGAGTCTCTGCCTCCACCGCTGGCTGGTGCCAACTCACGCGCCATCCCACTTCCAGCCATCACCCCCACGCCTGCCCCACCACAGAGAGGCCGGTTGGTTCCTGCTCACCTCTGTGCCGTCCCTTCCCGACCTGACCCCAGTGCAGGGGATAAGCTTCAGACAAGTCTTTCCATGTCCCTCTGCATGACAATAGACTTCCTCCCCTCTCCCATTCCACAGGCCCACCCGGGACATCCACCATTGTCATTAGCTCAGAAGAGGATGCAAGATGAGATTCTCTGCTATTGTGTGGGGAGACTCAGTTTCCCGGGTTACCCCCATGGACACATGTTCTTCAGCTGGGTCTGAATTTCTCCAGACAAGCTGTCTTGGGAAGGATTTGGCCAGCCCTAAGAACCTGAAGGGAAAGGGCGGAGGGGGGTTCTCTCTCTGCCCCCGACAGCCCCGAGCTGGGTCGGTCCCTCAGACCTGGCCAGGGGCATCCCATCCCCCGGCGCCCTTCCCCGGGGCATCCAAGGGCAGGCTCGGCGCCAGCTCCAACCCGCTCGCCACTGCCCGACCATCGTCCTCCCTCGGGGGGCCTGGGCAGGACAGGGACCCGGCTGTGGGAGGCCTCCAGATCTCAGGCCTGGCACACCGTTTACCAGCTTCTTCCTCCTCTGACGGGGGCCCAGCACACGCCCCAGGAGACTTGGCAGCCGCCCCCAGGGCTCTAGCATCTGGAACTCGTCCCCTTGGAAGGGGCCTGGCCCAGGTGCCAGGTTCGGCTGGTCGGCCAGCCTCCTTTGGAGAAAGCAGGCAAGCCGAGCCAGGCTTGCAGTGGCCCTGGCGTGACACCTGCCACCTCAGGCAGAGGGCCTCCCGCGTGCCCTCCATGGCGGGTTTCTCCCCGGAGCCGTGGCCTGGGCACTAGGAAGGCCGGGCCTCCCCGACTCCCGGGAGGAGGGGTAGCCCAGTTGCGCCCTGGCCCCCAAACCCTCTGGTGCCATCTGCCTGTCTCGGCACTTCTGACTCCACAGAGCCTTTCCTACATCTGGGCTGCCTGCCGTGGCAAAGTGCAGGCGTGGGGTGAGGCCATGGCTTTGTCTTTCCAGGAAAAAATGAGCCCCTGGCCGAAGCAGCAGGCCCAGGCAGAGCCTTGAGCTTGAAGCCCAGTAGGTCTGTGGCCCTCAGGGCCAGAGCCATGCTTTCAAGGCAGGGAAGCGGCCTCCAAGCTGAGTGGGAGTGGGGGAGGGAAGGGAGACAGCTGAAGCCGAGTCCAGAAGGGCGGCGATGGAAGAGCTGCAGCTGGGTCAGAGCCTGGAGGGAGGGCGGGGCCTGCACTGAAGACCCCCCCCCAGGCCAGCCCTAGGCCCCGGCGGTCACGCATGCGCCCTTGGCCTGTGCGGTGTGTGGGGTTTGAACCCAAGCCCGCAGGGCTCCCGGAGCGGCCAGAGAAAGAAGGGCCCATGGAGAGGTAGGCGAGGTGGGCAGGGGGCGCCACCTTACTCTCCTCAGCTCCCTGAGGGAGAGAGACAGAGACAGAGAGAGAGATCCCTGACCTCTGAGTCTCTGCCTCCACCGCTGGCTGGTGATAACTCACGCACCATCCCACTTCCAGCCATCGCCCCCACGCCTGCCCCGGGGCCAGACCCACCACAGACAGGCCGGTTGGTTCCTGCTCACCTCTGTGCCGTCCCTTCCCGACCTGACCCCAGTGCAGGGGATAAGCTTCAGACAAGTCTTTCCATGTCCCTCTGCATGACAATAGACTTCCTCCCCTCTCCCATTCCACAGGCCCACCCGGGACATCCACCTTTGTCATTAGCTCAGGAGAGGATGCAAGATGAGAATCTCTGCTATTGTGTGGGGAGACTCAGTTTCCCGGGTTTCCCCCATGGACACATGTTCTTCAGCTGGGTCTGATTTTCTCCAGACAAGCTGTCTTGGGAAGGATTTGGCCAGCCCTAAGAACTTGAAGGGAAAGGGCGGAGGGGGGTTCTCTCTCTGCCCCCGACAGCCCCGAGCTGGGTCGGTCCCTCAGACCTGGCCAGGGGCAGCCCATCCCCAGGCGCCCTTCCCCGGGGCATCCAAGGGCAGGCTCGGCGCCAGCCCCACCCCGCTCGCCACTGCCCGAACATCGTCCTCCCTCTGGGGGCCTGGGCAGGACATGGACAAGGGTGTGGGAGGCCTCCAGATCTCAGGCCTGGCACACCGTTTACCAGGCTGCTTCCTCCTCTGACGGGGGCCCAGCACACGCCCCAGGAGACTTGGCAGCCGCCCCCAGAGCTCTATCCTCTGGAACTCGTCCCCTTGGAAGGGGCCTGGCCCAGGTGCCAGGTTCGGCTGGTCGGACAGCCTCCTTTGGAGGAAGCAGGCAAGCCGAGCCAGGCTTGCAGTGGCCCTGGCGTGACACCTGCCACCTCAGGCAGAGGGCCTCCCGCGTGCCCTCCATGGCGGGTTTCTCCCCGGAGCCGTGGCCTGGGCACTAGGAAGGCCGGGCCTCCCCGACTCCCGGGAGGAGGGGCTAGCCCAGTTGCGCCCTGGCCCCCAAACCCTCTGGTGCCATCTGCCTGTCTCGGCACTTCTGACTCCACAGAGCCTTTCCTACATCTGGGCTGCCTGCCGTGGCAAAGTGCAGACGTGGGGTTAGGCCATGGTTTTGTCTTTCCAGGAAAAAATGACACCTGGCCGAAGCAGCAGGCCCAGGAAGAGCCTTGAGCTTGAAGCCCAGTAGGTCTGTGGCCCTCAGGGCCAGAGCCATGCTTTCAAGGCAGGGAAGCGGCCTGCAAGCTGAGTGGGAGTGGGGGAGGGGAGGGAGACAGCTGAAGCCGAGTCCAGAAGGGCCGCGATGGAAGAGCTGCAGCTGGGTCAGAGCCTGGAGGGAGGGCGGTGCCTTCACTGAGGCCCCCCCACCCCCGAGGCCAGCCCTAGGCCCCGGTGGTCACGCATGCGCCCTTGGCCTGTGCGGTGTGTGGGGGGTTGAACCCAAGCCCGCAGGGCTCCCGGAGCGGCCAGAGAAAGAAGGGCCCATGGAGAGGTAGGCGAGGTGGGCAGGGGGCGCCACCTTACTCTCCTCAGCTCCCTGAGGGAGAGAGAGAGAGACAGAGACAGAGAGAGAGAGATCCCTGACCTCTGAGTCTCTGCCTCCACCGCTGGCTGGTGCCAACTCACGCGCCATCCCACTTCCAGCCATCACCCCCACGCCTGCCCTGGGGCCAGCCCCACCACAGACAGGCCGGTTGGTTCCTGCTCACCTCTGTGCCGTCCCTTCCTGACCTGACCCCAGTGCAGGGGATAAGCTTCAGACAAGTCTTTCCATGTCCCTCTGCATGACAATAGACTTCCTCCCCTCTCCCATTCCACAGGCCCACCCGGGACATCCACCTTTGTCATTAGCTCAGGAGAGGATGCAAGATGAGAATCTCTGCTATTGTGTGGGGAGACTCAGTTTCCCGGGTTTCCCCCATGGACACATGTTCTTCAGCTGGGTCTGATTTTCTCCAGACAAGCTGTCTTGGGAAGGATTTGGCCAGCCCTAAGAACCTGAAGGGAAAGGGCGGAGGGGGGTTCTCTCTCTGCCCCCGACAGCCCCGAGCTGGGTCGGTCCCTCAGACCTGGCCAGGGGCAGCCCATCCCCCGGCGCCCTTCCCCGGGGCATCCAAGGGCAGGCTCGGCGCCAGCCCCAACCCGCTCGCCACTGCCCGACCATCGTCCTCCCTCGGGGGGCCTGGGCAGGACAGGGACCCGGCTGTGGGAGGCCTCCAGATCTCAGGCCTGGCACACCGTTTACCAGGCTTCTTCCTCCTCTGACGGGGGCCCAGCACACGCCCCAGGAGACTTGGCAGCCGCCCCCAGGGCTCTAGCCTCTGGAACTCGTCCCCTTGGAAGGGGCCTGGCCCAGGTGCCAGGTTCGGCTGGTCGGCCAGCCTCCTTTGGAGAAAGCAGGCAAGCCGAGCCAGGCTTGCAGTGGCCCTGGCGTGACACCTGCCACCTCAGGCAGAGGGCCTCCCGCGTGCCCTCCATGGCGGGTTTCTCCCCGGAGCCGTGGCCTGGGCACTAGGAAGGCCGGGCCTCCCCGACTCCCGGGAGGAGGGGTAGCCCAGTTGCGCCCTGGCCCCCAAACCCTCTGGTGCCATCTGCCTGTCTCGGCACTTCTGACTCCACAGAGCCTTTCCTACATCTGGGCTGCCTGCCGTGGCAAAGTGCAGGCGTGGGGTGAGGCCATGGCTTTGTCTTTCCAGGAAAAAATGAGCCCCTGGCCGAAGCAGCAGGCCCAGGCAGAGCCTTGAGCTTGAAGCCCAGTAGGTCTGTGGCCCTCAGGGCCAGAGCCATGCTTTCAATGCAGGGAAGCGGCCTCCAAGCTGAGTGGGAGTGGGGGAGGGGAGGGAGACAGCTGAAGCCGAGTCCAGAAGGGCGGCGATGGAAGAGCTGCAGCTGGGTCAGAGCCTGGAGGGAGGGCGGGGCCTTCACTGAGGACCCCCCCCCCAGGCCAGCCCTAGGCCCCCGCGGTCGCGCATGCGCCCTTGGCCTGTGCGGTGTGGGGGGGTTGAACCCAAGCCCGCAGGGCTCCCGGAGCGGCCAGAGAAAGAAGGGCCCATGGAGAGGTAGGCGAGGTGGGCAGGGGGCGCCACCTTGCTCTCCTCAGCTCCCTGAGGGAGAGAGAGAGAGACAGAGAGAGAGAGATCCCTGACCTCTGAGTCTCTGCCTCCACCGCTGGCTGGTGCCAACTCACGCGCCATCCCACTTCCAGCCATCACCCCCACGCCTGCCCCGGGGCCAGCCCCACCACAGAGAGGCCGGTTGGTTCCTGCTCACCTCTGTGCCGTCCCTTCCCGACCTGACCCCAGTGCAGGGGATAAGCTTCAGACAAGTCTTTCCATGTCCCTCTGCATGACAATAGACTTCCTCCCCTCTCCCATTCCACAGGCCCACCCGGGACATCCACCTTTGTCATTAGCTCAGGAGAGGATGCAAGATGAGAATCTCTGCTATTGTGTGGGGAGACTCAGTTTCCCGGGTTTCCCCCATGGACACATGTTCTTCAGCTGGGTCTGATTTTCTCCAGACAAGCTGTCTTGGGAAGGATTTGGCCAGCCCTAAGAAGCTGAAGGGAAAGGGCGGAGGGGGGTTCTCTCTCTGCCCCCGACAGCCCCGAGCTGGGTCGGTCCCTCAGACCTGGCCAGGGGCAGCCCATCCCCCGGCGCCCTTCCCCGGGGCATCCAAGGGCAGGCTCGGCGCCAGCCCCACCCCGCTCGCCACTGCCCGACCATCGTCCTCCCTCGGGGGGCCTGGGCAGGACAGGGACCCGGCTGTGGGAGGCCTCCAGATCTCAGGCCTGGCACACCGTTTACCAGGCTGCTTCCTCCTCTGACGGGGGCCCAGCACACGCCCCAGGAGACTTGGCAGCCGCCCCCAGGGCTCTAGCCTCTGGAACTCGTCCCCTTGGAAGGGGCCTGGCCCAGGTGCCAGGTTCGGCTGGTCGGCCAGCCTCCTTTGGAGAAAGCAGGCAAGCCGAGCCAGGCTTGCAGTGGCCCTGGCGTGACACCTGCCACCTCAGGCAGAGGGCCTCCCGCGTGCCCTCCATGGCGGGTTTCTCCCCGGAGCCGTGGCCTGGGCACTAGGAAGGCCGGGCCTCCCCGACTCCCGGGAGGAGGGGCTAGCCCAGTTGCGCCCTGGCCCCCAAACCCTCTGGTGCCATCTGCCTGTCTCGGCACTTCTGACTCCACAGAGCCTTTCCTACATCTGGGCTGCCTGCCGTGGCAAAGTGCAGGCGTGGGGTGAGGCCATGGCTTTGTCTTTCCAGGAAAAAATGAGCCCCTGGCCGAAGCAGCAGGCCCAGGCAGAGCCTTGAGCTTGAAGCCCAGTAGGTCTGTGGCCCTCAGGGCCAGAGCCATGCTTTCAAGGCAGGGAAGCGGCCTCCAAGCTGAGTGGGAGTGGGGGAGGGGAGGGAGACAGCTGAAGCCGAGTCCAGAAGGGCGGCGATGGAAGAGCTGCAGCTGGGTCAGAGCCTGGAGGGAGGGCGGGGCCTTCACTGAGGTCCCCCCCCCCGGAGGCCAGCCCTAGGCCCCGGCGGTCGCGCATGCGCCCTTGGCCTGTGCGGTGTGTGGGGGGTTGAACCCAAGCCCGCAGGGCTCCCGGAGCGGCCAGAGAAAGAAGGGCCCATGGAGAGGTAGGCGAGGTGGGCAGGGGGCGCCACCTTGCTCTCCTCAGCTCCCTGAGGGAGAGAGACAGAGACAGAGACAGAGAGAGAGAGATCCCTGACCTCTGAGTCTCTGCCTCCACCGCTGGCTGGTGCCAACTCACGCGCCATCCCACTTCCAGCCATCACCCCCACGCCTGCCCCGGGGCCAACCCCACCACAGAGAGGCCGGTTGGTTCCTGCTCACCTCTGTGCCTGCTGTCCCTTCCCGACCTGACCCCAGTGCAGGGGATAAGCTTCAGACAAGTCTTTCCATGTCCCTCTGCATGACAATAGACTTCCTCCCCTCTCCCATTCCACAGGCCCACCCGGGACATCCACCTTTGTCATTAGCTCAGGAGAGGATGCAAGATGAGAATCTCTGCTATTGTGTGGGGAGACTCAGTTTCCCGGGTCTCCCATGGACACATGTTCTTCAGCTGGGTCTGATTTTCTCCAGACAAGCTGTCTTGGGAAGGATTTGGCCAGCCCTAAGAACCTGAAGGGAAAGGGCGGAGGGGGGTTCTCTCTCTGCCCCCGACAGCCCCGAGCTGGGTCGGTCCCTCAGACCTGGCCAGGGGCAGCCCATCCCCCGGCGCCCTTCCCCGGGGCATCCAAGGGCAGGCTCGGCGCCAGCCCCACCCCGCTCGCCACTGCCCGACCATCGTCCTCCCTCGGGGGGCCTGGGCAGGACAGGGACCCGGCTGTGGGAGGCCTCCAGATCTCAGGCCTGGCACACCGTTTACCAGGCTGCTTCCTCCTCTGACGGGGGCCCAGCACACGCCCCAGGAGACTTGGCAGCCGCCCCCAGGGCTCTAGCCTCTGGAACTCGTCCCCTTGGAAGGGGCCTGGCCCAGGTGCCAGGTTCGGCTGGTCGGCCAGCCTCCATTGGAGGAAGCAGGCAAGCCGAGCCAGGCTTGCAGTGGCCCTGGCGTGACACCTGCCACCTCAGGCAGAGGGCCTCCCGCGTGCCCTCCATGGCGGGTTTCTCCCCGGAGCCGTGGCCTGGGCACTAGGAAGGCCGGGCCTCCCCGACTCCCGGGAGGAGGGGCTAGCCCAGTTGCGCCCTGGCCCCCAAACCCTCTGGTGCCATCTGCCTGTCTCGGCACTTCTGACTCCACAGAGCCTTTCCTACATCTGGGCTGCCTGCCGTGGCAAAGTGCAGGCGTGGGGTGAGGCCATGGTTTTGTCTTTCCAGGAAAAAATGAGCCCCTGGCCGAAGCAGCAGGCCCAGGCAGAGCCTTGAGCTTGAAGCCCAGTAGGTCTGTGGCCCTCAGGGCCAGAGCCATGCTTTCAAGGCAGGGAAGCGGCCTGCAAGCTGAGTGGGAGTGGGGGAGGGGAGGGAGACAGCTGAAGCCGAGTCCAGAAGGGCCGCGATGGAAGAGCTGCAGCTGGGTCAGAGCCTGGAGGGAGGGCGGTGCCTTCACTGAGGCCCCCCCACCCCCGAGGCCAGCCCTAGGCCCCGGTGGTCACGCATGCGCCCTTGGCCTGTGCGGTGTGTGGGGGGTTGAACCCAAGCCCGCAGGGCTCCCGGAGCGGCCAGAGAAAGAAGGGCCCATGGAGAGGTAGGCGAGGTGGGCAGGGGGCGCCACCTTACTCTCCTCAGCTCCCTGAGGGAGAGAGAGAGAGACAGAGACAGAGAGAGAGAGATCCCTGACCTCTGAGTCTCTGCCTCCACCGCTGGCTGGTGCCAACTCACGCGCCATCCCACTTCCAGCCATCACCCCCACGCCTGCCCTGGGGCCAGCCCCACCACAGACAGGCCGGTTGGTTCCTGCTCACCTCTGTGCCGTCCCTTCCTGACCTGACCCCAGTGCAGGGGATAAGCTTCAGACAAGTCTTTCCATGTCCCTCTGCATGACAATAGACTTCCTCCCCTCTCCCATTCCACAGGCCCACCCGGGACATCCACCTTTGTCATTAGCTCAGGAGAGGATGCAAGATGAGAATCTCTGCTATTGTGTGGCGAGACTCAGTTTCCCGGGTTTCCCCCATGGACACATGTTCTTCAGCTGGGTCTGATTTTCTCCAGACAAGCTGTCTTGGGAAGGATTTGGCCAGCCCTAAGAACCTGAAGGGAAAGGGCGGAGGGGGGTTCTCTCTCTGCCCCCGACAGCCCCGAGCTGGGTCGGTCCCTCAGACCTGGCCAGGGGCAGCCCATCCCCAGGCGCCCTTCCCCGGGGCATCCAAGGGCAGGCTCGGCGCCAGCCCCACCCCGCTCGCCACTGCCCGACCATTGTCCTCCCTCGGGGGGCCTGGGCAGGACAGGGACCCGGGTGTGGGAGGCCTCCAGATCTCAGGCCTGGCACACCGTTTACCAGGCTGCTTCCTCCTCTGACGGGGGCCCAGCACACGCCCCAGGAGACTTGGCAGCCGCCCCCAGGGCTCTATCCTCTGGAACTCGTCCCCTTGGAAGGGGCCTGGCCCAGGTGCCAGGTTCGGCTGGTCGGCCAGCCTCCATTGGAGGAAGCAGGCAAGCCGAGCCAGGCTTGCAGTGGCCCTGGCGTGACACCTGCCACCTCAGGCAGAGGGCCTCCCGCGTGCCCTCCATGGCGGGTTTCTCCCCGGAGCCGTGGCCTGGGCACTAGGAAGGCCGGGCCTCCCCGACTCCCGGGAGGAGGGGCTAGCCCAGTTGCGCCCTGGCCCCCAAACCCTCTGGTGCCATCTGCCTGTCTCGGCACTTCTGACTCCACAGAGCCTTTCCTACATCTGGGCTGCCTGCCGTGGCAAAGTGCAGGCGTGGGGTGAGGCCATGGCTTTGTCTTTCCAGGAAAAAATGAGCCCCTGGCCGAATCAGCAGGCCCAGGCAGAGCCTTGAGCTTGAAGCCCAGTAGGTCTGTGGCCCTCAGGGCCAGAGCCATGCTTTCAAGGCAGGGAAGCGGCCTCCAAGCTGAGTGGGAGTGGGGGAGGGGAGGGAGACAGCTGAAGCCGAGTCCAGAAGGGCGGCGATGGAAGAGCTGCAGCTGGGTCAGAGCCTGGAGGGAGGGCGGGGCCTTCACTGAGGTCCCCCCCCCCGGAGGCCAGCCCTAGGCCCCGGCGGTCGCGCATGCGCCCTTGGCCTGTGCGGTGTGTGGGGGGTTGAACCCAAGCCCGCAGGGCTCCCGGAGCGGCCAGAGAAAGAAGGGCCCATGGAGAGGTAGGCGAGGTGGGCAGGGGGCGCCACCTTGCTCTCCTCAGCTCCCTGAGGGAGAGAGACAGAGACAGAGACAGAGAGAGAGAGATCCCTGACCTCTGAGTCTCTGCCTCCACCGCTGGCTGGTGCCAACTCACGCGCCATCCCACTTCCAGCCATCACCCCCACGCCTGCCCCGGGGCCAACCCCACCACAGAGAGGCCCGTTGGTTCCTGCTCACCTCTGTGCCTGCTGTCCCTTCCCGACCTGACCCCAGTGCAGGGGATAAGCTTCAGACAAGTCTTTCCATGTCCCTCTGCATGACAATAGACTTCCTCCCCTCTCCCATTCCACAGGCCCACCCGGGACATCCACCTTTGTCATTAGCTCAGGAGAGGATGCAAGATGAGAATCTCTGCTATTGTGTGGGGAGACTCAGTTTCCCGGGTTTCCCCCATGGACACATGTTCTTCAGCTGGGTCTGATTTTCTCCAGACAAGCTGTCTTGGGAAGGATTTGGCCAGCCCTAAGAACCTGAAGGGAAAGGGCGGAGGGGGGTTCTCTCTCTGCCCCCGACAGCCCCGAGCTGGGTCGGTCCCTCAGACCTGGCCAGGGGCAGCCCATCCCCCGGCGCCCTTCCCCGGGGCATCCAAGGGCAGGCTCGGCGCCAGCCCCACCCCGCTCGCCACTGCCCGACCATCGTCCTCCCTCGGGGGGCCTGGGCAGGACAGGGACCCGGCTGTGGGAGGCCTCCAGATCTCAGGCCTGGCACACCGTTTACCAGGCTGCTTCCTCCTCTGACGGGGGCCCAGCACACGCCCCAGGAGACTTGGCAGCCGCCCCCAGGGCTCTAGCCTCTGGAACTCGTCCCCTTGGAAGGGGCCTGGCCCAGGTGCCAGGTTCGGCTGGTCGGCCAGCCTCCTTTGGAGAAAGCAGGCAAGCCGAGCCAGGCTTGCAGTGGTCCTGGCGTAACACCTGCCACCTCAGGCAGAGGGCCTCCCGCGTGCCCTCCATGGCGGGTTTCTCCCCGGAGCCGTGGCCTGGGCACTAGGAAGGCCGGGCCTCCCCGACTCCCGGGAGGAGGGGCTAGCCCAGTTGCGCCCTGGCCCCCAAACCCTCTGGTGCCATCTGCCTGTCTCGGCACTTCTGACTCCACAGAGCCTTTCCTACATCTGGGCTGCCTGCCGTGGCAAAGTGCAGGCGTGGGGTGAGGCCATGGCTTTGTCTTTCCAGGAAAAAATGAGCCCCTGGCCGAAGCAGCAGGCCCAGGCAGAGCCTTGAGCTTGAAGCCCAGTAGGTCTGTGGCCCTCAGGGCCAGAGCCATGCTTTCAAGGCAGGGAAGCGGCCTCCAAGCTGAGTGGGAGTGGGGGAGGGGAGGGAGACAGCTGAAGCCGAGTCCAGAAGGGCGGCGATGGAAGAGCTGCAGCTGGGTCAGAGCCTGGAGGGTGGGCGGGGCCTGCACTGAAGACCCCCCCCCCAGGCCAGCCCTAGGCCCCGGCGGTCACGCATGCGCCCTTGGCCTGTGCGGTGTGTGGGGTTTGAACCCAAGCCCGCAGGGCTCCCGGAGCGGCCAGAGAAAGAAGGGCCCATGGAGAGGTAGGCGAGGTGGGCAGGGGGCGCCACCTTACTCTCCTCAGCTCCCTGAGGGAGAGAGAGAGAGACAGAGACAGAGAGAGAGATCCCTGACCTCTGAGTCTCTGCCTCCACCGCTGGCTGGTGATAACTCACGCACCATCCCACTTCCAGCCATCGCCCCCACGCCTGCCCCGGGGCCAGACCCACCACAGACAGGCCGGTTGGTTCCTGCTCACCTCTGTGCCGTCCCTTCCCGACCTGACCCCAGTGCAGG
The DNA here is from genome assembly GCF_020826845.1 of Diceros bicornis minor. Taxonomy (NCBI): domain Eukaryota; kingdom Metazoa; phylum Chordata; class Mammalia; order Perissodactyla; family Rhinocerotidae; genus Diceros; species Diceros bicornis. Next base: position 172,263 of record NW_026691145.1, on the reverse strand, counting down.
GGATAAGCTTCAGACAAGTCTTTCCATGTCCCTCTGCATGACAATAGACTTCCTCCCCTCTCCCATTCCACAGGCCCACCCGGGACATCCACCTTTGTCATTAGCTCAGGAGAGGATGCAAGATGAGAATCTCTGCTATTGTGTGGGGAGACTCAGTTTCCCGGGTTTCCCCCATGGACACATGTTCTTCAGCTGGGTCTGATTTTCTCCAGACAAGCTGTCTTGGGAAGGATTTGGCCAGCCCTAAGAACTTGAAGGGAAAGGGCGGAGGGGGGTTCTCTCTCTGCCCCCGACAGCCCCGAGCTGGGTCGGTCCCTCAGACCTGGCCAGGGGCAGCCCATCCCCAGGCGCCCTTCCCCGGGGCATCCAAGGGCAGGCTCGGCGCCAGCCCCACCCCGCTCGCCACTGCCCGAACATCGTCCTCCCTCTGGGGGCCTGGGCAGGACATGGACAAGGGTGTGGGAGGCCTCCAGATCTCAGGCCTGGCACACCGTTTACCAGGCTGCTTCCTCCTCTGACGGGGGCCCAGCACACGCCCCAGGAGACTTGGCAGCCGCCCCCAGGGCTCTATCCTCTGGAACTCGTCCCCTTGGAAGGGGCCTGGCCCAGGTGCCAGGTTCGGCTGGTCGGACAGCCTCCTTTGGAGGAAGCAGGCAAGCCGAGCCAGGCTTGCAGTGGCCCTGGCGTGACACCTGCCACCTCAGGCAGAGGGCCTCCCGCGTGCCCTCCATGGCGGGTTTCTCCCCGGAGCCGTGGCCTGGGCACTAGGAAGGCCGGGCCTCCCCGACTCCCGGGAGGAGGGGCTAGCCCAGTTGCGCCCTGGCCCCCAAACCCTCTGGTGCCATCTGCCTGTCTCGGCACTTCTGACTCCACAGAGCCTTTCCTACATCTGGGCTGCCTGCCGTGGCAAAGTGCAGACGTGGGGTGAGGCCATGGTTTTGTCTTTCCAGGAAAAAATGACCCCTGGCCGAAGCAGCAGGCCCAGGAAGAGCCTTGAGCTTGAAGCCCAGTAGGTCTGTGGCCCTCAGGGCCAGAGCCATGCTTTCAAGGCAGGGAAGCGGCCTGCAAGCTGAGTGGGAGTGGGGGAGGGGAGGGAGACAGCTGAAGCCGAGTCCAGAAGGGCCGCGATGGAAGAGCTGCAGCTGGGTCAGAGCCTGGAGGGAGGGCAGTGCCTTCACTGAGGCCCCCCCACCCCCGAGGCCAGCCCTAGGCCCCGGTGGTCACGCATGCGCCCTTGGCCTGTGCGGTGTGTGGGGGGTTGAACCCAAGCCCGCAGGGCTCCCGGAGCGGCCAGAGAAAGAAGGTCCCATGGAGAGGTAGGCGAGGTGGGCAGGGGGCGCCACCTTACTCTCCTCAGCTCCCTGAGGGAGAGAGAGAGAGACAGAGACAGAGAGAGAGAGATCCCTGACCTCTGAGTCTCTGCCTCCACCGCTGGCTGGTGCCAACTCACGCGCCATCCCACTTCCAGCCATCACCCCCACGCCTGCCCTGGGGCCAGCCCCACCACAGACAGGCCGGTTGGTTCCTGCTCACCTCTGTGCCGTCCCTTCCCGACCTGACCCCAGTGCAGGGGATAAGCTTCAGACAAGTCTTTCCATGTCCCTCTGCATGACAATAGACTTCCTCCCCTCTCCCATTCCACAGGCCCACCCGGGACATCCACCTTTGTCATTAGCTCAGGAGAGGATGCAAGATGAGAATCTCTGCTATTGTGTGGCGAGACTCAGTTTCCCGGGTTTCCCCCATGGACACATGTTCTTCAGCTGGGTCTGATTTTCTCCAGACAAGCTGTCTTGGGAAGGATTTGGCCAGCCCTAAGAACCTGAAGGGAAAGGGCGGAGGGGGGTTCTCTCTCTGCCCCCGACAGCCCCGAGCTGGGTCGGTCCCTCAGACCTGGCCAGGGGCAGCCCATCCCCAGGCGCCCTTCCCCGGGGCATCCAAGGGCAGGCTCGGCGCCAGCCCCACCCCGCTCGCCACTGCCCGACCATTGTCCTCCCTCGGGGGGCCTGGGCAGGACAGGGACCCGGCTGTGGGAGGCCTCCAGATCTCAGGCCTGGCACACCGTTTACCAGGCTGCTTCCTCCTCTGACGGGGGCCCAGCACACGCCCCAGGAGACTTGGCAGCCGCCCCCAGGGCTCTATCCTCTGGAACTCGTCCCATTGGAAGGGGCCTGGCCCAGGTGCCAGGTTCGGCTGGTCGGCCAGCCTCCATTGGAGGAAGCAGGCAAGCCGAGCCAGGCTTGCAGTGGCCCTGGCGTGACACCTGCCACCTCAGGCAGAGGGCCTCCCGCGTGCCCTCCATGGCGGGTTTCTCCCCGTAGCCGTGGCCTGGGCACTAGGAAGGCCGGGCCTCCCCGACTCCCGGGAGGAGGGGCTAGCCCAGTTGCGCCCTGGCCCCCAAACCCTCTGGTGCCATCTGCCTGTCTCGGCACTTCTGACTCCACAGAGCCTTTCCTACATCTGGGCTGCCTGCCGTGGCAAAGTGCAGGCGTGGGGTGAGGCCATGGTTTTGTCTTTCCAGGAAAAAATGAGCCCCTGGCCGAAGCAGCAGGCCCAGGCAGAGCCTTGAGCTTGAAGCCCAGTAGGTCTGTGGCCCTCAGGGCCAGAGCCATGCTTTCAAGGCAGGGAAGCGGCCTGCAAGCTGAGTGGGAGTGGGGGAGGGGAGGGAGACAGCTGAAGCCGAGTCCAGAAGGGCGGCGATGGAAGAGCTGCAGCTGGGTCAGAGCCTGGAGGGAGGGCGGGGCCTTCACTGAGGACCCCCCCCCCCCCCCCGAGGCCAGCCCTAGGCCCCGGCGGTCACGCATGCGCCCTTGGCCTGTGCGGTGTGTGGGGGGTTAAACCCAAGCCCGCAGGGCTCCCGGAGCGGCCAGAGAAAGAAGGGCCCATGGAGAGGTAGGCGAGGTGGGCAGGGGGCGCCACCTTACTCTCCTCAGCTCCCTGAGGGAGAGAGAGAGAGACAGAGACAGAGAGAGAGATCCCTGACCTCTGAGTCTCTGCCTCCACAGCTGGCTGGTGCCAACTCACGCGCCATCCCACTTCCAGCCATCACCCCCACGCCTGCCCCGGGGCCAGCCCCACCACAGACAGGCCGGTTGGTTCCTGCTCACCTCTGTGCCGTCCCTTCCCGACCTGACCCCAGTGCAGGGGATAAGCTTCAGACAAGTCTTTCCCTGTCCCTCTGCATGACAATAGACTTCCTCCCCTCTCCCATTCCACAGGCCCACCCGGGACATCCACCTTTGTCATTAGCTCAGGAGAGGATGCAAGATGAGAATCTCTGCTATTGTGTGGGGAGACTCAGTTTCCCGGGTTTCCCCCATGGACACATGTTCTCCAGCTGGGTCTGAATTTCTCCAGACAAGCTGTCTTGGGAAGGATTTGGCCAGCCCTAAGAACCTGAAGGGAAAGGGCGGAGGGGGGTTCTCTCTCTGCCCCCGACAGCCCCGAGCTGGGTCGGTCCCTCAGACCTGGCCAGGGGCATCCCATCCCCAGGCGCCCTTCCCCGGGGCATCCAAGCGCAGGCTCGGCGCCAGCCCCACCCCGCTCGCCACTGCCTGAACATCGTCCTCCCTCGGGGGGCCTGGGCAGGACAGGGACCAGGGTGCGGGAGGCCTCCAGATCTCAGGCCTGGCACACCGTTTACCAGGCTGCTTCCTCCTCTGACGGGGGCCCAGCACACGCCCCAGGAGACTTGGCAGCCGCCCCCAAGGCTCTATCCTCTGGAACTCGTCCCCTTGGAAGGGGCCTGGCCCAGGTGCCTGGTTCGCCTGGTCGGCCAGCCTCCTTTGGAGGAAGCAGGCAAGCAGAGCCAGGCTTGCAGTGGCCCTGGCGTGACACCTGCCACCTCAGGCAGAGGGCCTCCCGCGTGCCCTCCATGGCGGGTTTCTCCCCGGAGCCGTGGCCTGGGCACTAGGAAGGCCGGGCCTCCCCGACTCCCGGGAGGAGGGGCTAGCCCAGTTGCGCCCTGGCCCCCAAACCCTCTGGTGCCATCTGCCTGTCTCGGCACTTCTGACTCCACAGAGCCTTTCCTACATCTGGGCTGCCTGCCGTGGCAAAGTGCAGACGTGGGGTGAGGCCATGGTTTTGTCTTTCCAGGAAAAAATGAGCCCCTGGCCGAAGCAGCAGGCCCAGGAAGAGCCTTGAGCTTGAAGCCCAGTAGGTCTGTGGCCCTCAGGGCCAGAGCCATGCTTTCAAGGCAGGGAAGCGGCCTGCAAGCTGAGTGGGAGTGGGGGAGGGGAGGGAGAGAGCTGAAGCCGAGTCCAGAAGGGCGGCGATGGAAGAGCTGCAGCTGGGTCAGAGCCTGGAGGGAGGGCGGTGCCTTCACTGAGGACCCACACCCCCGAGGCCAGCCCTAGGCCCCGGCGGTCACGCATGCGCCCTTGGCCTGTGCGGTGTGTGGGGGGTTGAACCCAAGCCCGCAGGGCTCCCGGAGCGGCCAGAGAAAGAAGGGCCCATGGAGAGGTAGGCGAGGTGGGCAGGGGGCGCAACCTTACTCTCCTCAGCTCCCTGAGGGAGAGAGACAGAGACAGAGACAGAGAGAGAGATCCCTGACCTCTGAGTCTCTGCCTCCACCGCTGGCTGGTGCCAACTCACGCGCCATCCCACTTCCAGCCATCACCCCCACGCCTGCCCCGGGGCCAGCCCCACCACAGACAGGCCGGTTGGTTCCTGCTCACCTCTGTGCCGTCCCTTCCCGACCTGACCCCAGTGCAGGGGATAAGCTTCAGACAAGTCTTTCCATGTCCCTCTGCATGACAATAGACTTCCTCCCCTCTCCCATTCCACAGGCCCACCCGGGACATCCACCTTTGTCATTAGCTCAGGAGAGGATGCAAGATGAGAATCTCTGCTATTGTGTGGGGAGACTCAGTTTCCCGGGTTTCCCCCATGGACACATGTTCTTCAGCTGGGTCTGATTTTCTCCAGACAAGCTGTCTTGGGAAGGATTTGGCCAGCCCTAAGAACCTGAAGGGAAAGGGCGGAGGGGGGTTCTCTCTCTGCCCCCGACAGCCCCGAGCTGGGTCGGTCCCTCAGACCTGGCCAGGGGCAGCCCATCCCCGGGCGCCCTTCCCCGGGGCATCCAAGGGCAGGCTCGGCGCCAGCCCCACCCCGCTCGCCACTGCCCGACCATCGTCCTCCCTCGGGGGGCCTGGGCAGGACAGGGACCCGGCTGTGGGAGGCCTCCAGATCTCAGGCCTGGCACACCGTTTACCAGGCTGCTTCCTCCTCTGACGGGGGCCCAGCACACGCCCCAGGAGACTTGGCAGCCGCCCCCAGGGCTCTATCCTCTGGAACTCGTCCCCTTGGAAGGGGCCTGGCCCAGGTGCCAGGTTCGGCTGGTCGGCCAGCCTCCATTGGAGGAAGCAGGCAAGCCGAGCCAGGCTTGCAGTGGCCCTGGCGTGACACCTGCCACCTCAGGCAGAGGGCCTCCCGCGTGCCCTCCATGGCGGGTTTCTCCCCGGAGCCGTGGCCTGGGCACTAGGAAGGCCGGGCCTCCCCGACTCCCGGGAGGAGGGGCTAGCCCACTTGCGCCCTGGCCCCCAAACCCTCTGGTGCCATCTGCCTGTCTCGGCACTTCTGACTCCACAGAGCCTTTCCTACATCTGGGCTGCCTGCCGTGGCAAAGTGCAGGCGTGGGGTGAGGCCATGGTTTTGTCTTTCCAGGAAAAAATGAGCCCCTGGCCGAAGCAGCAGGCCCAGGCAAGGCCTTGAGCTTGAAGCCCAGTAGGTCTGTGGCCCTCAGGGCCAGAGCCATGCTTTCAAGGCAGGGAAGCGGCCTGCAAGCTGAGTGGGAGTGGGGGAGGGAAGGGAGACAGCTGAAGCCGAGTCCAGAAGGGCGGCGATGGAAGAGCTGCAGCTGGGTCAGAGCCTGGAGGGAGGGCGGGGCCTTCACTGAGGACCCCCCCCCCCAGGCCAGCCCTAGGCCCTGGCGGTCACGCATGCGCCGTTGGCCTGTGCGGTGTGTGGGGGGTTGAACCCAAGCCCGCAGGGCTCCCGGAGCGGCCAGAGACAGAAGGGCCCATGGAGAGGTAGGCGAGGTGGGCAGGGGGCGCCACCTTACTCTCCTCAGCTCCCTGAGGGAGAGAGAGAGAGACACAGAGAGAGAGATCCCTGACCTCTGAGTCTCTGCCTCCACCGCTGGCTGGTGCCAACTCACGCGCCATCCCACTTCCAGCCATCACCCCCACGCCTGCCCAGGGGCCAGCCCCACCACAGACAGGCCGGTTGGTTCCTGCTCACCTCTGTGCCGTCCCTTCCTGACCTGACCCCAGTGCAGGGGATAAGCTTCAGACAAGTCTTTCCATGTCGCTCTGCATGACAATAGACTTCCTCCCCTCTCCCATTCCACAGGCCCACCCGGGACATCCACCTTTGTCATTAGCTCAGGAGAGGATGCAAGATGAGAATCTCTGCTATTGTGTGGGGAGACTCAGTTTCCCGGGTTTCCCCCATGGACACATGTTCTTCAGCTGGGTCTGATTTTCTCCAGACAAGCTGTCTTGGGAAGGATTTGGCCAGCCCTAAGAACCTGAAGGGAAAGGGCGGAGGGGGGTTCTCTCTCTGCCCCCGACAGCCCCGAGCTGGGTCGGTCCCTCAGACCTGGCCAGGGGCAGCCCATCCCCCGGCGCCCTTCCCCAGGGCATCCAAGGGCAGGCTCGGCGCCAGCCCCACCCCGCTCGCCACTGCCCGACCATTGTCCTCCCTCGGGGGGCCTGGGCAGGACAGGGACCCGGCTGTGGGAGGCCTCCAGATCTCAGGCCTGGCACACCGTTTACCAGGCTGCTTCCTCCTCTGACGGGGGCCCAGCACACGCCCCAGGAGACTTGGCAGCCGCCCCCAGGGCTCTATCCTCTGGAACTCGTCCCCTTGGAAGGGGCCTGGCCCAGGTGCCAGGTTCGGCTGGTCGGCCAGCCTCCATTGGAGGAAGCAGGCAAGCCGAGCCAGGCTTGCGCTGGCCCTAGCGTGACACCTGCCACCTCAGGCAGAGGGCCTCCCGCGTGCCCTCCATGGCGGGTTTCTCCCCGGAGCCGTGGCCTGGGCACTAGGATGGCCGGGCCTCCCCGACTCCCGGGAGGAGGGGCTAGCCCAGTTGCGCCCTGGCCCCCAAACCCTCTGGTGCCATCTGCCTGTCTCGGCACTTCTGACTCCACAGAGCCTTTCCTACATCTGGGCTGCCTGCCGTGGCAAAGTGCAGGCATGGGGTGAGGCCATGGTTTTGTCTTTCCAGGAAAAAATGAGCCCCTGGCCGAAGCAGCAGGCCCAGGCAGAGCCTTGAGCTTGAAGCCCAGTAGGTCTGTGGCCCTCAGGGACAGAGCCATGCTTTCAAGGCAGGGAAGCGGCCTGCAAGCTGAGTGGGAGTGGGGGAGGGAAGGGAGACAGCTGAAGCCGAGTCCAGAAGGGCGGCGATGGAAGAGCTGCAGCTGGGTCAGAGCCTGGAGGGAGGGCGGGGCCTGCACTGAGGACCCCCCCCCCAGGCCAGCCCTAGGCCCCGGCGGTCACGCATGCGCCCTTGGCCTGTGCGGTGTGTGGGGGGTTTAACCCAAGCCCGCAGGGCTCCCGGAGCGGCCAGAGAAAGAAGGGCCCATGGAGAGGTAGGCGAGGTGGGCAGGGGGCGCCACCTTACTCTCCTCAGCTCCCTGAGGGAGAGAGAGAGAGACAGAGACAGAGAGAGAGATCCCTGACCTCTGAGTCTCTGCCTCCACCGCTGGCTGGTGATAACTCACGCACCATCCCACTTCCAGCCATCGCCCCCACGCCTGCCCCGGGGCCAGACCCACCACAGACAGGCCGGTTGGTTCCTGCTCACCTCTGTGCCGTCCCTTCCCGACCTGACCCCAGTGCAGGGGATAAGCTTCAGACAAGTCTTTCCATGTCCCTCTGCATGACAATAGACTTCCTCCCCTCTCCCATTCCACAGGCCCACCCGGGACATCCACCTTTGTCATTAGCTCAGGAGAGGATGCAAGATGAGAATCTCTGCTATTGTGTGGGGAGACTCAGTTTCCCGGGTTTCCCCCATGGACACATGTTCTTCAGCTGGGTCTGATTTTCTCCAGACAAGCTGTCTTGGGAAGGATTTGGCCAGCCCTAAGAACTTGAAGGGAAAGGGCGGAGGGGGGTTCTCTCTCTGCCCCCGACAGCCCCGAGCTGGGTCGGTCCCTCAGACCTGGCCAGGGGCATCCCATCCCCAGGCGCCCTTCCCCGGGGCATCCAAGGGCAGGCTCGGTGCCAGCCCCACCCCGCTCGCCACTGCCCGACCATTGTCCTCCCTCGGGGGGCCTGGGCAGGACAGGGACCCGGCTGTGGGAGGCCTCCAGATCTCAGGCCTGGCACACCGTTTACCAGGCTGCTTCCTCCTCTGACGGGGGCCCAGCACACGCCCCAGGAGACTTGGCAGCCGCCCCCAGGGCTCTATCCTCTGGAACTCGTCCCCTTGGAAGGGGCCTGGCCCAGGTGCCAGGTTCGGCTGGTCGGCCAGCCTCCATTGGAGGAAGCAGGCAAGCCGAGCCAGGCTTGCAGTGGCCCTGGCGTGACACCTGCCACCTCAGGCAGAGGGCCTCCCGCGTGCCCTCCATGGCGGGTTTCTCCCCGGAGCCGTGGCCTGGGCACTAGGAAGGCCGGGCCTCCCCGACTCCCGGGAGGAGGGGCTAGCCCAGTTGCGCCCTGGCCCCCAAACCCTCTGGTGCCATCTGCCTGTCTCGCCACTTCTGACTCCACAGAGCCTTTCCTACATCTGGGCTGCCTGCCGTGGCAAAGTGCAGGCGTGGGGTGAGCCCATGGTTTTGTCTTTCCAGGAAAAAATGAGCCCCTGGCCGAAGCGGCAGGCCCAGGCAGAGCCTTGAGCTTGAAGCCCAGTAGGTCTGTGGCCCTCAGGGCCAGAGCCATGCTTTCAAGGCAGGGAAGCGGCCTGCAAGCTGAGTGGGAGTGGGGGAGGGGAGGGAGACAGCTGAAGCCGAGTCCAGAAGGGCTGCGATGGAAGAGCTGCAGCTGGGTCAGAGCCTGGAGGGAGGGCGGGTCCTTCACTGAGGCCCCCCCCCCCCGCGAGGCCAGCCCTAGGCCCCGGCGGTCACGCATGCGCCCTTGGCCTGTGCGGTGTGTGGGGGGGTTGAACCCAAGCCCGCAGGGCTCCCGGAGCGGCCAGAGAAAGAATGGCCCATGGAGAGGTAGGCGAGGTGGGCAGGGGGCGCCACCTTACTCTCCTCAGCTCCCTGAGGGAGAGAGAGAGAGACAGAGACAGAGAGAGAGATCCCTGACCTCTGAGTCTCTGCCTCCACCGCTGGCTGGTGCCAACTCACGCGCCATCCCACTTCCAGCCATCACCCCCACGCCTGCCCCGGGGCCAGCCCCACCACAGACAGGCCGGTTGGTTCCTGCTCACCTCTGTGCCGTCCCTTCCCGACCTGACCCCAGTGCAGGGGATAAGCTTCAGACAAGTCTTTCCATGTCCCTCTGCATGACAATAGACTTCCTCCCCTCTCCCATTCCACAGGCCCACCCGGGACATCCACCTTTGTCATTAGCTCAGGAGAGGATGCAAGATGAGAATCTCTGCTATTGTGTGGGGAGACTCAGTTTCCCGGGTTTCCCCCATGGACACATGTTCTCCAGCTGGGTCTGAATTTCTCCAGACAAGCTGTCTTGGGAAGGATTTGGCCAGCCCTAAGAACCTGAAGGGAAAGGGCGGAGGGGGGTTCTCTCTCTGCCCCCGACAGCCCCGAGCTGGGTCGGTCCCTCAGACCTGGCCAGGGGCATCCCATCCCCAGGCGCCCTTCCCCGGGGCATCCAAGGGCAGGCTCGGCGCCAGCCCCACCCCGCTCGCCACTGCCTGAACATCGTCCTCCCTCGGGGGGCCTGGGCAGGACAGGGACCAGGGTGCGGGAGGCCTCCAGATCTCAGGCCTGGCACACCGTTTACCAGGCTGCTTCCTCCTCTGACGGGGGCCCAGCACACGCCCCAGGAGACTTGGCAGCCGCCCCCAGGGCTCTATCCTCTGGAACTCGTCCCCTTGGAAGGGGCCTGGCCCAGGTGCCTGGTTCGGCTGGTCGGCCAGCCTCCTTTGGAGGAAGCAGGCAAGCAGAGCCAGGCTTGCAGTGGCCCTGGCGTGACACCTGCCACCTCAGGCAGAGGGCCTCCCGCGTGCCCTCCATGGCGGGTTTCTCCCCGGAGCCGTGGCCTGGGCACTAGGAAGGCCGGGCCTCCCCGACTCCCGGGAGGAGGGGCTAGCCCAGTTGCGCCCTGGCCCCCAAACCCTCTGGTGCCATCTGCCTGTCTCGGCACTTCTGACTCCACAGAGCCTTTCCTACATCTGGGCTGCCTGCCGTGGCAAAGTGCAGACGTGGGGTGAGGCCATGGTTTTGTCTTTCCAGGAAAAAATGAGCCCCTGGCCGAAGCAGCAGGCCCAGGAAGAGCCTTGAGCTTGAAGCCCAGTAGGTCTGTGGCCCTCAGGGCCAGAGCCATGCTTTCAAGGCAGGGAAGCGACCTGCAAGCTGAGTGGGATTGGGGGAGGGGAGGGAGACAGCTGAAGCCGAGTCCAGAAGGGCGGCGATGGAAGAGCTGCAGCTGGGTCAGAGCCTGGAGGGAGGGCGGGGCCTTCACTGAGGACCCCCCCCCCCGAGGCCAGCCCTAGGCCCCGGCGGTCACGCATGCGCCCTTGGCCTGTGCGGTGTGTGGGGGGTTGAACCCAAGCCCGCAGGGCTCCCGGAGCGGCCAGAGAAAGAAGGGCCCATGGAGAGGTAGGTGAGGTGGGCAGGGGGCGCCACCTTACTCTCCTCAGCTCCCTGAGGGAGAGAGAGAGAGACAGAGACAGAGAGAGAGATCCCTGACCTCTGAGTCTCTGCCTCCACCGCTGGCTGGTGCCAACTCACGCGCCATCCCACTTCCAGCCATCACCCCCACGCCTGCCCCGGGGCCAGCCCCACCACAGACAGGCCGGTTGGTTCCTGCTCACCTCTGTGCCGTCCCTTCCCGACCTGACCCCAGTGCAGGGGATAAGCTTCAGACAAGTCTTTCCATGTCCCTCTGCATGACAATAGACTTCCTCCCCTCTCCCATTCCACAGGCCCACCCGGGACATCCACCTTTGTCATTAGCTCAGGAGAGGATGCAAGATGAGAATCTCTGCTATTGTGTGGGGAGACTCAGTTTCCCGGGTTTCCCCCATGGACACATGTTCTTCAGCTGGGTCTGATTTTCTCCAGAAAAGCTGTCTTGGGAAGGATTTGGCCAGCCCTAAGAACCTGAAGGGAAAGGGCGGAGGGGGGTTCTCTCTTTGCCCCCGACAGCCCCGAGCTGGGTCGGTCCCTCAGACCTGGCCAGGGGCAGCCCATCCCCGGGCGCCCTTCCCCGGGGCATCCAAGGGCAGGCTCGGCGCCAGCCCCACCCCGCTCGCCACTGCCTGAACATCGTCCTCCCTCGGGGGGCCTGGGCAGGACAGGGACCCGGGTGTGGGAGGCCTCCAGATCTCAGGCCTGGCACACCGTTTACCAGGCTGCTTCCTCCTCTGACGGGGGCCCAGCACACGCCACAGGAGACTTGGCAGCCGCCCCCAGGGCTCTATCCTCTGGAACTCGTCCCCTTGGAAGGGGCCTGGCCCAGGTGCCAGGTTCGGCTGGTTGGCCAGCCTCCTTTGGAGAAAGCAGGCAAGCCGAGCCAGGCTTGCAGTGGCCCTGGCGTGACACCTGCCACCTCAGGCAGAGGGCCTCCCGCGTGCCCTCCATGGCGGGTTTCTCCCCGGAGCCGAGGCCTGGGCACTAGGAAGGCCGGGCCTCCCCGACTCCCGGGAGGAGGGGCTAGCCCAGTTGCGCCCTGGCCCCCAAACCCTCTGGTGCCATCTGCCTGTCTCGGCACTTCTGACTCCACAGAGCCTTTCCTACATCTGGGCTGCCTGCCGTGGCAAAGTGCAGGCGTGGGGTGAGCCCATGGTTTTGTCTTTCCAGGAAAAAATGAGCCCCTGGCCGAAGCAGCAGGCCCAGGCAGAGCCTTGAGCTTGAAGCCCAGTAGGTCTGTGGCCCTCAGGGCCAGAGCCATGCTTTCAAGGCAGGGAAGCGGCCTGCAAGCTGAGTGGGAGTGGGGGAGGGGAGGGAGACAGCTGAAGCCGAGTCCAGAAGGGCGGCGATGGAAGAGCTGCAGCTGGGTCAGAGCCTGGAGGGAGGGCGGGGCCTTCACTGAGGACCCCCCCCCCCCCCGACCAGTCCTAGGCCCTGGCTGTCGCGCATGCGCCCTTGGCCTGTGCGGTGCGTGGGGGGTTGAACCCAAGCCCGCAGGGCTCCCGTAGCGGCCAGAGAATGAAGGGCCCATGGAGAGGTAGGCGAGGTGCGCAGGGGGCGCCGCCTTACTCTCCTCAGCTCCCTGAGGGAGAGAGAGAGAGACAGAGACAGAGAGAGAGATCCCTGACCTCTGAGTCTCTGCCTCCACCGCTGGCTGGTGCCAACTCACGCGCCATCCCACTTCCAGCCATCACCCCCACGCCTTCCTCGGGGCCAGCCCCACCACAGACAGGCAGGTTGGTTCCTGCTCACCTCTGTGCCATCCCTTCCCGACCTGACCCCAGTGCAGGGGATAAGCTTCAGACAAGTCTTTCCATGTCCCTCTGCATGACAATAGACTTCCTCCCCTCTCCCATTCCACAGGCCCACCCGGGACATCCACCTTTGTCATTAGCTCAGGAGAGGATGCAAGATGAGAATCTCTGCTATTGTGTGGGGAGACTCAGTTTCCCGGGTTTCCCCCATGGACACATGTTCTTCAGCTGGGTCTGAATTTCTCCAGACAAGCTGTCTTGGGAAGGATTTGGCCAGCCCTAAGAACCTGAAGGGAAAGGGCGGAGGGGGGTTCTCTCTCTGCCCCCGACAGCCCCGAGCTGGGTCGGTCCCTCAGACCTGGCCAGGGGCATCCCATCCCCAGGCGCCCTTCCCCGGGGCATCCAAGGGCAGGCTCGGCGCCAGCCCCACCCCGCTCGCCACTGCCCGAACATCGTCCTCCCTCGGGGGGCCTGGGCAGGACAGGGACCAGGGTGTGGGAGGCCTCCAGATCTCAGGCCTGGCACACCGTTTACCAGGCTGCTTCCTCCTCTGACGGGGGCCCAGCACACGCCCCAGGAGACTTGGCAGCCGCCCCCAAGGCTCTATCCTCTGGAACTCGTCCCCTTGGAAGGGGCCTGGCCCAGGTGCCTGGTTCGGCTGGTCGGCCAGCCTCCTTTGGAGGAAGCAGGCAAGCAGAGCCAGGCTTGCAGTGGCCCTGGCGTGACACCTGCCACCTCAGGCAGAGGGCCTCCCGCGTGCCCTCCATGGCGGGTTTCTCCCCGGAGCCGTGGCCTGGGCACTAGGAAGGCCGGGCCTCCCCGACTCCCGGGAGGAGGGGCTAGCCCAGTTGCGCCCTGGCCCCCAAACCCTCTGGTGCCATCTGCCTGTCTCGGCACTTCTGACTCCACAGAGCCTTTCCTACATCTGGGCTGCCTGCCGTGGCAAAGTGCAGACGTGGGGTGAGGCCATGGTTTTGTCTTTCCAGGAAAAAATGAGCCCCTGGCCGAAGCAGCAGGCCCAGGAAGAGCCTTGAGCTTGAAGCCCAGTAGGTCTGTGGCCCTCAGGGCCAGAGCCATGCTTTCAAGGCAGGGAAGCGGCCTGCAAGCTGAGTGGGAGTGGGGGAGGGGAGGGAGACAGCTGAAGCCGAGTCCAGAAGGGCGGCGATGGAAGAGCTGCAGCTGGGTCAGAGCCTGGAGGGAGGGCGGTGCCTTCACTGAGGCCCCCCCACTCCCGAGGCCAGCCCTAGACCCCGGCGGTCACGCATGCGCCCTTGGCCTGTGCGGTGTGTGGGGGGTTGAACCCAAGCCCGCAGGGCTCCCGGAGCGGCCAGAGAAAGAAGGGCCCATGGAGAGGTAGGCGAGGTGGGCAGGGGGCGCCACCTTACTCTCCTCAGCTCCCTGAGGGAGAGAGAGAGAGACAGAGACAGAGAGAGAGATCCCTGACCTCTGAGTCTCTGCCTCCACCGCTGGCTGGTGCCAACTCACGCGCCATCCCACTTCCAGCCATCACCCCCACGCCTGCCCCGGGGCCAGCCCCACCACAGACAGGCCGGTTGGTTCCTGCTCACCTCTGTGCTGTCCCTTCCCGACCTGAACCCCAGTGCAGGGGATAAGCTTCAGACAAGTCTTTCCATGTCCCTCTGCATGACAATAGACTTCCTCCCCTCTCCCATTCCACAGGCCCACCCGGGACATCCACCTTTGTCATTAGCTCAGGAGAGGATGCAAGATGAGAATCTCTGCTATTGTGTGGGGAGACTCAGTTTCCCGGGTTTCCCCCATGGACACATGTTCTTCAGCTGGGTCTGATTTTCTCCAGACAAGCTGTCTTGGGAAGGATTTGGCCAGCCCTAAGAACCTGAAGGGAAAGGGCGGAGGGGGGTTCTCTCTTTGCCCCCGACAGCCCCGAGCTGGGTCGGTCCCTCAGACCTGGCCAGGGGCAGCCCATCCCCGGGCGCCCTTCCCCGGGGCATCCAAGGGCAGGCTCGGCGCCAGCCCCACCCCGCTCGCCACTGCCCGACCATCGTCCTCCCTCGGGGGGCCTGGGCAGGACAGGGACCCGGGTGTGGGAGGCCTCCAGATCTCAGGCCTGGCACACCGTTTTCCAGGCTGCTTCCTCCTCTGACGGGGGCCCAGCACACGCCCCAGGAGACTTGGCAGCCGCCCCCAGGGCTCTATCCTCTGGAACTCGTCCCCTTGGAAGGGGCCTGGCCCACGTGCCAGGTTCGGCTGGTCGGCCAGCCTCCATTGGAGGAAGCAGGCAAGCCGAGCCAGGCTTGCAGTGGCCCTGGCGTGACACCTGCCACCTCAGGCAGAGGGCCTCCCGCGTGCCCTCCATGGCGGGTTTCTCCCCGGAGCCGTGGCCTGGGCACTAGGAAGGCCGGGCCTCCCCGACTCCCGGGAGGAGGGGCTAGCCCAGTTGCGCCCTGGCCCCCAAACCCTCTGGTGCCATCTGCCTGTCTCGGCACTTCTGACTCCACAGAGCCTTTCCTACATCTGGGCTGCCTGCCGTGGCAAAGTGCAGGCGTGGGGTGAGGCCATGGTTTTGTCTTTCCAGGAAAAAATGAGCCCCTGGCCGAAGCAGCAGGCCCATGCAGAGCCTTGAGCTTGAAGCCCAGTAGATCTGTGGCCCTCAGGGCCAGAGCCATGCTTTCAAGGCAGGGAAGCGGCCTGCAAGCTGAGTGGGAGTGGGGGAGGGGAGGGAGACAGCTGAAGCCGAGTCCAGAAGGGCGGCGATGGAAGAGCTGCAGCTGGGTCAGAGCCTGGAGGGAGGGCGGTGCCTTCACTGAGGCCCCCGCACCCCCGAGGCCAGCCCTAGGCCCCGGCGGTCACGCATGCGCCCTTGGCCTGTGCGGTGTGTGGGGGGTTTAACCCAAGCCCGCAGGGCTCCCGGAGCGGCCAGAGAAAGAAGGGCCCATGGAGAGGTAGGCGAGGTGGGCAGGGGGCGCCACCTTACTCTCCTCAGCTCCCTGAGGGAGAGAGAGAGAGACAGAGACAGAGAGAGAGATCCCTGACCTCTGAGTCTCTGCCTCCACCGCTGGCTGGTGCCAACTCACGCGCCATCCCACTTCCAGCCATCACCCCCACGCCTGCCCCGGGGCCAGCCCCACCACAGACAGGCCGGTTGGTTCCTGCTCACCTCTGTGCCGTCCCTTCCCGACCTGACCCCAGTGCAGGGGATAAGCTTCAGACAAGTCTTTCCATGTCCCTCTGCATGACAATAGACTTCCTCCCCTCTCCCATTCCACAGGCCCACCCGGGACATCCACCTTTGTCATTAGCTCAGGAGAGGATGCAAGATGAGAATCTCTGCTATTGTGTGGGGAGACTCAGTTTCCCGGGTTTCCCCCATGGACACATGTTCTTCAGCTGGGTCTGATTTTCTCCAGAAAAGCTGTCTTGGGAAGGATTTGGCCAGCCCTAAGAACCTGAAGGGAAAGGGCGGAGGGGGGTTCTCTCTTTGCCCCCGACAGCCCCGAGCTGGGTCGGTCCCTCAGACCTGGCCAGGGGCAGCCCATCCCCCGGCGCCCTTCCCCGGGGCATCCAAGGGCAGGCTCGGAGCCAGCCCCACCCCGCTCGCCACTGCCCGACCATCGTCCTCCCTCGGGGGGCCTGGGCAGGACAGGGACCCGGGTGTGGGAGGCCTCCAGATCTCAGGCCTGGCACACCGTTTTCCAGGCTGCTTCCTCCTCTGACGGGGGCCCAGCACACGCCCCAGGAGACTTGGCAGCCGCCCCCAGGGCTCTATCCTCTGGAACTCGTCCCCTTGGAAGGGGCCTGGCCCACGTGCCAGGTTCGGCTGGTCGGCCAGCCTCCATTGGAGGAAGCAGGCAAGCCGAGCCAGGCTTGCAGTGGCCCTGGCGTGACACCTGCCACCTCAGGCAGAGGGCCTCCCGCGTGCCCTCCATGGCGGGTTTCTCCCCGGAGCCGTGGCCTGGGCACTAGGAAGGCCGGGCCTCCCCGACACCCGGGAGGAGGGGCTAGCCCAGTTGCGCCCTGGCCCCCAAACCCTCTGGTGCCATCTGCCTGTCTCGGCACTTCTGACTCCACAGAGCCTTTCCTACATCTGGGCTGCCTGCCGTGGCAAAGTGCAGGCGTGGGGTGAGCCCATGGTTTTGTCTTTCCAGGACAAAATGAGCCCCTGGCCGAAGCAGCAGGCCCAGGCAGAGCCTTGAGCTTGAAGCCCAGTAGGTCTGTGGCCCTCAGGGCCAGAGCCATGCTTTCAAGGCAGGGAAGCGGCCTGCAAGCTGAGTGGGAGTGGGGGAGGGGAGGGAGACAGCTGAAGCCGAGTCCAGAAGGGCGGCGATGGAAGAGCTGCAGCTGGGTCAGAGCCTGGAGGGAGGGCGGGGCCTTCACTGAGGACCCCCCCCCCCCGAGGCCAGCCCTAGGCCCCGGCGGTCACGCATGCGCCCTTGGCCTGTGCGGTGTGTGGGGGGTTGAACCCAAGCCCGCAGGGCTCCCGGAGCGGCCAGAGAAAGAAGGGCCCATGGAGAGGTAGGTGAGGTGGGCAGGGGGCGCCACCTTACTCTCCTCAGCTCCCTGAGGGAGAGAGAGAGAGACAGAGACAGAGAGAGAGATCCCTGACCTCTGAGTCTCTGCCTCCACCGCTGGCTGGTGCCAACTCACGCGCCATCCCACTTCCAGCCATCACCCCCACGCCTGCCCCGGGGCCAGCCCCACCACAGACAGGCCGGTTGGTTCCTGCTCACCTCTGTGCCGTCCCTTCCCGACCTGACCCCAGTGCAGGGGATAAGCTTCAGACAAGTCTTTCCATGTCCCTCTGCATGACAATAGACTTCCTCCCCTCTCCCATTCCACAGGCCCACCCGGGACATCCACCTTTGTCATTAGCTCAGGAGAGGATGCAAGATGAGAATCTCTGCTA
This sequence comes from Diceros bicornis minor, assembly GCF_020826845.1. NCBI lineage: Eukaryota > Metazoa > Chordata > Mammalia > Perissodactyla > Rhinocerotidae > Diceros > Diceros bicornis. The sequence goes on along the minus strand of NW_026691145.1, from coordinate 154,858 downwards.
TTGTGTGGGGAGACTCAGTTTCCCGGGTTTCCCCCATGGACACATGTTCTTCAGCTGGGTCTGATTTTCTCCAGACAAGCTGTCTTGGGAAGGATTTGGCCAGCCCTAAGAACCTGAAGGGAAAGGGCGGAGGGGGGTTCTCTCTCTGCCCCCGACAGCCCCGAGCTGGGTCGGTCCCTCAGACCTGGCCAGGGGGAGCCCATCCCCCAGCGCCCTTCCCCGGGGCATCCAAGGGCAGGCTCGGCGCCAGCCCCACCCCGCTCGCCACTGCCCGACCATCGTCCTCCCTCGGGGGGCCTGGGCAGGACAGGGACCCGGGTGTGGGAGGCCTCCAGATCTCAGGCCTGGCACACCGTTTACCAGGCTGCTTCCTCCTCTGACGGGGGCCCAGCACACGCCCCAGGAGACTTGGCAGCCGCCCCCAGGGCTCTATCCTCTGGAACTCGTCCCCTTGGAAGGGGCCTGGCCCAGGTGCCAGGTTCGGCTGGTTGGCCAGCCTCCTTTGGAGAAAGCAGGCAAGCCGAGCCAGGCTTGCAGTGGCCCTGGCGTGACACCTGCCACCTCAGGCAGAGGGCCTCCCGCGTGCCCTCCATGGCGGGTTTCTCCCCGGAGCCGTGGCCTGGGCACTAGGAAGGCCGGGCCTCCCCGACTCCCGGGAGGAGGGGCTAGCCCAGTTGCGCCCTGGCCCCCAAACCCTCTGGTGCCATCTGCCTGTCTCGGCACTTCTGACTCCACAGAGCCTTTCCTACATCTGGGCTGCCTGCCGTGGCAAAGTGCAGGCGTGGGGTGAGCCCATGGTTTTGTCTTTCCAGGAAAAAATGAGCCCCTGGCCGAAGCAGCAGGCCCAGGCAGAGCCTTGAGCTTGAAGCCCAGTAGGTCTGTGGCCCTCAGGGTCAGAGCCATGCTTTCAAGGCAGGGAAGCGACCTGCAAGCTGAGTGGGAGTGGGGGAGGGGAGGGAGACAGCTGAAGCCGAGTCCAGAAGGGCGGCGATGGAAGAGCTGCAGCTGGGTCAGAGCCTGGAGGGAGGGCGGGGCCTTCACTGAGGACCCCCCCCCCAGGCCAGCCCTAGGCCCCGGCGGTCACGCATGCGCCCTTGGCCTGTGCGGTGTGTGGGGTGTTGAACCCAAGCCCGCAGGGCTCCCGGAGCGGCCAGAGAAAGAAGGGCCCATGGAGAGGTAGGCGAGGTGGGCAGGGGGCGCCACCTTACTCTCCTCAGCTCCCTGAGGGAGAGAGAGAGAGACAGAGACAGAGAGAGAGATCCCTGACCTCTGAGTCTCTGCCTCCACCGCTGGCTGGTGCCAACTCACGCGCCATCCCACTTCCAGCCATCACCCCCACGCCTGCCCCGGGGCCAGCCCCACCACAGACAGGCCGGTTGGTTCCTGCTCACCTCTGTGCCGTCCCTTCCCGACCTGACCCCAGTGCAGGGGATAAGCTTCAGACAAGTCTTTCCATGTCCCTCTGCATGACAATAGACTTCCTCCCCTCTCCCATTCCACAGGCCCACCCGGGACATCCACCTTTGTCATTAGCTCAGGAGAGGATGCAAGATGAGAATCTCTGCTATTGTGTGGGGAGACTCAGTTTCCCGGGTTTCCCCCATGGACACATGTTCTTCAGCTGGGTCTGATTTTCTCCAGACAAGCTGTCTTGGGAAGGATTTGGCCAGCCCTAAGAACCTGAAGGGAAAGGGCGGAGGGTGGTTCTCTCTCTGCCCCCGACAGCCCCGAGCTGGGTCGGTCCCTCAGACCTGGCCAGGGGCAGCCCATCCCCGGGCGCCCTTCCCCGGGGCATCCAAGGGCAGGCTCGGCGCCAGCCCCACCCCGCTCGCCACTGCCCGACCATCGTCCTCCCTCGAGGGGCCTGGGAAGGACAGGGACCCGGCTGTGGGAGGCCTCCAGATCTCAGGCCTGGCACACCGTTTACCAGGCTGCTTCCTCCTCTGACGGGGGCCCAGCACACGCCCCAGGAGACTTGGCAGCCGCCCCCAGGGCTCTATCCTCTGGAACTCGTCCTCTTGGAAGGGGCCTGGCCCAGGTGCCAGGTTCGGCTGGTCGGCCAGCCTCCATTGGAGGAAGCAGGCAAGCCGAGCCAGGCTTGCAGTGGCCCTGGCGTGACACCTGCCACCTCAGGCAGAGGGCCTCCCGCGTGCCCTCCATGGCGGGTTTCTCCCCGGAGCCGTGGCCTGGGCACTAGGAAGGCCGGGCCTCCCCGACTCCCGGGAGGAAGGGCAAGCCCAGTTGCGCCCTGGCCCCCAAACCCTCTGGTGCCATCTGCCTGTCTCGGCACTTCTGACTCCACAGAGCCTTTCCTACATCTGGGCTGCCTGCCGTGGCAAAGTGCAGGCGTGGGGTGAGGCCATGGTTTTGTCTTTCCAGGAAAAAATGAGCCCCTGGCCGAAGCAGCAGGCCCAGGCAGAGCCTTGAGCTTGAAGCCCAGTAGGTCTGTGGCCCTCAGGGTCAGAGCCATGCTTTCAAGGCAGGGAAGCGACCTGCAAGCTGAGTGGGAGTGGGGGAGGGGAGGGAGACAGCTGAAGCCGAGTCCAGAAGGGCGGCGATGGAAGAGCTGCAGCTGGGTCAGAGCCTGGAGGGAGGGCGGGGCCTTCACTGAGGACCCCCCCCCCCCGAGGCCAGCCCTAGGCCCCGGCGGTCACGCATGCGCCCTTGGCCTGTGCGGTGTGTGGGGGGTTGAACCCAAGCCCGCAGGGCTCCCGGAGCGGCCAGAGAAAGAAGGGCCCATGGAGAGGTAGGCGAGGTGGGCAGGGGGCGCCACCTTACTCTCCTCAGCTCCCTGAGGGAGAGAGAGAGAGACAGAGACAGAGAGAGAGATCCCTGACCTCTGAGTCTCTGCCTCCACCGCTGGCTGGTGCCAACTCACGCACCATCCCACTTCCAGCCATCGCCCCCACGCCTGCCCCGGGGCCAGGCCCACCACAGACAGGCTGGTTGGTTCCTGCTCACCTCTGTGCCGTCCCTTCCTGACCTGACCCCAGTGCAGGGGATAAGCTTCAGACAAGTCTTTCCATGTCCCTCTGCATGACAATAGACTTCCTCCCCTCTCCCATTCCACAGGCCCACCCGGGACATCCACCTTTGTCATTAGCTCAGGAGAGGATGCAAGATGAGAATCTCTGCTATTGTGTGGGGAGACTCAGTTTCCCGGGTTTCCCCCATGGACACATGTTCTTCAGCTGGGTCTGATTTTCTCCAGACAAGCTGTCTTGGGAAGGATTTGGCCAGCCCTAAGAACCTGAAGGGAAAGGGCGGAGGGGGGTTCTCTCTCTGCCCCCGACAGCCCCGAGCTGGGTCGGTCCCTCAGACCTGGCCAGGGGCAGCCCATCCCCCGGCGCCCTTCCCCGGGGCATCCAAGGGCAGGCTCGGCGCCAGCCCCACCCCGCTCGCCACTGCCCGACCATCGTCCTCCCTCGGGGGGCCTGGGCAGGACAGGGACCCGGGTGTGGGCGGCCGCCAGATCTCAGGTCTGGCACACCGTTTACCAGGCTGCTTTCTCCTCTGACGGGGGCCCAGCACACGCCCCAGGAGACTTGGCAGCCGCCCCCAGGGCTCTATGCTCTGGAACTCGTCCCCTTGGAAGGGGCCTGGCCCAGGTGCCAGGTTCGGCTGGTCGGCCAGCCTCCATTGGAGGAAGCAGGCAAGCCGAGCCAGGCTTGCAGTGGCCCTGGCGTGACACCTGCCACCTCAGGCACAGGGCCTCCCGCGTGCCCTCCATGGCGGGTTTCTCCCCGGAGCCGTGGCCTGGGCACTAGGAAGGCCGGGCCTCCCCGACTCCCGGGAGGAAGGGCAAGCCCAGTTGCGCCCTGGCCCCCAAACCCTCTGGTGCCATCTGCCTGTCTCGGCACTTCTGACTCCACAGAGCCTTTCCTACAACTGGGCTGCCTGCCGTGGCAAAGTGCAGGCGTGGGGTGAGGCCATGGTTTTGTCTTTCCAGGAAAAAATGAGCCCCTGGCCGAAGCAGCAGGCCCAGGCAGAGCCTTGAGCTTGAAGCCCAGTAGGTCTGTGGCCCTCAGGGTCAGAGCCATGCTTTCAAGGCAGGGAAGCGACCTGCAAGCTGAGTGGGAGTGGGGGAGGGGAGGGAGACAGCTGAAGCCGAGTCCAGAAGGGCGGCGATGGAAGAGCTGCAGCTGGGTCAGAGCCTGGAGGGAGGGCGGGGCCTTCACTGAGGACCCCCCCCCCCCCCGAGGCCAGCCCTAGGCCCCGGCGGTCACGCATGCGCCCTTGGCCTGTGCGGTGTGTGGGGGGTTGAACCCAAGCCCGCAGGGCTCCCGGAGCGGCCAGAGAAAGAAGGGCCCATGGAGAGGTAGGCGAGGTGGGCAGGGGGCGCCACCTTACTCTCCTCAGCTCCCTGAGGGAGAGAGAGAGAGACAGAGACAGAGAGAGAGATCCCTGACCTCTGAGTCTCTGCCTCCACCGCTGGCTGGTGCCAACTCACGTGCCATCCCACTTCCAGCCATCACCCCCACGCCTGCCCCGGGGCCAGCCCCACCACAGACAGGCCGGTTGGTTCCTGCTCACCTCTGTGCCGTCCCTTCCCGACCTGACCCCAGTGCAGGGGATAAGCTTCAGACAAGTCTTTCCATGTCCCTCTGCATGACAATAGACTTCCTCCCCTCTCCCATTCCACAGGCCCACCCGGGACATCCACCTTTGTCATTAGCTCAGGAGAGGATGCAAGATTAGAATCTCTGCTATTGTGTGGGGAGACTCAGTTTCCCGGGTTTCCCCCATGGACACATGTTCTTCAGCTGGGTCTGATTTTCTCCAGACAAGCTGTCTTGGGAAGGATTTGGCCAGCCCTAAGAACCTGAAGGGAAAGGGCGGAGGGGGGTTCTCTCTCTGCCCCCGACAGCCCCGAGCTGGGTCGGTCCCTCAGACCTGGCCAGGGGCAGCCCATCCCCGGGCGCCCTTCCCCGGGGCATCCAAGGGCAGGCTCGGCGCCAGCCCCACCCCGCTCGCCACTGCCCGACCATCGTCCTCCCTCGAGGGGCCTGGGCAGGACAGGGACCCGGCTGTGGGAGGCCTCCAGATCTCAGGCCTGGCACACCGTTTACCAGGCTGCTTCCTCCTCTGACGGGGGCCCAGCACACGCCCCAGGAGACTTGGCAGCCGCCCCCAGGGCTCTATCCTCTGGAACTCGTCCCCTTGGAAGGGGCCTGGCCCAGGTGCCAGGTTCGGCTGGTCGGCCAGCCTCCTTTGGAGAAAGCAGGCAAGCCGAGCCAGGCTTGCAGTGGCCCTGGCGTGACACCTGCCACCTCAGGCAGAGGGCCTCCCGCGTGCCCTCCATGGCGGGTTTCTCCCCGGAGCCGTGGCCTGGGCACTAGGAAGGCCGGGCCTCCCCGACTCCCGGGAGGAGGGGCTAGCCCAGTTGCGCCCTGGCCCCCAAACCCTCTGTTGCCATCTGCCTGTCTCGGCACTTCTGACTCCACAGAGCCTTTCCTACATCTGGGCTGCCTGCCGTGGCAAAGTGCAGGCGTGGGGTGAGGCCATGGTTTTGTCTTTCCAGGAAAAAATGAGCCCCTGGCCGAAGCAGCAGGCCCAGGCAGAGCCTTGAGCTTGAAGCCCAGTAGGTCTGTGGCCCTCAGGGCCAGAGCCATGCTTTCAAGGCAGGGAAGCGGCCTGCAAGCTGAGTGGGAGTGGGGGAGGGAAGGGAGACAGCTGAAGCCGAGTCCAGAAGGGCGGCGATGGAAGAGCTGCAGCTGGGTCAGAGCCTGGAGGGAGGGCGGGGCCTTCACTGAGGACCCCCCCCCCCCAGGCCAGCCCTAGGCCCTGGCGGTCACGCATGCGCCCTTGGCCTGTGCGGTGTGTGGGGGGTTGAACCCAAGCCCGCAGGGCTCCCGGAGCGGCCAGAGAAAGAAGGGCCCATGGAGAGGTAGGCGAGGTGGGCAGGGGGCGCCACCTTACTCTCCTCAGCTCCCTGAGGGAGAGAGAGAGAGACACAGAGAGAGAGATCCCTGACCTCTGAGTCTCTGCCTCCACCGCTGGCTGGTGCCAACTCACGCGCCATCCCACTTCCAGCCATCACCCCCACGCCTGCCCCGGGGCCAGCCCCACCACAGACAGGCCGGTTGGTTCCTGCTCACCTCTGTGCCGTCCCTTCCTGACCTGACCCCAGTGCAGGGGATAAGCTTCAGACAAGTCTTTCCATGTCCCTCTGCATGACAATAGACTTCCTCCCCTCTCCCATTCCACAGGCCCACCCGGGACATCCACCTTTGTCATTAGCTCAGGAGAGGATGCAAGATGAGAATCTCTGCTATTGTGGGGGAGACTCAGTTTCCCAGGTTTCCCCCATGGACACATGTTCTTCAGCTGGGTCTGATTTTCTCCAGACAAGCTGTCTTGGGAAGGATTTGGCCAGCCCTAAGAACCTGAAGGGAAAGGGCGGAGGGGGGTTCTCTCTCTGCCCCCGACAGCCCTGAGCTGGGTCGGTCCCTCAGACCTGGCCAGGGGCAGCCCATCCCCCGGCGCCCTTCCCCGGGGCATCCAAGGGCAGGCTCGGCGCCAGCCCCACCCCGCTCGCCACTGCCCGACCATTGTCCTCCCTCGGGGGGCCTGGGCAGGACAGGGACCCGGGTGTGGGAGGCCTCCAGATCTCAGGCCTGGCACACCGTTTACCAGGCTGCTTCCTCCTCTGACGGGGGCCCAGCACACGCCCCAGGAGACTTGGCAGCCGCCCCCAGGGCTCTATCCTCTGGAACTCGTCCCCTTGGAAGGGGCCTGGCCCAGGTGCCAGGTTCGGCTGGTCGGCCAGCCTCCATTGGAGGAAGCAGGCAAGCCGAGCCAGGCTTGCAGTGGCCCTGGCGTGACACCTGCCACCTCAGGCAGAGGGCCTCCCGCGTGCCCTCCATGGCGGGTTTCTCCCCGGAGCCGTGGCCTGGGCACTAGGAAGGCCGGGCCTCCCAGACTCCCGGGAGGAGGGGCTAGCCCAGTTGCGCCCTGGCCCACAAACCCTCTGGTGCCATCTGCCTGTCTCGGCACTTCTGACTCCACAGAGCCTTTCCTACATCTGGGCTGCCTGCCGTGGCACAGTGCAGGCGTGGGGTGAGGCCATGGTTTTGTCTTTCCAGGAAAAAATGAGCCCCTGGCCGAAGCAGCAGGCCCATGCAGAGCCTTGAGCTTGAAGCCCAGTAGGTCTGTGGCCCTCAGGGCCAGAGCCATGCTTTCAAGGCAGGGAAGCGGCCTGCAAGCTGAGTGGGAGTGGGGGAGGGGAGGGAGACAGCTGAAGCCGAGTCCAGAAGGGCGGCGATGGAAGAGCTGCAGCTGGGTCAGAGCCTGGAGGGAGGGCGGGGCCTTCACTGAGGACCCCCCCCCCAGGCCAGCCCTAGGCCCAGGCGGTCGCGCATGCGCCCTTGGCCTGTGCGGTGCGTGGGGGGTTGAACCCAAGCCCGCAGGGCTCCCGTAGCGGCCAGAGAAAGAAGGGCCCATGGAGAGGTAGGCGAGGTGGGCAGGGGGCGCCGCCTTACTCTCCTCAGCTCCCTGAGGGAGAGAGAGAGAGACAGAGACAGAGAGAGAGATCCCTGACCTCTGAGTCTCTGCCTCCACCGCTGGCTGGTGCCAACTCACGCGCCATCCCACTTCCAGCCATCACCCCCACGCCTTCCTCGGGGCCAGCCCCACCACAGACAGGCAGGTTGGTTCCTGATCACCTCTGTGCCGTCCCTTCCCGACCTGACCCCAGTGCAGGGGATAAGCTTCAGACAAGTCTGTCCATGTCCCTCTGCATGACAATAGACTTCCTCCCCTCTCCCATTCCACAGGCCCACCCGGGACATCCACCTTTGTCATTAGCTCAGGAGAGGATGCAAGATGAGAATCTCTGCTATTGTGTGGGGAGACTCAGTTTCCCGGGTTTCCCCCATGGACACATGTTCTTCAGCTGGGTCTGATTTTCTCCAGACAAGCTGTCTTGGGAAGGATTTGGCCAGCCCTAAGAACCTGAAGGGAAAGGGCGGAGGGGGGTTCTCTCTCTGCCCCCGACAGCCCCGAGCTGGGTCGGTCCCTCAGACCTGGCCAGGGGCAGCCCATCCCCCGGCGCCCTTCCCCGGGGCATCCAAGGGCAGGCTCGGCGCCAGCCCCACCCCGCTCGCCACTGCCCGACCATTGTCCTCCCTCGGGGGGCCTGGGCAGGACAGGGACCCGGGTGTGGGAGGCCTCCAGATCTCAGGCCTGGCACACCGTTTACCAGGCTGCTTCCTCCTCTGACGGGGGCCCAGCACACGCCCCAGGAGACTTGGCAGCCGCCCCCAGGGCTCTATCCTCTGGAACTCGTCCCCTTGGAAGGGGCCTGGCCCAGGTGCCAGGTTCGGCTGGTCGGCCAGCCTCCATTGGAGGAAGCAGGCAAGCCGAGCCAGGCTTGCAGTGGCCCTGGCGTGACACCTGCCACCTCAGGCAGAGGGCCTCCCGCGTGCCCTCCATGGCGGGTTTCTCCCCGGAGCCGTGGCCTGGGCACTAGGAAGGCCGGGCCTCCCCGACTCCCGGGAGGAGGGGCTAGCCCAGTTGCGCCCTGGCCCCCAAACCCTCTGGTGCCATCTGCCTGTCTCGGCACTTCTGACTCCACAGAGCCTTTCCTACATCTGGGCTGCCTGCCGTGGCAAAGTGCAGGCATGGGGTGAGGCCATGGTTTTGTCTTTCCAGGAAAAAATGAGCCCCTGGCCGAAGCAGCAGGCCCAGGCAGAGCCTTGAGCTTGAAGCCCAGTAGGTCTGTGGCCCTCAGGGCCAGAGCCTTGCTTTCAAGGCAGGGAAGCGGCCTGCAAGCTGAGTGGGAGTGGGGGAGGGAAGGGAGACAGCTGAAGCCAAGTCCAGAAGGGCGGCGATGGAAGAGCTGCAGCTGGGTCAGAGCCTGGAGGGAGGGCGGGGCCTTCACTGAGGACACCCCCCCCCAGGCCAGCCCTAGGCCCCGGCGGTCACGCATGCGCCCTTGGCCTGTGTGGTGTGTGGGGGGTTGAACCCAAGCCCGCAGGGCTCCCGGAGCGGCCAGAGAAAGAAGGGCCCATGGAGAGGTAGGCGAGGTGGGCAGGGGGCGCCACCTTACTCTCCTCAGCTCCCTGAGGGAGAGAGAGAGAGACAGAGACAGAGAGAGAGATCCCTGACCTCTGAGTCTCTGCCTCCACCGCTGGCTGGTGCCAACTCACGCACCATCCCACTTCCAGCCATCGCCCCCGCGCCTGCCCCGGGGCCAGCCCCACCACAGACAGGCAGGTTGGTTCCTGCTCACCTCTGTGCCGTCCCTTCCCGACCTGACCCCAGTGCAGGGGATAAGCTTCAGACAAGTCTTTCCATGTCCCTCTGCATGACAATAGACTTCCTCCCCTCTCCCATTCCACAGGCCCACCCGGGACATCCACCTTTGTCATTAGCTCAGGAGAGGATGCAAGATGAGAATCTCTGCTATTGTGTGGGGAGACTCAGTTTCCCGGGTTTCCCCCATGGACACATGTTCTTCAGCTGGGTCTGATTTTCTCCAGACAAGCTGTCTTGGGAAGGATTTGGCCAGCCCTAAGAACTTGAAGGGAAAGGGCGGAGGGGGGTTCTCTCTTTGCCCCCGACAGCCCCGAGCTGGGTCGGTCCCTCACACCTGGCCAGGGGCATCCCATCCCCAGGCGCCCTTCCCCGGGGCATCCAAGGGCAGGCTCGGCGCCAGCCCCACCCCGCTCGCCACTGCCCGACCATCGTCCTCCCTCGGGGGGCCTGGGCAGGACAGGGACCAGGGTGTGGGAGGCCTCCAGATCTCAGGCCTGGCACACCGTTTACCAGGCTGCTTCCTCCTCTGACGGGGGCCCAGCACACGCCCCAGGAGACTTGGCAGCCGCCCCCAGGGCTCTAGCCTCTGGAACTCGTCCCCTTGGAAGGGGCCTGGCCCAGGTGCCAGGTTCGGCTGGTCGGCCAGCCTCCTTTGGAGGAAGCTGGCAACCCGAGCCAGGCTTGCAGTGGCCCTGGCGTGACACCTGCCACCTCAGGCAGAGGGCCTCCCGCGTGCCCTCCATGGCGGGTTTCTCCCCGGAGCCGTGGCCTGGGCACTAGGAAGGCTGGGCCTCCCCGACTCCCGGGAGGAGGGGCTAGCCCAGTTGCGCCCTGGCCCCCAAACCCTCTGGTGCCATCTGCCTGTCTCGGCACTTCTGACTCCACAGAGCCTTTCCTACATCTGGGCTGCCTGCCTTGGCAAAGTGCAGACGTGGGGTGAGGCCATGGTTTTGTCTTTCCAGGAAAAAATGAGCCCCTGGCCGAAGCAGCAGGCCCAGTAAGAGCCTTGAGCTTGAAGCCCAGTAGGTCTGTGGCCCTCAGGGCCAGAGCCATGCTTTCAAGGCAGGGAAGCGGCCTGCAAGCTGAGTGGGAGTGGGGGAGGGGAGGGAGACAGCTGAAGCCAAGTCCAGAAGGGCAGCGATGGAAGAGCTGCAGCTGGGTCAGAGCCTGGAGGGAGGGCGGGGCCTTCACTGAGGACCCCCCCCCGCGAGGCCAGCCCTAGGCCCCGGCGGTCACGCATGCGCCCTTGGCCTGTGTGGTGTGTGGGGGGTTGAACCCAAGCCCGCAGGGCTCCCGGAGCGGCCAGAGAAAGAAGGGCCCATGGAGAGGTAGGCGAGGTGGGCAGGGGGCGCCACCTTACTCTCCTCAGCTCCCTGAGGGAGAGAGAGAGAGACAGAGACAGAGAGAGAGATCCCTGACCTCTGAGTCTCTGCCTCCACCGCTGGCTGGTGCCAACTCACGCGCCATCCCACTTCCAGCCATCACCCTCACGCCTGCCCCGGGGCCAGCCCCACCACAGACAGGCCGGTTGGTTCCTGCTCACCTCTGTGCCGTCCCTTCCCGACCTGACCCCAGTGCAGGGGATAAGCTTCAGACAAGTCTTTCCATGTCCCTCTGCATGACAATAGACTTCCTCCCCTCTCCCATTCCACAGGCCCACCCGGGACATCCACCTTTGTCATTAGCTCAGGAGAGGATGCAAGATGAGAATCTCTGCTATTGTGTGGGGAGACTCAGTTTCCCGGGTTTCCCCCATGGACACATGTTCTTCAGCTGGGTCTGATTTTCTCCAGACAAGCTGTCTTGGGAAGGATTTGGCCAGCCCTAAGAACCTGAAGGGAAAGGGCGGAGGGGGGTTCTCTCTCTGCCCCCGACATCCCCGAGCTGGGTCGGTCCCTCAGACCTGGCCAGGGGCAGCCCATCCCCGGGCGCCCTTCCCCGGGGCATCCAAGGGCAGGCTCGGCGCCAGCCCCACACCGCTCGCCACTGCCCGACCATCGTCCTCCCTCGGGGGGCCTGGGCAGGACAGGGACCCGGCTGTGGGAGGCCTCCAGATCTCAGGCCTGGCACACCGTTTACCAGGCTGCTTCCTCCTCTGACGGGGGCCCAGCACACGCCCCAGGAGACTTGGCAGCCGCCCCCAGGGCTCTAGCCTCTGGAACTCGTCCCCTTGGAAGGGGCCTGGCCCAGGTGCCAGGTTCGGCTGGTCGGCCAGCCTCCTTTGGAGAAAGCAGGCAAGCCGAGCCAGGCTTGCAGTGGCCCTGGCGTGACACCTGCCACCTCAGGCAGAGGGCCTCCCGCGTGCCCTCCATGGCGGGTTTCTCCCCGGAGCCGTGGCCTGGGCACTAGGAAGGCCGGGCCTCCCCGACTCCCGGGAGGAGGGGCTAGCCCAGTTGCGCCCTGGCCCCCAAACCCTCTGGTGCCATCTGCCTGTCTCGGCACTTCTGACTCCACAGAGCCTTTCCTACATCTGGGCTGCCTGCCGTGGCAAAGTGCAGGCGTGGGGTGAGGCCATGGTTTTGTCTTTCCAGGAAAAAATGAGCCCCTGGCCGAAGCAGCAGGCCCATGCAGAGCCTTGAGCTTGAAGCCCAGTAGGTCTGTGGCCCTCAGGGCCAGAGCCATGCTTTCAAGGCAGGGAAGCGGCCTGCAAGCTGAGTGGGAGTGGGGGAGGGGAGGGAGACAGCTGAAGCCGAGTCCAGAAGGGCGGCGATGGAAGAGCTGCAGCTGGGTCAGAGCCTGGAGGGAGGGCGGGGCCTTCAATGAGGACCCCCCCCCAGGCCAGCCCTAGGCCCAGGCGGTCGCGCATGCGCCCTTGGCCTGTGCGGTGCGTGGGGGGTTGAACCCAAGCCCGCAGGGCTCCCGTAGCGGCCAGAGAAAGAAGGGCCCATGGAGAGGTAGGCGAGGTGGGCAGGGGGCGCCGCCTTACTCTCCTCAGCTCCCTGAGGGAGAGAGAGAGAGACAGAGACAGAGAGAGAGATCCCTGACCTCTGAGTCTCTGCCTCCACCGCTGGCTGGTGCCAACTCACGCGCCATCCCACTTCCAGCCATCACCCCCACGCCTTCCTCGGGGCCAGCCCCACCACAGACAGGCAGGTTGGTTCCTGCTCACCTCTGTGCCGTCCCTTCCCGACCTGACCACAGTGCAGGGGATAAGCTTCAGACAAGTCTTTCCATGTCCCTCTGCATGACAATAGACTTCCTCCCCTCTCCCATTCCACAGGCCCACCCGGGACATCCACCTTTGTCATTAGCTCAGGAGAGGATGCAAGATGAGAATCTCTGCTATTGTGTGGGGAGACTCAGTTTCCCGGGTTTCCCCCATGGACACATGTTCTTCAGCTGGGTCTGATTTTCTCCAGACAAGCTGTCTTGGGAAGGATTTGGCCAGCCCTAAGAACTTGAAGGGAAAGGGCGGAGGGGGGTTCTCTCTTTGCCCCCGACAGCCCCGAGCTGGGTCGGTCCCTCAGACCTGGCCAGGGGCATCCCATCCCCAGGCGCCCTTCCCCGGGGCATCCAAGGGCAGGCTGGGCGCCAGCCCCACCCCGCTCGCCACTGCCCGACCATCGTCCTCCCTCGGGGGGCCTGGGCAGGACAGGGACCAGGGTGTGGGAGGCCTCCAGATCTCAGGCCTGGCACACCGTTTACCAGGCTGCTTCCTCCTCTGACGGGGGCCCAGCACACGCCCCAGGAGACTTGGCAGCCGCCCCCAGGGCTCTAGCCTCTGGAACTCGTCCCCTTGGAAGGGGCCTGGCCCAGGTGCCAGGTTCGGCTGGTCGGCCAGCCTCCTTTGGAGGAAGCTGGCAACCCGAGCCAGGCTTGCAGTGGCCCTGGCGTGACACCTGCCACCTCAGGCAGAGGGCCTCCCGCGTGCCCTCCATGGCGGGTTTCTCCCCGGAGCCGTGGCCTGGGCACTAGGAAGGCTGGGCCTCCCCGACTCCCGGGAGGAGGGGCTAGCCCAGTTGCGCCCTGGCCCCCAAACCCTCTGGTGCCATCTGCCTGTCTCGGCACTTCTGACTCCACAGAGCCTTTCCTACATCTGGGCTGCCTGCCTTGGCAAAGTGCAGACGTGGGGTGAGGCCATGGTTTTGTCTTTCCAGGAAAAAATGAGCCCCTGGCCGAAGCAGCAGGCCCAGGAAGAGCCTTGAGCTTGAAGCCCAGTAGGTCTGTGGCCCTCAGGGCCAGAGCCATGCTTTCAAGGCAGGGAAGCGGCCTGCAAGCTGAGTGGGAGTGGGGGAGGGGAGGGAGACAGCTGAAGCCGAGTCCAGAAGGGCGGCGATGGAAGAGCTGCAGCTGGGTCAGAGCCTGGAGGGAGGGCGGGGCCTTCACTGAGGACCCCCCCCCGCGAGGCCAGCCCTAGGCCCCGGCGGTCACGCATGCGCCCTTGGCCTGTGTGGTGTGTGGGGGGTTGAACCCAAGCCCGCAGGGCTCCCGGAGCGGCCAGAGAAAGAAGGGCCCATGGAGAGGTAGGCGAGGTGGGCAGGGGGCGCCACCTTACTCTCCTCAGCTCCCTGAGGGAGAGAGAGAGAGACAGAGACAGAGAGAGAGATCCCTGACCTCTGAGTCTCTGCCTCCACCGCTGGCTGGTGCCAACTCACACGCCATCCCACTTCCAGCCATCACCCCCACGCCTGCCCCGGGGCCAGCCCCACCACAGACAGGCCGGTTGGTTCCTGCTCACCTCTGTGCCTCCCTTCCCGACCTGACCCCAGTGCAGGGGATAAGCTTCAGACAAGTCTTTCCATGTCCCTCTGCATGACAATAGACTTCCTCCCCTCTCCCATTCCACAGGCCCACCCGGGACATCCACCTTTGTCATTAGCTCAGGAGAGGATGCAAGATGAGAATCTCTGCTATTGTGTGGGGAGACTCAGTTTCCCGGGTTTCCCCCATGGACACATGTTCTTCAGCTGGGTCTGATTTTCTCCAGACAAGCTGTCTTGGGAAGGATTTGGCCAGCCCTAAGAACCTGAAGGGAAAGGGCGGAGGGGGGTTCTCTCTCTGCCCCCGACATCCCCGAGCTGGGTCGGTCCCTCAGACCTGGCCAGGGGCAGCCCATCCCCGGGCGCCCTTCCCCGGGGCATCCAAGGGCAGGCTCGGCGCCAGCCCCACACCGCTCGCCACTGCCCGACCATCGTCCTCCCTCGGGGGGCCTGGGCAGGACAGGGACCCGGCTGTGGGAGGCCTCCAGATCTCAAGCCTGGCACACCGTTTACCAGGCTGCTTCCTCCTCTGACGGGGGCCCAGCACACGCCCCAGGAGACTTGGCAGCCGCCCCCAGGGCTCTAGCCTCTGGAACTCGTCCCCTTGGAAGGGGCCTGGCCCAGGTGCCAGGTTCGGCTGGTCGGCCAGCCTCCTTTGGAGAAAGCAGGCAAGCCGAGCCAGGCTTGCAGTGGCCCTGGCGTGACACCTGCCACCTCAGGCAGAGGGCCTCTCGCGTGCCCTCCATGGCGGGTTTCTCCCCGGAGCCGTGGCCTGGGCACTAGGAAGGCCGGGCCTCCCCGACTCCCGGGAGGAGGGGCTAGACCAGTTGCGCCCTGGCCCCCAAACCCTCTGGTGCCATCTGCCTGTCTCGGCACTTCTGACTCCACAGAGCCTTTCCTACATCTGGGCTGCCTGCCGTGGCAAAGTGCAGGCGTGGGGTGAGGCCATGGTTTTGTCTTTCCAGGAAAAAATGAGCCCCTGGCCGAAGCAGCAGGCCCATGCAGAGCCTTGAGCTTGAAGCCAAGTAGGTCTGTGGCCCTCAGGGCCAGATCCATGCTTTCAAGGCAGGGAAGCGGCCTGCAAGCTGAGTGGGAGTGGGGGAGGGGAGGGAGACAGCTGAAGCCAAGTCCAGAAGGGCGGCGATGGAAGAGCTGCAGCTGGGTCAGAGCCTGGAGGGAGGGCGGGGCCTTCACTGAGGACCCCCCCCCCAGGCCAGCCCTAGGCCCAGGCGGTCGCGCATGCGCCCTTGGCCTGTGCGGTGCGTGGGGGGTTGAACCCAAGCCCGCAGGGCTCCCGGAGCGGCCAGAGAAAGAAGGGCCCATGGAGAGGTAGGCGAGGTGGGCAGGGGGCGCCGCCTTACTCTCCTCAGCTCCCTGAGGGAGAGAGAGAGAGACAGAGACAGAGAGAGAGATCCCTGACCTCTGAGTCTCTGCCTCCACCGCTGGCTGGTGCCAACTCACGCGCCATCCCACTTCCAGCCATCACCCCCACGCCTTCCTCGGGGCCAGCCCCACCACAGACAGGCAGGTTGGTTCCTGCTCACCTCTGTGCCGTCCCTTCCCGACCTGACCTCAGTGCAGGGGATAAGCTTCAGACAAGTCTTTCCATGTCCCTCTGCATGACAATAGACTTCCTCCCCTCTCCCATTCCACAGGCCCACCCGGGACATCCACATTTGTCATTAGCTCAGGAGAGGATGCAAGATGAGAATCTCTGCTATTGTGTGGGGAGACTCAGTTTCCCGGGTTTCCCCCATGGACACATGTTCTTCAGCTGGGTCTGATTTTCTCCAGACAAGCTGTCTTGGGAAGGATTTGGCCAGCCCTAAGAACCTGAAGGGAAAGGGCGGAGGGGGGTTCTCTCTCTGCCCCCGACAGCCCCGAGCTGGGGCGGTCCCTCAGACCTGGCCAGGGGCAGCCCATCCCCCGGCGACCTTCCCCGGGGCATCCAAGGGCAGGCTCGGCGCCAGCCCCACCCCGCTCGCCACTGCCCGACCATTGTCCTCTCTCGGGGGGCCTGGGCAGGACAGGGACCCGGGTGTGGGAGGCCTCCAGATCTCAGGCCTGGCACACCGTTTACCAGGCTGCTTCCTCATCTGACGGGGGCCCAGCACACGCCCCAGGAGACTTGGCAGCCGCCCCCAGGGCTCTATCCTCTGGAACTCGTCCCCTTGGAAGGGGCCTGGCCCAGGTGCCAGGTTCGGCTGGTCGGCCAGCCTCCATTGGAGGAAGCAGGCAAGCCGAGCCAGGCTTGCAGTGGCCCTGGCGTGACACCTACCACCTCAGGCAGAGGGCCTCCCGCGTGCCCTCCATGGCGGGTTTCTCCCCGCAGCCGTGGCCTGGGCACTAGGAAGGCCGGGCCTCCCCGACTCCCGGGAGGAGGGGCTAGCCCAGTTGCGCCCTGGCCCCCAAACCCTCTGGTGCCATCTGCCTGTCTCGGCACTTCTGACTCCACAGAGCCTTTCCTACATCTGGGCTGCCTGCCGTGGCAATGTGCAGGCGTGGGGTGAGGCCATGGTTTTGTCTTTCCAGGAAAAAATGAGCCCCTGGCCGAAGCAGCAGGTCCAGGCAGAGCCTTGAGCTTGAAGCCCAGTAGGTCTGTGGCCCTCAGGGCCAGAGCCATGCTTTCAAGGCAGGGAAGCGGCCTGCAAGCTGAGTGGGAGTGGGGGAGGGGAGGGAGACAGCTGAAGCCGAGTCCAGAAGGGCGGCGATGGAAGAGCTGCAGCTGGGTCAGAGCCTGGAGGGAGGGCGGGGCCTTCACTGAGGACCCCCCCCCCAGGCCAGCCCTAGGCCCAGGCGGTCGCGCATGCGCCCTTGGCCTGTGCGGTGCGTGGGGGGTTGAACCCAAGCCCGCAGGGCTCCCGGAGCGGCCAGAGAAAGAAGGGCCCATGGAGAGGTAGGCGAGGTGGGCAGGGGGCGCCGCCTTACTCTCCTCAGCTCCCTGAGGGAGAGAGAGAGAGACAGAGACAGAGAGAGAGATCCCTGACCTCTGAGTCTCTGCCTCCACCGCTGGCTGGTGCCAACTCACGCGCCATCCCACTTCCAGCCATCACCCCCACGCCTTCCTCGGGGCCAGCCCCACCACAGACAGGCAGGTTGGTTCCTGCTCACCTCTGTGCCGTCCCTTCCCGACCTGACCCCAGTGCAGGGGATAAGCTTCAGACAAGTCTTTCCATGTCCCTCTGCATGACAATAGACTTCCTCCCCTCTCCCATTCCACAGGCCCACCCGGGACATCCACATTTGTCATTAGCTCAGGAGAGGATGCAAGATGAGAATCTCTGCTATTGTGTGGGGAGACTCAGTTTCCCGGGTTTCCCCCATGGACACATGTTCTTCAGCTGGGTCTGATTTTCTCCAGACAAGCTGTCTTGGGAAGGATTTGGCCAGCCCTAAGAACCTGAAGGGAAAGGGCGGAGGGGGGTTCTCTCTCTGCCCCCGACAGCCCCGAGCTGGGGCGGTCCCTCAGACCTGGCCAGGGGCAGCCCATCCCCCGGCGACCTTCCCCGGGGCATCCAAGGGCAGGCTCGGCGCCAGCCCCACCCCGCTCGCCACTGCCCGACCATTGTCCTCTCTCGGGGGGCCTGGGCAGGACAGGGACCCGGGTGTGGGAGGCCTCCAGATCTCAGGCCTGGCACACCGTTTACCAGGCTGCTTCCTCATCTGACGGGGGCCCAGCACACGCCCCAGGAGACTTGGCAGCCGCCCCCAGGGCTCTATCCTCTGGAACTCGTCCCCTTGGAAGGGGCCTGGCCCAGGTGCCAGGTTCGGCTGGTCGGCCAGCCTCCATTGGAGGAAGCAGGCAAGCCGAGCCAGGCTTGCAGTGGCCCTGGCGTGACACCTACCACCTCAGGCAGAGGGCCTCCCGCGTGCCCTCCATGGCGGGTTTCTCCCCGCAGCCGTGGCCTGGGCACTAGGAAGGCCGGGCCTCCCCGACTCCCGGGAGGAGGGGCTAGCCCAGTTGCGCCCTGGCCCCCAAACCCTCTGGTGCCATCTGCCTGTCTCGGCACTTCTGACTCCACAGAGCCTTTCCTACATCTGGGCTGCCTGCCGTGGCAATGTGCAGGCGTGGGGTGAGGCCATGGTTTTGTCTTTCCAGGAAAAAATGAGCCCCTGGCCGAAGCAGCAGGTCTAGGCAGAGCCTTGAGCTTGAAGCCCAGTAGGTCTGTGGCCCTCAGGGCCAGAGCCATGCTTTCAAGGCAGGGAAGCGACCTGCAAGCTGAGTGGGAGTGGGGGAGGGGAGGGAGACAGCTGAAGCCGAGTCCAGAAGGGCGGCGATGGAAGAGCTGCAGCTGGGTCAGAGCCTGGAGGGAGGGCGTTGCCTTCACTGAGGACCACCCGCCCGAGGCCAGCCCTAGGCCCCGGCGGTCACGCATGCGCCCTTGGCCTGTGCGGTGTGTGGGGGGTTGAACCCAAGCCCGCAGGGCTCCCGGAGCGGCCAGAGAAAGAAGGGCCCATGGAGAGGTAGGCGAGGTGGGCAGGGGGCGCCACCTTACTCTCCTCAGCTCCCTGAGGGAGAGAGAGAGAGACAGAGACAGAGAGAGAGATCCCTGACCTCTGAGTCTCTGCTTCCACCGCTGGCTGGTGCCAACTCACGCGCCATCCCACTTCCAGCCATCACCCCCACGCCTGCCCCGGGGCCAGCCCCACCACAGACAGGCCGGTTGGTTCCTGCTCACCTCTGTGCCGTCCCTTCCCGACCTGACCCCAGTGCAGGCGATAAGCTTCAGACAAGTCTTTCCATGTCCCTCTGCATGACAATAGACTTCCTCCCCTCTCCCATTCCACAGGCCCACCCTGGACATCCACCTTTGTCATTAGCTCAGGAGAGGATGCAAGATGAGAATCTCTGCTATTGTGTGGGGAGACTCAGTTTCCCGGGTTTCCCCCATGGACACATGTTCTTCAGCTGGGTCTGATTTTCTCCAGACAAGCTGTCTTGGGAAGGATTTGGCCAGCCCTAAGAACCTGAAGGGAAAGGGCGGAGGGGGGTTCTCTCTCTGCCCCCGACAGCCCCGAGCTGGGTCGTTCCCTCAGACCTGGCCAGTGGCATCCCATCCCCAGGCGCCCTTCCCCGGGGCATCCAAGGGCAGGCTCGGCGCCAGCCCCACCCCGCTCGCCACTGCCCGAACATCGTCCTCCCTCGGGGGGCCTGGGCAGGACAGGGACCAGGGTGTGGGAGGCCTCCAGATCTCAGGCCTGGCACACCGTATACCAGGCTGCTTCCTCCTCTGACGGGGGCCCAGCACACGCCCCAGGAGACTTGGCAGCCGCCCCCAGGGCTCTATCCTCTGGAACTCGTCCCCTTGGAAGGGGCCTGGCCCAGGTGCCAGGTTCGGCTGGTCGGCCAGCCTCCTTTGGAGGAAGCAGGCAAGCCGAGCCAGGCTTGCAGTGGCCCTGGCGTGACACCTGCCACCTCAGGCAGAGGGCCTCCCGCGTGCCCTCCATGGCGGGTTTCTCCCCGGAGCCGTGGCCTGGGCACTAGGAAGGCCGGGCCTTCCCGACTCCCGGGAGGAGGGGCTAGCCCAGTTGCGCCCTGGCCCCCAAACCCTCTGGTGCCATCTGCCTGTCTCGGCACTTCTGACTCCACAGAGCCTTTCCTACATCTGGGCTGCCTGCCGTGGCAAAGTGCAGACGTGGGGTGAGGCCATGGTTTTGTCTTTCCAGGAATAAATGAGCCCCTGGCCGAAGCAGCAGGCCCAGGAAGAGCCTTGAGCTTGAAGCCCAGTAGGTCTGTGGCCCTCAGGGCCAGAGCCATGCTTTCAAGGCAGGGAAGCGGCCTGCAAGCTGAGTGGGAGTGGGGGAGGGAAGGGAGACAGCTGAAGCCAAGTCCAGAAGGGCGGCGATGGAAGAGCTGCAGCTGGGTCAGAGCCTGGAGGGAGGGCGGGGCCTTCACTGAGGACCCCCCCCCCAGGCCAGCCCTAGGCCCCGGCGGTCACGCATGCGCCCTTGGCCTGTGCGGTGTGTGGGGGGTTGAACCCAAGCCCGCAGGGCTCCCGGAGCGGCCAGAGAAAGAAGGGCCGATGGAGAGGTAGGCGAGGTGGGCAGGGGGCGCCGCCTTACTCTCCTCAGCTCCCTGAGGGAGAGAGAGAGAGACAGAGACAGAGAGAGAGATCCCTGACCTCTGAGTCTCTGCCTCCACCGCTGGCTGGTGCCAACTCACGCGCCATCCCACTTCCAGCCATCACCCCCACGCCTTCCTCGGGGCCAGCCCCACCACAGACAGGCAGGTTGGTTCCTGCTCACCTCTGTGCCGTCCCTTCCCGACCTGACCCCAGTGCAGGGGATAAGCTTCAGACAAGTCTTTCCATGTCCCTCTGCATGACAATAGACTTCCTCCCCTCTCCCATTCCACAGGCCCACCCGGGACATCCACATTTGTCATTAGCTCAGGAGAGGATGCAAGATGAGAATCTCTGCTATTGTGTGGGGAGACTCAGTTTCCCGGGTTTCCCCCATGGACACATGTTCTTCAGCTGGGTCTGATTTTCTCCAGACAAGCTGTCTTGGGAAGGATTTGGCCAGCCCTAAGAACCTGAAGGGAAAGGGCGGAGGGGGGTTCTCTCTCTGCCCCCGACAGCCCCGAGCTGGGGCGGTCCCTCAGACCTGGCCAGGGGCAGCCCATCCCCCGGCGACCTTCCCCGGGGCATCCAAGGGCAGGCTCGGCGCCAGCCCCACCCCGCTCGCCACTGCCCGACCATCGTCCTCCCTCGGGGGGCCTGGGCAGGACAGGGACCCGGCTGTGGGAGGCCTCCAGATCTCAAGCCTGGCACACCGTTTACCAGGCTGCTTCCTCCTCTGACGGGGGCCCAGCACACGCCCCAGGAGACTTGGCAGCCGCCCCCAGGGCTCTAGCCTCTGGAACTCGTCCCCTTGGAAGGGGCCTGGCCCAGGTGCCAGGTTCGGCTGGTCGGCCAGCCTCCTTTGGAGAAAGCAGGCAAGCCGAGCCAGGCTTGCAGTGGCCCTGGCGTGACACCTGCCACCTCAGGCAGAGGGCCTCTCGCGTGCCCTCCATGGCGGGTTTCTCCCCGGAGCCGTGGCCTGGGCACTAGGAAGGCCGGGCCTCCCCGACTCCCGGGAGGAGGGGCTAGACCAGTTGCGCCCTGGCCCCCAAACCCTCTGGTGCCATCTGCCTGTCTCGGCACTTCTGACTCCACAGAGCCTTTCCTACATCTGGGCTGCCTGCCGTGGCAAAGTGCAGGCGTGGGGTGAGGCCATGGTTTTGTCTTTCCAGGAAAAAATGAGCCCCTGGCCGAAGCAGCAGGCCCATGCAGAGCCTTGAGCTTGAAGCCCAGTAGGTCTGTGGCCCTCAGGGCCAGATCCATGCTTTCAAGGCAGGGAAGCGGCCTGCAAGCTGAGTGGGAGTGGGGGAGGGGAGGGAGACAGCTGAAGCCAAGTCCAGAAGGGCGGCGATGGAAGAGCTGCAGCTGGGTCAGAGCCTGGAGGGAGGGCGGGGCCTTCACTGAGGACCCCCCCCCCAGGCCAGCCCTAGGCCCAGGCGGTCGCGCATGCGCCCTTGGCCTGTGCGGTGCGTGGGGGGTTGAACCCAAGCCCGCAGGGCTCCCGGAGCGGCCAGAGAAAGAAGGGCCCATGGAGAGGTAGGCGAGGTGGGCAGGGGGCGCCGCCTTACTCTCCTCAGCTCCCTGAGGGAGAGAGAGAGAGACAGAGACAGAGAGAGAGATCCCTGACCTCTGAGTCTCTGCCTCCACCGCTGGCTGGTGCCAACTCACGCGCCATCCCACTTCCAGCCATCACCCCCACGCCTTCCTCGGGGCCAGCCCCACCACAGACAGGCAGGTTGGTTCCTGCTCACCTCTGTGCCGTCCCTTCCCGACCTGACCTCAGTGCAGGGGATAAGCTTCAGACAAGTCTTTCCATGTCCCTCTGCATGACAATAGACTTCCTCCCCTCTCCCATTCCACAGGCCCACCCGGGACATCCACATTTGTCATTAGCTCAGGAGAGGATGCAAGATGAGAATCTCTGCTATTGTGTGGGGAGACTCAGTTTCCCGGGTTTCCCCCATGGACACATGTTCTTCAGCTGGGTCTGATTTTCTCCAGACAAGCTGTCTTGGGAAGGATTTGGCCAGCCCTAAGAACCTGAAGGGAAAGGGCGGAGGGGGGTTCTCTCTCTGCCCCCGACAGCCCCGAGCTGGGGCGGTCCCTCAGACCTGGCCAGGGGCAGCCCATCCCCCGGCGACCTTCCCCGGGGCATCCAAGGGCAGGCTCGGCGCCAGCCCCACCCCGCTCGCCACTGCCCGACCATTGTCCTCTCTCGGGGGGCCTGGGCAGGACAGGGACCCGGGTGTGGGAGGCCTCCAGATCTCAGGCCTGGCACACCGTTTACCAGGCTGCTTCCTCATCTGACGGGGGCCCAGCACACGCCCCAGGAGACTTGGCAGCCGCCCCCAGGGCTCTATCCTCTGGAACTCGTCCCCTTGGAAGGGGCCTGGCCCAGGTGCCAGGTTCGGCTGGTCGGCCAGCCTCCATTGGAGGAAGCAGGCAAGCCGAGCCAGGCTTGCAGTGGCCCTGGCGTGACACCTACCACCTCAGGCAGAGGGCCTCCCGCGTGCCCTCCATGGCGGGTTTCTCCCAGCAGCCGTGGCCTGGGCACTAGGAAGGCCGGGCCTCCCCGACTCCCGGGAGGAGGGGCTAGCCCAGTTGCGCCCTGGCCCCCAAACCCTCTGGTGCCATCTGCCTGTCTCGGCACTTCTGACTCCACAGAGCCTTTCCTACATCTGGGCTGCCTGCCGTGGCAATGTGCAGGCGTGGGGTGAGGCCATGGTTTTGTCTTTCCAGGAAAAAATGAGCCCCTGGCCGAAGCAGCAGGTCCAGGCAGAGCCTTGAGCTTGAAGCCCAGTAGGTCTGTGGCCCTCAGGGCCAGAGCCATGCTTTCAAGGCAGGGAAGCGGCCTGCAAGCTGAGTGGGAGTGGGGGAGGGGAGGGAGACAGCTGAAGCCGAGTCCAGAAGGGCGGCGATGGAAGAGCTGCAGCTGGGTCAGAGCCTGGAGGGAGGGCGGGGCCTTCACTGAGGACCCCCCCCCCAGGCCAGCCCTAGGCCCAGGCGGTCGCGCATGCGCCCTTGGCCTGTGCGGTGCGTGGGGGGTTGAACCCAAGCCCGCAGGGCTCCCGGAGCGGCCAGAGAAAGAAGGGCCCATGGAGAGGTAGGCGAGGTGGGCAGGGGGCGCCGCCTTACTCTCCTCAGCTCCCTGAGGGAGAGAGAGAGAGACAGAGACAGAGAGAGAGATCCCTGACCTCTGAGTCTCTGCCTCCACCGCTGGCTGGTGCCAACTCACGCGCCATCCCACTTCCAGCCATCACCCCCACGCCTTCCTCGGGGCCAGCCCCACCACAGACAGGCAGGTTGGTTCCTGCTCACCTCTGTGCCGTCCCTTCCCGACCTGACCCCAGTGCAGGGGATAAGCTTCAGACAAGTCTTTCCATGTCCCTCTGCATGACAATAGACTTCCTCCCCTCTCCCATTCCACAGGCCCACCCGGGACATCCACATTTGTCATTAGCTCAGGAGAGGATGCAAGATGAGAATCTCTGCTATTGTGTGGGGAGACTCAGTTTCCCGGGTTTCCCCCATGGACACATGTTCTTCAGCTGGGTCTGATTTTCTCCAGACAAGCTGTCTTGGGAAGGATTTGGCCAGCCCTAAGAACCTGAAGGGAAAGGGCGGAGGGGGGTTCTCTCTCTGCCCCCGACAGCCCCGAGCTGGGGCGGTCCCTCAGACCTGGCCAGGGGCAGCCCATCCCCCGGCGACCTTCCCCGGGGCATCCAAGGGCAGGCTCGGCGCCAGCCCCACCCCGCTCGCCACTGCCCGACCATTGTCCTCTCTCGGGGGGCCTGGGCAGGACAGGGACCCGGGTGTGGGAGGCCTCCAGATCTCAGGCCTGGCACACCGTTTACCAGGCTGCTTCCTCATCTGACGGGGGCCCAGCACACGCCCCAGGAGACTTGGCAGCCGCCCCCAGGGCTCTATCCTCTGGAACTCGTCCCCTTGGAAGGGGCCTGGCCCAGGTGCCAGGTTCGGCTGGTCGGCCAGCCTCCATTGGAGGAAGCAGGCAAGCCGAGCCAGGCTTGCAGTGGCCCTGGCGTGACACCTACCACCTCAGGCAGAGGGCCTCCCGCGTGCCCTCCATGGCGGGTTTCTCCCCGCAGCCGTGGCCTGGGCACTAGGAAGGCCGGGCCTCCCCGACTCCCGGGAGGAGGGGCTAGCCCAGTTGCGCCCTGGCCCCCAAACCCTCTGGTGCCATCTGCCTGTCTCGGCACTTCTGACTCCACAGAGCCTTTCCTACATCTGGGCTGCCTGCCGTGGCAATGTGCAGGCGTGGGGTGAGGCCATGGTTTTGTCTTTCCAGGAAAAAATGAGCCCCTGGCCGAAGCAGCAGGTCTAGGCAGAGCCTTGAGCTTGAAGCCCAGTAGGTCTGTGGCCCTCAGGGCCAGAGCCATGCTTTCAAGGCAGGGAAGCGACCTGCAAGCTGAGTGGGAGTGGGGGAGGGGAGGGAGACAGCTGAAGCCGAGTCCAGAAGGGCCGGCGATGGAAGAGCTGCAGCTGGGTCAGAGCCTGGAGGGAGGGCGTTGCCTTCACTGAGGACCACCCGCCCGAGGCCAGCCCTAGGCCCCGGCGGTCACGCATGCGCCCTTGGCCTGTGCGGTGTGTGGGGGGTTGAACCCAAGCCCGCAGGGCTCCCGGAGCGGCCAGAGAAAGAAGGGCCCATGGAGAGGTAGGCGAGGTGGGCAGGGGGCGCCACCTTACTCTCCTCAGCTCCCTGAGGGAGAGAGAGAGAGACAGAGACAGAGAGAGAGATCCTGACCTCTGAGTCTCTGCTTCCACCGCTGGCTGGTGCCAACTCACGCGCCATCCCACTTCCAGCCATCACCCCCACGCCTGCCCCGGGGCCAGCCCCACCACAGACAGGCCGGTTGGTTCCTGCTCACCTCTGTGCCGTCCCTTCCCTACCTGAACCCAGTGCAGGCGATAAGCTTCAGACAAGTCTTTCCATGTCCCTCTGCATGACAATAGACTTCCTCCCCTCTCCCATTCCACAGGCCCACCCTGGACATCCACCTTTGTCATTAGCTCAGGAGAGGATGCAAGATGAGAATCTCTGCTATTGTGTGGGGAGACTCAGTTTCCCGGGTTTCCCCCATGGACACATGTTCTTCAGCTGGGTCTGATTTTCTCCAGACAAGCTGTCTTGGGAAGGATTTGGCCAGCCCTAAGAACCTGAAGGGAAAGGGCGGAGGGGGGTTCTCTCTCTGCCCCCGACAGCCCCGAGCTGGGTCGTTCCCTCAGACCTGGCCAGTGGCATCCCATCCCCAGGCGCCCTTCCCCGGGGCATCCAAGGGCAGGCTCGGCGCCAGCCCCACCCCGCTCGCCACTGCCCGAACCTCGTCCTCCCTCGGGGGGCCTGGGCAGGACAGGGACCAGGGTGTGGGAGGCCTCCAGATCTCAGGCCTGGCACACCGTATACCAGGCTGCTTCCTCCTCTGACGGGGGCCCAGCACACGCCCCAGGAGACTTGGCAGCCGCCCCCAGGGCTCTATCCTCTGGAACTCGTCCCCTTGGAAGGGGCCTGGCCCAGGTGCCAGGTTCGGCTGGTCGGCCAGCCTCCTTTGGAGGAAGCAGGCAAGCCGAGCCAGGCTTGCAGTGGCCCTGGCGTGACACCTGCCACCTCAGGCAGAGGGCCTCCCGCGTGCCCTCCATGGCGGGTTTCTCCCCGGAGCCGTGGCCTGGGCACTAGGAAGGCCGGGCCTTCCCGACTCCCGGGAGGAGGGGCTAGCCCAGTTGCGCCCTGGCCCCCAAACCCTCTGGTGCCATCTGCCTGTCTCGGCACTTCTGACTCCACAGAGCCTTTCCTACATCTGGGCTGCCTGCCGTGGCAAAGTGCAGACGTGGGGTGAGGCCATGGTTTTGTCTTTCCAGGAATAAATGAGCCCCTGGCCGAAGCAGCAGGCCCAGGAAGAGCCTTGAGCTTGAAGCCCAGTAGGTCTGTGGCCCTCAGGGCCAGAGCCATGCTTTCAAGGCAGGGAAGCGGCCTGCAAGCTGAGTGGGAGTGGGGGAGGGAAGGGAGACAGCTGAAGCCAAGTCCAGAAGGGCGGCGATGGAAGAGCTGCAGCTGGGTCAGAGCCTGGAGGGAGGGCGGGGCCTTCACTGAGGACCCCCCCCCCAGGCCAGCCCTAGGCCCCGGCGGTCACGCATGCGCCCTTGGCCTGTGCGGTGTGTGGGGGGTTGAACCCAAGCCCGCAGGGCTCCCGGAGCGGCCAGAGAAAGAAGGGCCGATGGAGAGGTAGGCGAGGTGGGCAGGGGGCGCCGCCTTACTCTCCTCAGCTCCCTGAGGGAGAGAGAGAGAGACAGAGACAGAGAGAGAGATCCCTGACCTCTGAGTCTCTGCCTCCACCGCTGGCTGGTGCCAACTCACGCGCCATCCCACTTCCAGCCATCACCCCCACGCCTTCCTCGGGGCCAGCCCCACCACAGACAGGCAGGTTGGTTCCTGCTCACCTCTGTGCCGTCCCTTCCCGACCTGACCCCAGTGCAGGGGATAAGCTTCAGACAAGTCTTTCCATGTCCCTCTGCATGACAATAGACTTCCTCCCCTCTCCCATTCCACAGGCCCACCCGGGACATCCACATTTGTCATTAGCTCAGGAGAGGATGCAAGATGAGAATCTCTGCTATTGTGTGGGGAGACTCAGTTTCCCGGTTTCCCCCATGGACACATGTTCTTCAGCTGGGTCTGATTTTCTCCAGACAAGCTGTCTTGGGAAGGATTTGGCCAGCCCTAAGAACCTGAAGGGAAAGGGCGGAGGGGGGTTCTCTCTCTGCCCCCGACAGCCCCGAGCTGGGGCGGTCCCTCAGACCTGGCCAGGGGCAGCCCATCCCCCGGCGACCTTCCCCGGGGCATCCAAGGGCAGGCTCGGCGCCAGCCCCACCCCGCTCGCCACTGCCCCACCATTGTCCTCTCTCGGGGGGCCTGGGCAGGACAGGGACCCGGGGTGTGGGAGGCCTCCAGATCTCAGGCCTGGCACACCGTTTACCAGGCTGCTTCCTCATCTGACGGGGGCCCAGCACACGCCCCAGGAGACTTGGCAGCCGCCCCCAGGGCTCTATCCTCTGGAACTCGTCCCCTTGGAAGGGGCCTGGCCCAGGTGCCAGGTTCGGCTGGTCGGCCAGCCTCCATTGGAGGAAGCAGGCAAGCCGAGCCAGGCTTGCAGTGGCCCTGGCGTGACACCTACCACCTCAGGCAGAGGGCCTCCCGCGTGCCCTCCATGGCGGGTTTCTCCCCGCAGCCGTGGCCTGGGCACTAGGAAGGCCGGGCCTCCCCGACTCCCGGGAGGAGGGGCTAGCCCAGTTGCGCCCTGGCCCCCAAACCCTCTGGTGCCATCTGCCTGTCTCGGCACTTCTGACTCCACAGAGCCTTTCCTACATCTGGGCTGCCTGCCGTGGCAATGTGCAGGCGTGGGGTGAGGCCATGGTTTTGTCTTTCCAGGAAAAATGAGCCCCTGGCCGAAGCAGCAGGTCCAGGCAGAGCCTTGAGCTTGAAGCCCAGTAGGTCTGTGGCCCTCAGGGCCAGAGCCATGCTTTCAAGGCAGGGAAGCGACCTGCAAGCTGAGTGGGAGTGGGGGAGGGGAGGGAGACAGCTGAAGCCGAGTCCAGAAGGGCGGCGATGGAAGAGCTGCAGCTGGGTCAGAGCCTGGAGGGAGGGCGTTGCCTTCACTGAGGACCACCCGCCCGAGGCCAGCCCTAGGCCCCGGCGGTCACGCATGCGCCCTTGGCCTGTGCGGTGTGTGGGGGGTTGAACCCAAGCCCGCAGGGCTCCCGGAGCGGCCAGAGAAAGAAGGGCCCATGGAGAGGTAGGCGAGGTGGGCAGGGGGCGCCACCTTACTCTCCTCAGCTCCCTGAGGGAGAGAGAGAGAGACAGAGACAGAGAGAGAGATCCCTGACCTCTGAGTCTCTGCTTCCACCGCTGGCTGGTGCCAACTCACGCGCCATCCCACTTCCAGCCATCACCCCCACGCCTGCCCCGGGGCCAGCCCCACCACAGACAGGCCGGTTGGTTCCTGCTCACCTCTGTGCCGTCCCTTCCCGACCTGACCCCAGTGCAGGCGATAAGCTTCAGACAAGTCTTTCCATGTCCCTCTGCATGACAATAGACTTCCTCCCCTCTCCCATTCCACAGGCCCACCCTGGACATCCACCTTTGTCATTAGCTCAGGAGAGGATGCAAGATGAGAATCTCTGCTATTGTGTGGGGAGACTCAGTTTCCCGGGTTTCCCCCATGGACACATGTTCTTCAGCTGGGTCTGATTTTCTCCAGACAAGCTGTCTTGGGAAGGATTTGGCCAGCCCTAAGAACCTGAAGGGAAAGGGCGGAGGGGGGTTCTCTCTCTGCCCCCGACAGCCCCGAGCTGGGTCGTTCCCTCAGACCTGGCCAGTGGCATCCCATCCCCAGGCGCCCTTTCCCGGGGCATCCAAGGGCAGGCTCGGCGCCAGCCCCACCCCGCTCGCCACTGCCCGAACATCGTCCTCCCTCGGGGGGCCTGGGCAGGACAGGGACCAGGGTGTGGGAGGCCTCCAGATCTCAGGCCTGGCACACCGTATACCAGGCTGCTTCCTCCTCTGACGGGGGCCCAGCACACGCCCCAGGAGACTTGGCAGCCGCCCCCAGGGCTCTATCCTCTGGAACTCGTCCCCTTGGAAGGGGCCTGGCCCAGGTGCCAGGTTCGGCTGGTCGGCCAGCCTCCTTTGGAGGAAGCAGGCAAGCCGAGCCAGGCTTGCAGTGGCCCTGGCGTGACACCTGCCACCTCAGGCAGAGGGCCTCCCGCGTGCCCTCCATGGCGGGTTTCTCCCCGGAGCCGTGGCCTGGGCACTAGGAAGGCCGGGCCTTCCCGACTCCCGGGAGGAGGGGCTAGCCCAGTTGCGCCCTGGCCCCCAAACCCTCTGGTGCCATCTGCCTGTCTCGGCACTTCTGACTCCACAGAGCCTTTCCTACATCTGGGCTGCCTGCCGTGGCAAAGTGCAGACGTGGGGTGAGGCCATGGTTTTGTCTTTCCAGGAAAAAATGAGCCCCTGGCCGAAGCAGCAGGCCCAGGAAGAGCCTTGAGCTTGAAGCCCAGTAGGTCTGTGGCCCTCAGGGCCAGAGCCATGCTTTCAAGGCAGGGAAGCGGCCTGCAAGCTGAGTGGGAGTGGGGGAGGGAAGGGAGACAGCTGAAGCCAAGTCCAGAAGGGCGGCGATGGAAGAGCTGCAGCTGGGTCAGAGCCTGGAGGGAGGGCGGGGCCTTCACTGAGGACCCCCCCCCCAGGCCAGCCCTAGGCCCTGGCGGTCACGCATGCGCCCTTGGCCTGTGCGGTGTGTGGGGGGTTGAACCCAAGCCCGCAGGGCTCCCGGAGCGGCCAGAGAAAGAAGGGCCGATGGAGAGGTAGGCGAGGTGGGCAGGGGGCGCCACCTTACTCTCCTCAGCTCCCTGAGGGAGAGAGAGAGAGACAGAGACAGAGAGAGAGATCCCTGACCTCTGAGTCTCTGCCTCCACCGCTGGCTGGTGCCAACTCACGCACCATCCCACTTCCAGCCATCGCCCCCACGCCTGCCCCGGGGCCAGCCCCACCACAGACAGGCCGGTTGGTTCCTGCTCACCTCTGTGCCGTCCCTTCCCGACCTGACCCCAGTGCAGGGGATAAGCTTCAGACAAGTCTTTCCATGTCCCTCTGCATGACAATAGACTTCCTCCCCTCTCCCATTCCACAGGCCCACCCGGGACATCCACCTTTGTCATTAGCTCAGGAGAGGATGCAAGATGAGAATCTCTGCTATTGTGTGGGGAGACTCAGTTTCCCGGGTTTCCCCCATGGACACATGTTCTTCAGCTGGGTCTGATTTTCTCCAGACAAGCTGTCTTGGGAAGGATTTGGCCAGCCCTAAGAACCTGAAGGGAAAGGGCGGAGGGGGGTTCTCTCTCTGCCCCCGACAGCCCCGAGCTGGGTCGGTCCCTCAGACCTGGCCAGGGGCATCCCATCCCCCGGCGCCCTTTCCCGGGGCATCCAAGGGCAGGCTCGGCGCCAGCCCCACCCCGCTCGCCACTGCCCGACCATTGTCCTCCCTCGGGGGGCCTGGGCAGGACAGGGACCCGGGTGTGGGAGGCCTCCAGATCTCAGGCCTGGCACACCGTTTACCAGGCTGCTTCCTCCTCTGACGGGGGCCCAGCACACGCCCCAGGAGACTTGGCAGCCGCCCCCAGGGCTCTATCCTCTGGAACTCGTCCCCTTGGAAGGGTCCTGGCCCAGGTGCCAGGTTCGGCTGGTCGGCCAGCCTCCATTGGAGGAAGCAGGCAAGCCGAGCCAGGCTTGCAGTGGCCCTGGCGTGACACCTGCCACCTCAGGCAGAGGGCCTCCCGCGTGCCCTCCATGGCGGGTTTCTCCCCGGAGCCGTGGCCTGGGCACTAGGAAGGCCGGGCCTCCCCGACTCCCGGGAGGAGGGGCTAGCCCAGTTGCGCCCTGGCCCCCAAACCCTCTGGTGCCATCTGCCTGTCTCGGCACTTCTGACTCCACAGAGCCTTTCCTACATCTGGGCTGCCTGCCGTGGCAAAGTGCAGGCGTGGGGTGAGGCCATGGTTTTGTCTTTCCAGGAAAAAATGAGCCCCTGGCCGAAGCAGCAGGCCCAGGCAGAGCCTTGAGCTTGAAGCTCAGTAGGTCTGTGGCCCTCAGGGCCAGAGCCATGCTTTCAAGGCAGGGAAGCGGCCTGCAAGCTGAGTGGGAGTGGGGGAGGGAAGGGAGACAGCTGAAGCCGAGTCCAGAAGGGCGGCGATGGAAGAGCTGCAGCTGGGTCAGCGCCTGGAGGGAGGGCGGGGCCTTCACTGAGGACCCCCCCCCAGGCCATCCCAAGGCCCCAGGGGTCACGCATGCGCCCTTGGCCTGTGCGGTGTGTGGGGGGTTGAACCCAAGCCCGCAGGGCTCCCGGAGCGGCCAGAGAAAGAAGGGCCGATGGAGAGGCAGGCGAGGTGGGCAGGGGGCGCCACCTTACTCTCCTCAGCTCCCTGAGGGAGAGAGAGAGAGACAGAGACAGAGAGAGAGATCCCTGACCTCTGAGTCTCTGCCTCCACCGCTGGCTGGTGCCAACTCACGCACCATCCCACTTCCAGCCATCGCCCCCACGCCTGCCCCGGGGCCAGCCCCACCACAGACAGGCCGGTTGGTTCCTGCTCACCTCTGTGCCGTCCCTTCCCGACCTGACCCCAGTGCAGGGGATAAGCTTCAGACAAGTCTTTCCATGTCCCTCTGCATGACAATAGACTTCCTCCCCTCTCCCATTCCACAGGCCCACCCGGGACATCCACCTTTGTCATTAGCTCAGGAGAGGATGCAAGATGAGAATCTCTGCTATTGTGTGGGGAGACTCAGTTTCCCGGGTTTCCCCCATGGACACATGTTCTTCAGCTGGGTCTGATTTTCTCCAGACAAGCTGTCTTGGGAAGGATTTGGCCAGCCCTAAGAACCTGAAGGGAAAGGGCGGAGGGGGGTTCTCTCTCTGCCCCCGACATCCCCGAGCTGGGTCGGTCCCTCAGACCTGGCCAGGGGCAGCCCATCCCCGGGCGCCCTTCCCCGGGGCATCCAAGGGCAGGCTCGGCGCCAGCCCCACACCGCTCGCCACTGCCCGACCATCGTCCTCCCTCGGGGGGCCTGGGCAGGACAGGGACCCGGCTGTGGGAGGCCTCCAGATCTCAAGCCTGGCACACCGTTTACCAGGCTGCTTCCTCCTCTGACGGGGGCCCAGCACACGCCCCAGGAGACTTGGCAGCCGCCCCCAGGGCTCTAGCCTCTGGAACTCGTCCCCTTGGAAGGGGCCTGGCCCAGGTGCCAGGTTCGGCTGGTCGGCCAGCCTCCTTTGGAGAAAGCAGGCAAGCCGAGCCAGGCTTGCAGTGGCCCTGGCGTGACACCTGCCACCTCAGGCAGAGGGCCTCTCGCGTGCCCTCCATGGCGGGTTTCTCCCCGGAGCCGTGGCCTGGGCACTAGGAAGGCCGGGCCTCCCCGACTCCCGGGAGGAGGGGCTAGACCAGTTGCGCCCTGGCCCCCAAACCCTCTGGTGCCATCTGCCTGTCTCGGCACTTCTGACTCCACAGAGCCTTTCCTACATCTGGGCTGCCTGCCGTGGCAAAGTGCAGGCGTGGGGTGAGGCCATGGTTTTGTCTTTCCAGGAAAAAATGAGCCCCTGGCCGAAGCAGCAGGCCCATGCAGAGCCTTGAGCTTGAAGCCCAGTAGGTCTGTGGCCCTCAGGGCCAGATCCATGCTTTCAAGGCAGGGAAGCGGCCTGCAAGCTGAGTGGGAGTGGGGGAGGGGAGGGAGACAGCTGAAGCCAAGTCCAGAAGGGCGGCGATGGAAGAGCTGCAGCTGGGTCAGAGCCTGGAGGGAGGGCGGGGCCTTCACTGAGGACCCCCCCCCCAGGCCAGCCCTAGGCCCAGGCGGTCGCGCATGCGCCCTTGGCCTGTGCGGTGCGTGGGGGGTTGAACCCAAGCCCGCAGGGCTCCCGGAGCGGCCAGAGAAAGAAGGGCCCATGGAGAGGTAGGCGAGGTGGGCAGGGGGCGCCGCCTTACTCTCCTCAGCACCCTGAGGGAGAGAGAGAGAGACAGAGACAGAGAGAGAGATCCCTGACCTCTGAGTCTCTGCCTCCACCGCTGGCTGGTGCCAACTCACGCGCCATCCCACTTCCAGCCATCACCCCCACGCCTTCCTCGGGGCCAGCCCCACCACAGACAGGCAGGTTGGTTCCTGCTCACCTCTGTGCCGTCCCTTCCCGACCTGACCTCAGTGCAGGGGATAAGCTTCAGACAAGTCTTTCCATGTCCCTCTGCATGACAATAGACTTCCTCCCCTCTCCCATTCCACAGGCCCACCCGGGACATCCACATTTGTCATTAGCTCAGGAGAGGATGCAAGATGAGAATCTCTGCTATTGTGTGGGGAGACTCAGTTTCCCGGGTTTCCCCCATGGACACATGTTCTTCAGCTGGGTCTGATTTTCTCCAGACAAGCTGTCTTGGGAAGGATTTGGCCAGCCCTAAGAACCTGAAGGGAAAGGGCGGAGGGGGGTTCTCTCTCTGCCCCCGACAGCCCCGAGCTGGGGCGGTCCCTCAGACCTGGCCAGGGGCAGCCCATCCCCCGGCGACCTTCCCCGGGGCATCCAAGGGCAGGCTCGGCGCCAGCCCCACCCCGCTCGCCACTGCCCGACCATTGCCATTGTCCTCTCTCGGGGGGCCTGGGCAGGACAGGGACCCGGGTGTGGGAGGCCTCCAGATCTCAGGCCTGGCACACCGTTTACCAGGCTGCTTCCTCATCTGACGGGGGCCCAGCACACGCCCCAGGAGACTTGGCAGCCGCCCCCAGGGCTCTATCCTCTGGAACTCGTCCCCTTGGAAGGGGCCTGGCCCAGGTGCCAGGTTCGGCTGGTCGGCCAGCCTCCATTGGAGGAAGCAGGCAAGCCGAGCCAGGCTTGCAGTGGCCCTGGCGTGACACCTACCACCTCAGGCAGAGGGCCTCCCGCGTGCCCTCCATGGCGGGTTTCTCCCCGCAGCCGTGGCCTGGGCACTAGGAAGGCCGGGCCTCCCCGACTCCCGGGAGGAGGGGCTAGCCCAGTTGCGCCCTGGCCCCCAAACCCTCTGGTGCCATCTGCCTGTCTCGGCACTTCTGACTCCACAGAGCCTTTCCTACATCTGGGCTGCCTGCCGTGGCAATGTGCAGGCGTGGGGTGAGGCCATGGTTTTGTCTTTCCAGGAAAAAATGAGCCCCTGGCCGAAGCAGCAGGTCCAGGCAGAGCCTTGAGCTTGAAGCCCAGTAGGTCTGTGGCCCTCAGGGCCAGAGCCATGCTTTCAAGGCAGGGAAGCGGCCTGCAAGCTGAGTGGGAGTGGGGGAGGGGAGGGAGACAGCTGAAGCCGAGTCCAGAAGGGCGGCGATGGAAGAGCTGCAGCTGGGTCAGCGCCTGGAGGGAGGGCGGGGCCTTCACTGAGGACCCCCCCCCCAGGCCAGCCCTAGGCCCAGGCGGTCGCGCATGCGCCCTTGGCCTGTGCGGTGCGTGGGGGGTTGAACCCAAGCCCGCAGGGCTCCCGGAGCGGCCAGAGAAAGAAGGGCCCATGGAGAGGTAGGCGAGGTGGGCAGGGGGCGCCGCCTTACTCTCCTCAGCTCCCTGAGGGAGAGAGAGAGAGACAGAGACAGAGAGAGAGATCCCTGACCTCTGAGTCTCTGCCTCCACCGCTGGCTGGTGCCAACTCACGCGCCATCCCACTTCCAGCCATCACCCCCACGCCTTCCTCGGGGCCAGCCCCACCACAGACAGGCAGGTTGGTTCCTGCTCACCTCTGTGCCGTCCCTTCCCGACCTGACCCCAGTGCAGGGGATAAGCTTCAGACAAGTCTTTCCATGTCCCTCTGCATGACAATAGACTTCCTCCCCTCTCCCATTCCACAGGCCCACCCGGGACATCCACATTTGTCATTAGCTCAGGAGAGGATGCAAGATGAGAATCTCTGCTATTGTGTGGGGAGACTCAGTTTCCCGGGTTTCCCCCATGGACACATGTTCTTCAGCTGGGTCTGATTTTCTCCAGACAAGCTGTCTTGGGAAGGATTTGGCCAGCCCTAAGAACCTGAAGGGAAAGGGCGGAGGGGGGTTCTCTCTCTGCCCCCGACAGCCCCGAGCTGGGGCGGTCCCTCAGACCTGGCCAGGGGCAGCCCATCCCCCGGCGACCTTCCCCGGGGCATCCAAGGGCAGGCTCGGCGCCAGCCCCACCCCGCTCGCCACTGCCCGACCATTGTCCTCTCTCGGGGGGCCTGGGCAGGACAGGGACCCGGGTGTGGGAGGCCTCCAGATCTCAGGCCTGGCACACCGTTTACCAGGCTGCTTCCTCATCTGACGGGGGCCCAGCACACGCCCCAGGAGACTTGGCAGCCGCCCCCAGGGCTCTATCCTCTGGAACTCGTCCCCTTGGAAGGGGCCTGGCCCAGGTGCCAGGTTCGGCTGGTCGGCCAGCCTCCATTGGAGGAAGCAGGCAAGCCGAGCCAGGCTTGCAGTGGCCCTGGCGTGACACCTACCACCTCAGGCAGAGGGCCTCCCGCGTGCCCTCCATGGCGGGTTTCTCCCCGCAGCCGTGGCCTGGGCACTAGGAAGGCCGGGCCTCCCCGACTCCCGGGAGGA
This sequence comes from Diceros bicornis minor, assembly GCF_020826845.1. NCBI lineage: Eukaryota > Metazoa > Chordata > Mammalia > Perissodactyla > Rhinocerotidae > Diceros > Diceros bicornis. The sequence continues at coordinate 119,708 of NW_026691145.1, read as the reverse complement.
GGGGCTAGCCCAGTTGCGCCCTGGCCCCCAAACCCTCTGGTGCCATCTGCCTGTCTCGGCACTTCTGACTCCACAGAGCCTTTCCTACATCTGGGCTGCCTGCCGTGGCAATGTGCAGGCGTGGGGTGAGGCCATGGTTTTGTCTTTCCAGGAAAAAATGAGCCCCTGGCCGAAGCAGCAGGTCCAGGCAGAGCCTTGAGCTTGAAGCCCAGTAGGTCTGTGGCCCTCAGGGCCAGAGCCATGCTTTCAAGGCAGGGAAGCGACCTGCAAGCTGAGTGGGAGTGGGGGAGGGGAGGGAGACAGCTGAAGCCGAGTCCAGAAGGGCGGCGATGGAAGAGCTGCAGCTGGGTCAGAGCCTGGAGGGAGGGCGTTGCCTTCACTGAGGACCACCCGCCCGAGGCCAGCCCTAGGCCCCGGCGGTCACGCATGCGCCCTTGGCCTGTGCGGTGTGTGGGGGGTTGAACCCAAGCCCGCAGGGCTCCCGGAGCGGCCAGAGAAAGAAGGGCCCATGGAGAGGTAGGCGAGGTGGGCAGGGGGCGCCACCTTACTCTCCTCAGCTCCCTGAGGGAGAGAGAGAGAGACAGAGACAGAGAGAGAGATCCCTGACCTCTGAGTCTCTGCTTCCACCGCTGGCTGGTGCCAACTCACGCGCCATCCCACTTCCAGCCATCACCCCCACGCCTGCCCCGGGGCCAGCCCCACCACAGACAGGCCGGTTGGTTCCTGCTCACCTCTGTGCCGTCCCTTCCCTACCTGAACCCAGTGCAGGCGATAAGCTTCAGACAAGTCTTTCCATGTCCCTCTGCATGACAATAGACTTCCTCCCCTCTCCCATTCCACAGGCCCACCCTGGACATCCACCTTTGTCATTAGCTCAGGAGAGGATGCAAGATGAGAATCTCTGCTATTGTGTGGGGAGACTCAGTTTCCCGGGTTTCCCCCATGGACACATGTTCTTCAGCTGGGTCTGATTTTCTCCAGACAAGCTGTCTTGGGAAGGATTTGGCCAGCCCTAAGAACCTGAAGGGAAAGGGCGGAGGGGGGTTCTCTCTCTGCCCCCGACAGCCCCGAGCTGGGTCGTTCCCTCAGACCTGGCCAGTGGCATCCCATCCCCAGGCGCCCTTCCCCGGGGCATCCAAGGGCAGGCTCGGCGCCAGCCCCACCCCGCTCGCCACTGCCCGAACATCGTCCTCCCTCGGGGGGCCTGGGCAGGACAGGGACCAGGGTGTGGGAGGCCTCCAGATCTCAGGCCTGGCACACCGTATACCAGGCTGCTTCCTCCTCTGACGGGGGCCCAGCACACGCCCCAGGAGACTTGGCAGCCGCCCCCAGGGCTCTATCCTCTGGAACTCGTCCCCTTGGAAGGGGCCTGGCCCAGGTGCCAGGTTCGGCTGGTCGGCCAGCCTCCTTTGGAGGAAGCAGGCAAGCCGAGCCAGGCTTGCAGTGGCCCTGGCGTGACACCTGCCACCTCAGGCAGAGGGCCTCCCGCGTGCCCTCCATGGCGGGTTTCTCCCCGGAGCCGTGGCCTGGGCACTAGGAAGGCCGGGCCTTCCCGACTCCCGGGAGGAGGGGCTAGCCCAGTTGCGCCCTGGCCCCCAAACCCTCTGGTGCCATCTGCCTGTCTCGGCACTTCTGACTCCACAGAGCCTTTCCTACATCTGGGCTGCCTGCCGTGGCAAAGTGCAGACGTGGGGTGAGGCCATGGTTTTGTCTTTCCAGGAATAAATGAGCCCCTGGCCGAAGCAGCAGGCCCAGGAAGAGCCTTGAGCTTGAAGCCCAGTAGGTCTGTGGCCCTCAGGGCCAGAGCCATGCTTTCAAGGCAGGGAAGCGGCCTGCAAGCTGAGTGGGAGTGGGGGAGGGAAGGGAGACAGCTGAAGCCAAGTCCAGAAGGGCGGCGATGGAAGAGCTGCAGCTGGGTCAGAGCCTGGAGGGAGGGCGGGGCCTTCACTGAGGACCCCCCCCCCAGGCCAGCCCTAGGCCCCGGCGGTCACGCATGCGCCCTTGGCCTGTGCGGTGTGTGGGGGGTTGAACCCAAGCCCGCAGGGCTCCCGGAGCGGCCAGAGAAAGAAGGGCCGATGGAGAGGTAGGCGAGGTGGGCAGGGGGCGCCGCCTTACTCTCCTCAGCTCCCTGAGGGAGAGAGAGAGAGACAGAGACAGAGAGAGAGATCCCTGACCTCTGAGTCTCTGCCTCCACCGCTGGCTGGTGCCAACTCACGCGCCATCCCACTTCCAGCCATCACCCCCACGCCTTCCTCGGGGCCAGCCCCACCACAGACAGGCAGGTTGGTTCCTGCTCACCTCTGTGCCGTCCCTTCCCGACCTGACCCCAGTGCAGGGGATAAGCTTCAGACAAGTCTTTCCATGTCCCTCTGCATGACAATAGACTTCCTCCCCTCTCCCATTCCACAGGCCCACCCGGGACATCCACATTTGTCATTAGCTCAGGAGAGGATGCAAGATGAGAATCTCTGCTATTGTGTGGGGAGACTCAGTTTCCCGGGTTTCCCCCATGGACACATGTTCTTCAGCTGGGTCTGATTTTCTCCAGACAAGCTGTCTTGGGAAGGATTTGGCCAGCCCTAAGAACCTGAAGGGAAAGGGCGGAGGGGGGTTCTCTCTCTGCCCCCGACAGCCCCGAGCTGGGGCGGTCCCTCAGACCTGGCCAGGGGCAGCCCATCCCCCGGCGACCTTCCCCGGGGCATCCAAGGGCAGGCTCGGCGCCAGCCCCACCCCGCTCGCCACTGCCCGACCATTGTCCTCTCTCGGGGGGCCTGGGCAGGACAGGGACCCGGGTGTGGGAGGCCTCCAGATCTCAGGCCTGGCACACCGTTTACCAGGCTGCTTCCTCATCTGACGGGGGCCCAGCACACGCCCCAGGAGACTTGGCAGCCGCCCCCAGGGCTCTATCCTCTGGAACTCGTCCCCTTGGAAGGGGCCTGGCCCAGGTGCCAGGTTCGGCTGGTCGGCCAGCCTCCATTGGAGGAAGCAGGCAAGCCGAGCCAGGCTTGCAGTGGCCCTGGCGTGACACCTACCACCTCAGGCAGAGGGCCTCCCGCGTGCCCTCCATGGCGGGTTTCTCCCCGCAGCCGTGGCCTGGGCACTAGGAAGGCCGGGCCTCCCCGACTCCCGGGAGGAGGGGCTAGCCCAGTTGCGCCCTGGCCCCCAAACCCTCTGGTGCCATCTGCCTGTCTCGGCACTTCTGACTCCACAGAGCCTTTCCTACATCTGGGCTGCCTGCCGTGGCAATGTGCAGGCGTGGGGTGAGGCCATGGTTTTGTCTTTCCAGGAAAAAATGAGCCCCTGGCCGAAGCAGCAGGTCCAGGCAGAGCCTTGAGCTTGAAGCCCAGTAGGTCGGTGGCCCTCAGGGCCAGAGCCATGCTTTCAAGGCAGGGAAGCGACCTGCAAGCTGAGTGGGAGTGGGGGAGGGGAGGGAGACAGCTGAAGCCGAGTCCAGAAGGGCGGCGATGGAAGAGCTGCAGCTGGGTCAGAGCCTGGAGGGAGGGCGTTGCCTTCACTGAGGACCACCCGCCCGAGGCCAGCCCTAGGCCCCGGCGGTCACGCATGCGCCCTTGGCCTGTGCGGTGTGTGGGGGGTTGAACCCAAGCCCGCAGGGCTCCCGGAGCGGCCAGAGAAAGAAGGGCCCATGGAGAGGTAGGCGAGGTGGGCAGGGGGCGCCACCTTACTCTCCTCAGCTCCCTGAGGGAGAGAGAGAGAGACAGAGACAGAGAGAGAGATCCCTGACCTCTGAGTCTCTGCTTCCACCGCTGGCTGGTGCCAACTCACGCGCCATCCCACTTCCAGCCATCACCCCCACGCCTGCCCCGGGGCCAGCCCCACCACAGACAGGCCGGTTGGTTCCTGCTCACCTCTGTGCCGTCCCTTCCCGACCTGACCCCAGTGCAGGCGATAAGCTTCAGACAAGTCTTTCCATGTCCCTCTGCATGACAATAGACTTCCTCCCCTCTCCCATTCCACAGGCCCACCCTGGACATCCACCTTTGTCATTAGCTCAGGAGAGGATGCAAGATGAGAATCTCTGCTATTGTGTGGGGAGACTCAGTTTCCCGGGTTTCCCCCATGGACACATGTTCTTCAGCTGGGTCTGATTTTCTCCAGACAAGCTGTCTTGGGAAGGATTTGGCCAGCCCTAAGAACCTGAAGGGAAAGGGCGGAGGGGGGTTCTCTCTCTGCCCCCGACAGCCCCGAGCTGGGTCGTTCCCTCAGACCTGGCCAGTGGCATCCCATCCCCAGGCGCCCTTCCCCGGGGCATCCAAGGGCAGGCTCGGCGCCAGCCCCACCCCGCTCGCCACTGCCCGAACATCGTCCTCCCTCGGGGGGCCTGGGCAGGACAGGGACCAGGGTGTGGGAGGCCTCCAGATCTCAGGCCTGGCACACCGTATACCAGGCTGCTTCCTCCTCTGACGGGGGCCCAGCACACGCCCCAGGAGACTTGGCAGCCGCCCCCAGGGCTCTATCCTCTGGAACTCGTCCCCTTGGAAGGGGCCTGGCCCAGGTGCCAGGTTCGGCTGGTCGGCCAGCCTCCTTTGGAGGAAGCAGGCAAGCCGAGCCAGGCTTGCAGTGGCCCTGGCGTGACACCTGCCACCTCAGGCAGAGGGCCTCCCGCGTGCCCTCCATGGCGGGTTTCTCCCCGGAGCCGTGGCCTGGGCACTAGGAAGGCCGGGCCTTCCCGACTCCCGGGAGGAGGGGCTAGCCCAGTTGCGCCCTGGCCCCCAAACCCTCTGGTGCCATCTGCCTGTCTCGGCACTTCTGACTCCACAGAGCCTTTCCTACATCTGGGCTGCCTGCCGTGGCAAAGTGCAGACGTGGGGTGAGGCCATGGTTTTGTCTTTCCAGGAAAAAATGAGCCCCTGGCCGAAGCAGCAGGCCCAGGAAGAGCCTTGAGCTTGAAGCCCAGTAGGTCTGTGGCCCTCAGGGCCAGAGCCATGCTTTCAAGGCAGGGAAGCGGCCTGCAAGCTGAGTGGGAGTGGGGGAGGGAAGGGAGACAGCTGAAGCCAAGTCCAGAAGGGCGGCGATGGAAGAGCTGCAGCTGGGTCAGAGCCTGGAGGGAGGGCGGGGCCTTCACTGAGGACCCCCCCCCCAGGCCAGCCCTAGGCCCTGGCGGTCACGCATGCGCCCTTGGCCTGTGCGGTGTGTGGGGGGTTGAACCCAAGCCCGCAGGGCTCCCGGAGCGGCCAGAGAAAGAAGGGCCGATGGAGAGGTAGGCGAGGTGGGCAGGGGGCGCCACCTTACTCTCCTCAGCTCCCTGAGGGAGAGAGAGAGAGACAGAGACAGAGAGAGAGATCCCTGACCTCTGAGTCTCTGCCTCCACCGCTGGCTGGTGCCAACTCACGCACCATCCCACTTCCAGCCATCGCCCCCACGCCTGCCCCGGGGCCAGCCCCACCACAGACAGGCCGGTTGGTTCCTGCTCACCTCTGTGCCGTCCCTTCCCGACCTGACCCCAGTGCAGGGGATAAGCTTCAGACAAGTCTTTCCATGTCCCTCTGCATGACAATAGACTTCCTCCCCTCTCCCATTCCACAGGCCCACCCGGGACATCCACCTTTGTCATTAGCTCAGGAGAGGATGCAAGATGAGAATCTCTGCTATTGTGTGGGGAGACTCAGTTTCCCGGGTTTCCCCCATGGACACATGTTCTTCAGCTGGGTCTGATTTTCTCCAGACAAGCTGTCTTGGGAAGGATTTGGCCAGCCCTAAGAACCTGAAGGGAAAGGGCGGAGGGGGGTTCTCTCTCTGCCCCCGACAGCCCCGAGCTGGGTCGGTCCCTCAGACCTGGCCAGGGGCATCCCATCCCCCGGCGCCCTTTCCCGGGGCATCCAAGGGCAGGCTCGGCGCCAGCCCCACCCCGCTCGCCACTGCCCGACCATTGTCCTCCCTCGGGGGGCCTGGGCAGGACAGGGACCCGGGTGTGGGAGGCCTCCAGATCTCAGGCCTGGCACACCGTTTACCAGGCTGCTTCCTCCTCTGACGGGGGCCCAGCACACGCCCCAGGAGACTTGGCAGCCGCCCCCAGGGCTCTATCCTCTGGAACTCGTCCCCTTGGAAGGGTCCTGGCCCAGGTGCCAGGTTCGGCTGGTCGGCCAGCCTCCATTGGAGGAAGCAGGCAAGCCGAGCCAGGCTTGCAGTGGCCCTGGCGTGACACCTGCCACCTCAGGCAGAGGGCCTCCCGCGTGCCCTCCATGGCGGGTTTCTCCCCGGAGCCGTGGCCTGGGCACTAGGAAGGCCGGGCCTCCCCGACTCCCGGGAGGAGGGGCTAGCCCAGTTGCGCCCTGGCCCCCAAACCCTCTGGTGCCATCTGCCTGTCTCGGCACTTCTGACTCCACAGAGCCTTTCCTACATCTGGGCTGCCTGCCGTGGCAAAGTGCAGGCGTGGGGTGAGGCCATGGTTTTGTCTTTCCAGGAAAAAATGAGCCCCTGGCCGAAGCAGCAGGCCCAGGCAGAGCCTTGAGCTTGAAGCTCAGTAGGTCTGTGGCCCTCAGGGCCAGAGCCATGCTTTCAAGGCAGGGAAGCGGCCTGCAAGCTGAGTGGGAGTGGGGGAGGGAAGGGAGACAGCTGAAGCCGAGTCCAGAAGGGCGGCGATGGAAGAGCTGCAGCTGGGTCAGCGCCTGGAGGGAGGGCGGGGCCTTCACTGAGGACCCCCCCCCAGGCCATCCCAAGGCCCCGGCGGTCACGCATGCGCCCTTGGCCTGTGCGGTGTGTGGGGGGTTGAACCCAAGCCCGCAGGGCTCCCGGAGCGGCCAGAGAAAGAAGGGCCGATGGAGAGGCAGGCGAGGTGGGCAGGGGGCGCCACCTTACTCTCCTCAGCTCCCTGAGGGAGAGAGAGAGAGACAGAGACAGAGAGAGAGATCCCTGACCTCTGAGTCTCTGCCTCCACCGCTGGCTGGTGCCAACTCACGCACCATCCCACTTCCAGCCATCGCCCCCACGCCTGCCCCGGGGCCAGCCCCACCACAGACAGGCCGGTTGGTTCCTGCTCACCTCTGTGCCGTCCCTTCCCGACCTGACCCCAGTGCAGGGGATAAGCTTCAGACAAGTCTTTCCATGTCCCTCTGCATGACAATAGACTTCCTCCCCTCTCCCATTCCACAGGCCCACCCGGGACATCCACCTTTGTCATTAGCTCAGGAGAGGATGCAAGATGAGAATCTCTGCTATTGTGTGGGGAGACTCAGTTTCCCGGGTTTCCCCCATGGACACATGTTCTTCAGCTGGGTCTGATTTTCTCCAGACAAGCTGTCTTGGGAAGGATTTGGCCAGCCCTAAGAACCTGAAGGGAAAGGGCGGAGGGGGGTTCTCTCTCTGCCCCCGACAGCCCCGAGCTGGGTCGGTCCCTCAGACCTGGCCAGGGGCAGCCCATCCCCCGGCGACCTTCCCCGGGGCATCCAAGGGCAGGCTCGGCGCCAGCCCCACCCCGCTCGCCACTGCCCGACCATCGGCCTCCCTAGGGGGGCCTGGGCAGGACAGGGTCCCGGCTGTGGGAGGCCTCCAGATCTCAGGCCTGGCACACCGTTTACCAGGCAGCTTCCTCCTCTGACGGGGGCCCAGCACACGCCCCAGGAGACTTGGCAGCCGCCCCCAGGGCTCTATCCTCTGGAACTCGTCCCCTTGGAAGGGGCCTGGCCCAGGTGCCAGGTTCGGCTGGTCGGCCAGCCTCCTTTGGAGAAAGCAGGCAAGCCGAGCCAGGCTTGCAGTGGCCCTGGCGTGACACCTGCCACCTCAGGCAGAGGGCCTCCCGCGTGCCCTCCATGGCGGGTTTCTCCCCGGAGCCGTGGCCTGGGCACTAGGAAGGCCGGGCCTCCCCGAATTCCGGGAGGAGGGGCTAGCCCAGTTGCGCCCTGGCCCCCAAACCCTCTGGTGCCATCAGCCTGTCTCGGCACTTCTGACTCCACAGAGCCTTTCCTACATCTGGGCTGCCTGCCGTGGCAAAGTGCAGGCGTGGGGTGAGCCCATGGTTTTGTCTTTCCAGGAAAAAATGAGCCCCTGGCCGAAGCAGCAGGCCCAGGCAGAGCCTTGAGCTTGAAGCCCAGTAGGTCTGTGGCCCTCAGGGCCAGAGCCATGCTTTCAAGGCAGGGAAGCGGCCTGCAAGCTGAGTGGGAGTGGGGGAGGGGAGGGAGACAGCTGAAGCCGAGTCCAGAAGGGCGGCGATGGAAGAGCTGCAGCTGGGTCAGAGCCTGGAGGGAGGGCGGGGCCTTCACTGAGGACCCCCCCCCCCCGAGGCCAGCCCTAGGCCCTGGCGGTCACGCATGCGCCCTTGGCCTGTGCGGTGTGTGGGGGGTTGAACCCAAGCCCGCAGGGCTCCCGGAGCGGCCAGAGAAAGAAGGGCCCATGGAGAGGTAGGCGAGGTGGGCAGGGGGCGCCGCCTTACTCTCCTCAGCTCCCTGAGGGAGAGAGAGAGAGACAGAGACAGAGAGAGAGATCCCTGACCTCTGAGTCTCTGCCTCCACCGCTGGCTGGTGCCAACTCACGCGCAATCCCACTTCCAGCCATCACCCTCACGCCTGCCCCGGGGCCAGCCCCACCACAGACAGGCCGGTTGGTTCCTGCTCACCTCTGTGCCTCCCTTCCCGACCTGACCCCAGTGCAGGGGATAAGCTTCAGACAAGTCTTTCCATGTCCCTCTGCATGACAATAGACTTCCTCCCCTCTCCCATTCCACAGGCCCACCCGGGACATCCACCTTTGTCATTAGCTCAGGAGAGGATGCAAGATGAGAATCTCTGCTATTGTGTGGGGAGACTCAGTTTCCCGGGTTTCCCCCATGGACACATGTTCTTCAGCTGGGTCTGATTTTCTCCAGACAAGCTGTCTTGGGAAGGATTTGGCCAGCCCTAAGAACCTGAAGGGAAAGGGCGGAGGGGGGTTCTCTCTCTGCCCCCGACAGCCCCGAGCTGGGTCGGTCCCTCAGACCTGGCCAGGGGCATCCCATCCCCCGGCGCCCTTCCCCGGGGCATCCAAGGGCAGGCTCGGCGCCAGCCCCACCCCGCTCGCCACTGCCCGACCATCGTCCTCCCTCGGGGGGCCTGGGCAGGACAGGGACCCGGCTGTGGGAGGCCTCCAGATCTCAGGCCTGGCACACCGTTTACCAGGCTGCTTCCTCCTCTGACGGGGGCCCAGCACACGCCCCAGGAGACTTGGCAGCTGCACCCAGGGCTCTATCCTCTGGAACTCGTCCCCTTGGAAGGGGCCTGGCCCAGGTGCCAGCTTCGGCTTGTCGGCCAGCCTCCTTTGGAGAAAGCAGGCAAGCCGAGGAGCCAGGCTTGCAGTGGCCCTGGCGTGACACCTGCCACCTCAGGCAGAGGGCCTCCCGCGTGCCCTCCATGGCGGGTTTCTCCCCGGAGCCGTGGCCTGGGCACTAGGAAGGCCGGGCCTCCCCGACTCCCGGGAGGAGGGGCTAGCCCAGTTGCGCCCTGGCCCCCAAACCCTCTGGTGCCATCTGCCTGTCTCGGCACTTCTGACTCCACAGAGCCTTTCCTACATCTGGGCTGCCTGCCGTGGCAAAGTGCAGGCGTGGGGTGAGCCCATGGTTTTGTCTTTCCAGGAAAAAATGAGCCCCTGGCCGAAGCAGCAGGCCCAGGCAGAGCCTTGAGCTTGAAGCCCAGTAGGTCTGTGGCCCTCAGGGCCAGAGCCATGCTTTCAAGGCAGGGAAGCGGCCTGCAAGCTGAGTGGGAGTGGGGGAGGGGAGGGAGACAGCTGAAGCCGAGTCCAGAAGGGCGGCGATGGAAGAGCTGCAGCTGGGTCAGAGCCTGGAGGGAGGGCGGGGCCTTCACTGAGGCCCCCCCCCCACCCCCCCCGAGGCCAGCCCTAGGCCCCGGCGGTCATGCATGCGCCCTTGGCCTGTGCGGTGTGTGGGGGGTTGAACCCAAGCCCGCAGGGCTCCCGGAGCGGCCAGAGAAAGAAGGGCCCATGGAGAGGTAGGCAAGGTGGACAGGGGGCGCAACCTTACTCTCCTCAGCTCCCTGAGGGAGAGAGAGAGAGACAGAGACAGAGAGAGAGATCCCTGACCTCTGAGTCTCTGCCTCCACCGCTGGCTGGTGCCAACTCACGCGCCATCCCACTTCCAGCCATCACCCCCACGCCTGCCCCGGGGCCAGCCCCACCACAGACAGGCCGGTTGGTTCCTGCTCACCTCTGTGCCGTCCCTTCCCGACCTGACCCCAGTGCAGGGGATAAGCTTCAGACAAGTCTTTCCATGTCCCTCTGCATGACAATAGACTTCCTCCCCTCTCCCATTCCACAGGCCCACCCGGGACATCCACCTTTGTCATTAGCTCAGGAGAGGATGCAAGATGAGAATCTCTGCTATTGTGTGGGGAGACTCAGTTTCCCGGGTTTCCCCCATGGACACATGTTCTTCAGCTGGGTCTGATTTTCTCCAGACAAGCTGTCTTGGAAAGGATTTGGCCAGCCCTAAGAACCTGAAGGGAAAGGGCGGAGGGGGGTTCTCTCTCTGCCCCCGACAGCCCCGAGCTGGGTCGGTCCCTCAGACCTGGCCAGGGGCATCCCATCCCCCGGCGCCCTTTCCCGGGGCATCCAAGGGCAGGCTCGGCGCCAGCCCCACCCCGCTCGCCACTGCCCGACCATTGTCCTCCCTCGGGGGGCCTGGGCAGGACAGGGACCCGGGTGTGGGAGGCCTCCAGATCTCAGGCCTGGCACACCGTTTACCAGGCTGCTTCCTCCTCTGACGGGGGCCCAGCACACGCCCCAGGAGACTTGGCAGCCGCCCCCAGGGCTCTATCCTCTGGAACTCGTCCCCTTGGAAGGGGCCTGGCCCAGGTGCCAGGTTCGGCTGGTCGGCCAGCCTCCATTGGAGGAAGCAGGCAAGCCGAGCCAGGCTTGCAGTGGCCCTGGCGTGACACCTGCCACCTCAGGCAGAGGGCCTCCCGCGTGCCCTCCATGGCGGGTTTCTCCCGGGAGCCGTGGCCTGGGCACTAGGAAGGCCGGGCCTCCCCGACTCCCGGGAGGAGGGGCTAGCCCAGTTGCGCCCTGGCCCCCAAACCCTCTGGTGCCATCTGCCTGTCTCGGCACTTCTGACTCCACAGAGCCTTTCCTACATCTGGGCTGCCTGCCGTGGCAAAGTGCAGGCGTGGGGTGAGGCCATGGTTTTGTCTTTCCAGGAAAAAATGAGCCCCTGGCCGAAGCAGCAGGCCCAGGCAGAGCCTTGAGCTTGAAGCCCAGTAGGTCTGTGGCCCTCAGGGCCAGAGCCATGCTTTCAAGGCAGGGAAGCGGCCTGCAAGCTGAGTGGGAGTGGGGGAGGGGAGGGAGACAGCTGAAGCCGAGTCCAGAAGGGCGGCGATGGAAGAGCTGCAGCTGGGTCAGAGGCTGGAGGGAGGGCGGGGACTTCACTGAGGACCCCCCCCCCCCCCAGCGAGGCCAGCCCTAGGCCCCGGCGGTCACGCATGCGCCCTTGGCCTGTGCGGTGTGTGGGGGGTTGAACCCAAGCCCGCAGGGCTCCCGGAGCGGCCAGAGAAAGAAGGGCCCATGGAGAGGTAGGCGAGGTGGGCAGGGGGCGCCACCTTACTCTCCACAGCTCCCTGAGGGAGAGAGAGAGAGACAGAGACAGAGAGAGAGATCCCTGACCTCTGAGTCTCTGCCTCCATGGCTGGCTGGTGCCAACTCACGCGCCATCCCACTTCCAGCCATCACCCCCACACCTGCCCCGGGGCCAGCCCCACCACAGACAGGCCGGTTGGTTCCTGCTCACCTCTGTGCCGTCCCTTCCAGACCTGACCCCAGTGCAGGCGATAAGCTTCAGACAAGTCTTTCCATGTCCCTCTGCATGACAATAGACTTCCTCCCCTCTCCCATTCCACAGGCCCACCCGGGACATCCACCTTTGTCATTAGCTCAGGAGAGGATGCAAGATGAGAATCTCTGCTATTGTGTGGGGAGACTCAGTTTCCCGGGTTTCCCCCATGGACACATGTTCTTCAGCTGGGTCTGATTTTCTCCAGACAAGCTGTCTTGGGAAGGATTTGGCCAGCCCTAAGAACCTCAAGGGAAAGGGCGGAGGGGGGTTCTCTCTCTGCCCCCGACAGCCCCGAGCTGGGTCGGTCCCTCAGACCTGGCCAGGGGCAGCCCATCCCCCGGCGACCTTCCCCGGGGCATCCAAGGGCAGGCTCAGCGCCAGCCCCACCCTGCTCGCCACTGCCCGACCATCGTCCTCCCTCGGCGGGCCTGGGCAGGACAGGGACCCGGCTGTGGGAGGCCTCCATATCTCAGGCCTGGCACACCGTTTACCAGGCTGCTTCCTCCTCTGACGGGGGCCCAGCACACGCCCCAGGAGACTTGGCAGCCGCCCCCAGGGCTCTGTCTTCTGGAACTCGTCCCCTTGGAAGGGGCCTGGCCCAGGTGCCAGGTTCGGCTGGTCGGCCAGCCTCCATTGGAGGAAGCAGGCAAGCCGAGCCAGGCTTGCAGTGGCCCTGGCGTGACACCTGCCACCTCAGGCAGAGGGCCTCCCGCGTGCCCTCCATGGCGGGTTTCTCCCCGGAGCCGTGGCCTGGGCACTAGGAAGGCCGGGCATACACGACTCCCGGGAGGAGGGGCTAGCCCAGTTGCGCCCTGGCCCCCAAACCCTCTGGTGCCATCTGCCTGTCTCGGCACTTCTGACTCCACAGAGCCTTTCCTACATTTGGGCTGCCTGCCGTGGCAAAGTGCAGGCGTGGGGTGAGGCCATGGTTTTGTCTTTCCAGGAAAAAATGAGCCCCTGGCCGAAGCAGCAGGCCCAGGCAGAGCCTTGAGCTTGAAGCCCAGTAGGTCTGTGGCCCTCAGGGCCAGAGCCATGCTTTCAAGGCAGGGAAGCGGCCTGCAAGCTGAGTGGGAGTGGGGGAGGGGAGGGAGACAGCTGAAGCCGAGTCCAGAAGGGCAGCGATGGAAGAGCTGCAGCTGGGTCAGAGCCTGGAGGGAGGGCGGGGCCTTCACTGAGGACCCCCCCCCCCCCCGAGGCCAGCCCTAGGCCCTGGCGGTCACGCATGCGCCCTTGGCCTGTGCGGTGTGTGGGGGGTTGAACCCAAGCCCGCAGGGCTCCCGGAGCGGCCAGAGAAAGAAGGGCCCATGGAGAGGTAGGCGAGGTGGGCAGGGGGCGCCGTCTTACTCTCCTCAGCTCCCTGAGGGAGAGAGAGAGAGACAGAGACAGAGAGAGAGATCCCTGACCTCTGAGTCTCTGCCTCCACCGCTGGCTGGTGCCAACTCACGCGCCATCCCACTTCCAGCCATCACCCCCACGCCTGCCCCGGGGCCAGCCCCACCACAGACAGGCCGGTTGGTTCCTGCTCACCTCTGTGCCTCCCTTCCCGACCTGACCCCAGTGCAGGGGATAAGCTTCAGACAAGTCTTTCCATGTCCCTCTGCATGACAATAGACTTCCTCCCCTCTCCCATTCCACAGGCCCACCCGGGACATCCACCTTTGTCATTAGCTCACGAGAGGATGCAAGATGAGAATCTCTGCTATTGTGTGGGGAGACTCAGTTTCCCGGGTTTCCCCCATGGACACATGTTCTTCAGCTGGGTCTGATTTTCTCCAGACAAGCTGTCTTGGGAAGGATTTGGCCAGCCCTAAGAACCTGAAGGCAAAGGGCGGAGGGGGGTTCTCTCTCTGCCCCCGACAGCCCCGAGCTGGGTCGGTCCCTCAGACCTGGCCAGGGGCATCCCATCCCCCGGCGCCCTTCCCCGGGGCGTCCAAGGGCAGGCTCGGCGCCAGCCCCACCCCGCTCGCCACTGCCCGACCATCGTCCTCCCTCGGGGGGCCTGGGCAGGACAGGGACCCGGCTGTGGGAGGCCTCCAGATCTCAGGCCTGGCACACCGTTTACCAGGCTGCTTCCTCCTCTTACTGGGGCCCAGCACACGCCCCAGGAGACTTGGCAGCTGCCCCCAGGGCTCTATCCTCTGGAACTCGTCCCCTTGGAAGGGGCCTGGCCCAGGTGCCAGGTTTGGCTGGTCGGCCAGCCTCCTTTGGAGAAAGCAGGCAAGCCGAGCCAGGCTTGCAGTGGCCCTGGCGTGACACCTGCCACCTCAGGCAGAGGGCCTCCCGCGTGCCCTCCGTGGCGGGTTTCTCCCCGGAGCCGTGGCCTGGGCACTAGGAAGGCCGGGCCTCCCCGACTCCCGGGAGGAGGGGCTAGCCCAGTTGCGCCCTGGCCCCCAAACCCTCTGGTGCCATCTGCCTGTCTCGGCACTTCTGACTCCACAGAGCCTTTCCTACATCTGGGCTGCCTGCCGTGGCAAAGTGCAGGCGTGGGGTGAGGCCATGGTTTTGTCTTTCCAGGAAAAAATGAGCCCCTGGCCGAAGCAGCAGGCCCAGGCAGAGCCTTGAGCTTGAAGCCCAGTAGGTCTGTGGCCCTCAGGGCCAGAGCCATGCTTTCAAGGCAGGGAAGCGGCCTGCAAGCTGAGTGGGAGTGGGGGAGGGGAGGGAGACAGCTGAAGCCCAGTCCAGAAGGGCGGCGATGGAAGAGCTGCAGCTGGGTCAGAGCCTGGAGGGATGGCGGGGCCTTCACTGAGCCCCCCCCCCCCCCGAGGCCAGCCCTAGGCCCCGGCGGTCGCGCATGCGCCCTTGGCCTGTGCGGTGTGTGGGGGGTTGAACCCAAGCCCGCAGGGCTCCCGGAGCGGCCAGAGAAAGAAGGGCCCATGGAGAGGTAGGCGAGGTGGGCAGGGGGCGCCACCTTGCTCTCCTCAGCTCCCTGAGGGAGAGAGACAGAGACAGAGACAGAGAGAGAGAGATCCCTGACCTCTGAGTCTCTGCCTCCACCGCTGGCTGGTGCCAACTCACGCGCCATCCCACTTCCAGCCATCACCCCCACGCCTGCCCCGGGGTCAGCCCCACCACAGAGAGGCCGGTTGGTTCCTGCTCACCTCTGTGCCGTCCCTTCCCGACCTGACCCCAGTGCAGGGGATAAGCTTCAGACAAGTCTTTCCATGTCCCTCTGCATGACAATAGACTTCCTCCCCTCTCCCATTCCACAGGCCCACCCGGGACATCCACCTTTGTCATTAGCTCAGGAGAGGATGCAAGATGAGAATCTCTGCTATTGTGTGGGGAGACTCAGTTTCCCGGGTTTCCCCCATGGACACATGTTCTTCAGCTGGGTCTGATTTTCTCCAGACAAGCTGTCTTGGGAAGGATTTGGCCAGCCCTAAGAACCTGAAGGGAAAGGGCGGAGGGGGGTTCTCTCTCTGCCCCCGACAGCCCCGAGCTGGGTCGGTCCCTCAGACCTGGCCAGGGGCAGCCCATCCCCCGGCGCCCTTCCCCGGGGCATCCAAGGGCAGGCTCGGCGCCAGCCCCACCCCGCTCGCCACTGCCCGACCATCGTCCTCCCTCGGGGGGCGTGGGCAGGACAGGGACCCGGCTGTGGGAGGCCTCCAGATCTCAGGCCTGGCACACCGTTTACCAGGCTGCTTCCTCCTCTGACGGGGGCCCAGCACACGCCCCAGGAGACTTGGCAGCCGCCCCCAGGGCTCTAGCCTCTGGAACTCGTCCCCTTGGAAGGGGCCTGGCCCAGGTGCCAGGTTCGGCTGGTCGGCCAGCCTCCTTTGGAGAAAGCAGGCAAGCCGAGCCAGGCTTGCAGTGGCCCTGGCGTGACACCTGCCACCTCAGGCAGAGGGCCTCCCGCGTGCCCTCCATGGCGGGTTTCTCCCCGGAGCCGTGGCCTGGGCACTAGGAAGGCCGGGCCTCCCCGACTCCCGGGAGGAGGGGCTAGCCCAGTTGCGCCCTGGCCCCCAAACCCTCTGGTGCCATCTGCCTGTCTCGGCACTTCTGACTCCACAGAGCCTTTCCTACATCTGGGCTGCCTGCCGTGGCAAAGTGCAGGCGTGGGGTGAGGCCATGGCTTTGTCTTTCCAGGAAAAAATGAGCCCCTGGCCGAAGCAGCAGGCCCTGGCAGAGCCTTGAGCTTGAAGCCCAGTAGGTCTGTGGCCCTCAGGGCCAGAGCCATGCTTTCAAGGCAGGGAAGCGGCCTCCAAGCTGAGTGGGAGTGGGGGAGGGGAGGGAGACAGCTGAAGCCGAGTCCAGAAGGGCGGCGATGGAAGAGCTGCAGCTGGGTCAGAGCCTGGAGGGAGGGCGGGGCCTTCACTGAGGACCCCCCCGAGGCCAGCCCTAGGCCCCGGCGGTCGCGCATGCGCCCTTGGCCTGTGCGGTGTGTGGGGGGTTGAACCCAAGCCCGCAGGGCTCCCGGAGCGGCCAGAGAAAGAAGGGCCCATGGAGAGGTAGGCGAGGTGGGCAGGGGGCGCCACCTTGCTCTCCTCAGCTCCCTGAGGGAGAGAGACAGAGACAGAGACAGAGAGAGAGAGATCCCTGACCTCTGAGTCTCTGCCTCCACCGCTGGCTGGTGCCAACTCACGCGCCATCCCACTTCCAGCCATCACCCCCACGCCTGCCCCGGGGCCAGCCCCACCACAGAGAGGCCGGTTGGTTCCTGCTCACCTCTGTGCCGTCCCTTCCCGACCTGACCCCAGTGCAGGGGATAAGCTTCAGACAAGTCTTTCCATGTCCCTCTGCATGACAATAGACTTCCTCCCCTCTCCCATTCCACAGGCCCACCCGGGACATCCACCTTTGTCATTAGCTCAGGAGAGGATGCAAGATGAGAATCTCTGCTATTGTGTGGGGAGACTCAGTTTCCCGGGTTTCCCCCATGGACACATGTTCTTCAGCTGGGTCTGATTTTCTCCAGACAAGCTGTCTTGGGAAGGATTTGGCCAGCCCTAAGAACCTGAAGGGAAAGGGCGGAGGGGGGTTCTCTCTCTGCCCCCGACAGCCCCGAGCTGGGTCGGTCCCTCAGACCTGGCCAGGGGGAGCCCATCCCCCAGCGCCCTTCCCCGGGGCATCCAAGGGCAGGCTCGGCGCCAGCCCCACCCCGCTCGCCACTGCCCGACCATCGTCCTCCCTCGGGGGGCCTGGGCAGGACAGGGACCCGGCTGTGGGAGGCCTCCAGATCTCAGGCCTGGCACACCGTTTACCAGGCTGCTTCCTCCTCTGACGGGGGCCCAGCACACGCCCCAGGAGACTTGGCAGCCGCCCCCAGGGCTCTAGCCTCTGGAACTCGTCCCCTTGGAAGGGGCCTGGCCCAGGTGCCAGGTTCGGCTGGTCGGCCAGCCTCCTTTGGAGAAAGCAGGCAAGCCGAGCCAGGCTTGCAGTGGCCCTGGCGTGACACCTGCCACCTCAGGCAGAGGGCCTCCCGCGTGCCCTCCATGGCGGGTTTCTCCCCGGAGCCGTGGCCTGGGCACTAGGAAGGCCGGGCCTCCCCGACTCCCGGGAGGAGGGGCTAGCCCAGTTGCGCCCTGGCCCCCTAACCCTCTGGTGCCATCTGCCTGTCTCGGCACTTCTGACTCCACAGAGCCTTTCCTACATCTGGGCTGCCTGCCGTGGCAAAGTGCAGGCGTGGGGTGAGGCCATGGCTTTGTCTTTCCAGGAAAAAATGAGCCCCTGGCCGAAGCAGGAGGCCCAGGCAGAGCCTTGAGCTTGAAGCCCAGTAGGTCTGTGGCCCTCAGGGCCAGAGCCATGCTTTCAAGGCAGGGAAGCGGCCTCCAAGCTGAGTGGGAGTGGGGGAGGGGAGGGAGACAGCTGAAGCCGAGTCCAGAAGGGCGGCGATGGAAGAGCTGCAGCTGGGTCAGAGCCTGGAGGGAGGGCGGGGCCTTCACTGAGGACCCCCCCCCAGAGGCCAGCCCTAGGCCCCGGCAGTCGCGCATGCGCCCTTGGCCTGTGCGGTGTGTGGGGGGTTGAACCCAAGCCCGCAGGGCTCCCGGAGCGGCCAGAGAAATAAGGGCCCATGGAGAGGTAGGCGAGGTGGGCAGGGGGCGCCACCTTGCTCTCCTCAGCTCCCTGAGGGATAGAGACAGAGACAGAGACAGAGAGAGAGAGATCCCTGACCTCTGAGTCTCTGCCTCCACCGCTGGCTGGTGCCAACTCACGCGCCATCCCACTTCCAGCCATCACCCCCACGCCTGCCCCGGGGCCAGCCCCACCACAGAGAGGCCGGTTGGTTCCTGCTCACCTCCGTGCCGTCCCTTCCCGACCTGACCCCAGTGCAGGGGATAAGCTTCAGACAAGTCTTTCCATGTCCCTCTGCATGACAATAGACTTCCTCCCCTCTCCCATTCCACAGGCCCACCCGGAACATCCACCTTTGTCATTAGCTCAGGAGAGGATGCAAGATGAGAATCTCTGCTATTGTGTGGGGAGACTCAGTTTCCCGGGTTTCCCCCATGGACACATGTTCTTCAGCTGGGTCTGATTTTCTCCAGACAAGCTGTCTTGGGAAGGATTTGGCCAGCCCTAAGAACCTGAAGGGAAAGGGCGGAGGGGGGTTCTCTCTCTGTCCCCGACAGCCCCAAGCTGGGTCGGTCCCTCAGACCTGGCCAGGGGCAGCCCATCCCCCGGCGCCCTTCCCCGGGGCATCCAAGGGCAGGCTCGGCGCCAGCCCCACCCCGCTCGCCACTGCCCGACCATCGTCCGCCCTCGGGGGGCCTGGGCAGGACAGGGACCCGGCTGTGGGAGGCCTCCAGATCTCAGGCCTGGCACACCGTTTACCAGGCTGCTTCCTCCTCTGACGGGGGCCCAGCACACGCCCCAGGAGACTTGGCAGCCGCCCCCAGGGCTCTATCCTCTGGAACTCGTCCCCTTGGAAGGGGCCTGGCCCAGGTGCCAGGTTCGGCTGGTCGGCCAGCCTCCTTTGGAGAAAGCAGGCAAGCCGAGCCAGGCTTGCAGTGGCCCTGGCGTGACACCTGCCACCTCAGGCAGAGGGCCTCCCGCGTGCCCACCATGGCGGGTTTCTCCCCGGAGCCGTGGCCTGGGCACTAGGAAGGCCGGGCCTCCCCGACTCCCGGGAGGAGGGGCTAGCCCAGTTGCGCCCTGGCCCCCTAACCCTCTGGTGCCATCTGCCTGTCTCGGCACTTCTGACTCCACAGAGCCTTTCCTACATCTGGGCTGCCTGCCGTGGCAATGTGCAGGCGTGGGGTGAGGCCATGGCTTTGTCTTTCCAGGAAAAAATGAGCCCCTGGCCGAAGCAGCAGGCCCAGGCAGAGCCTTGAGCTTGAAGCCCAGTAGGTCTGTGGCCCTCAGGGCCAGAGCCATGCTTTCAAGGCAGGGAAGCGGCCTCCAAGCTGAGTGGGAGTGGGGGAGGGGAGGGAGACAGCTGAAGCCGAGTCCAGAAGGGCGGCGATGGAAGAGCTGCAGCTGGGTCAGAGCCTGGAGGGAGGGCGGGGCCTTCACTGAGGACCCCCCCCCAGAGGCCAGCCCTAGGCCCCGGCAGTCGCGCATGCGCCCTTGGCCTGTGCGGTGTGTGGGGGGTTGAACCCAAGCCCGCAGGGCTCCCGGAGCGGCCAGAGAAATAAGGGCCCATGGAGAGGTAGGCGAGGTGGGCAGGGGGCGCCACCTTGCTCTCCTCAGCTCCCTGAGGGATAGAGACAGAGACAGAGACAGAGAGAGAGAGATCCCTGACCTCTGAGTCTCTGCCTCCACCGCTGGCTGGTGCCAACTCACGCGCCATCCCACTTCCAGCCATCACCCCCACGCCTGCCCCGGGGCCAGCCCCACCACAGAGAGGCCGGTTGGTTCCTGCTCACCTCTGTGCCGTCCCTTCCCGACCTGACCCCAGTGCAGGGGACAAGCTTCAGACAAGTCTTTCCATGTCCCTCTGCATGACAATAGACTTCCTCCCCTCTCCCATTCCACAGGCCCACCCGGAACATCCACCTTTGTCATTAGCTCAGGAGAGGATGCAAGATGAGAATCTCTGCTATTGTGTGGGGAGACTCAGTTTCCCGGGTTTCCCCCATGGACACATGTTCTTCAGCTGGGTCTGATTTTCTCCAGACAAGCTGTCTTGGGAAGGATTTGGCCAGCCCTAAGAACCTGAAGGGAAAGGGCGGAGGGGGGTTCTCTCTCTGTCCCCGACAGCCCCAAGCTGGGTCGGTCCCTCAGACCTGGCCAGGGGCAGCCCATCCCCCGGCGCCCTTCCCCGGGGCATCCAAGGGCAGGCTCGGCGCCAGCCCCACCCCGCTCGCCACTGCCCGACCATCGTCCGCCCTCGGGGGGCCTGGGCAGGACAGGGACCCGGCTGTGGGAGGCCTCCAGATCTCAGGCCTGGCACACCGTTTACCAGGCTGCTTCCTCCTCTGACGGGGGCCCAGCACACGCCCCAGGAGACTTGGCAGCCGCCCCCAGGGCTCTATCCTCTGGAACTCGTCCCCTTGGAAGGGGCCTGGCCCAGGTGCCAGGTTCGGCTGGTCGGCCAGCCTCCTTTGGAGAAAGCAGGCAAGCCGAGCCAGGCTTGCAGTGGCCCTGGCGTGACACCTGCCACCTCAGGCAGAGGGCCTCCCGCGTGCCCACCATGGCGGGTTTCTCCCCGGAGCCGTGGCCTGGGCACTAGGAAGGCCGGGCCTCCCCGACTCCCGGGAGGAGGGGCTAGCCCAGTTGCGCCCTGGCCCCCTAACCCTCTGGTGCCATCTGCCTGTCTCGGCACTTCTGACTCCACAGAGCCTTTCCTACATCTGGGCTGCCTGCCGTGGCAATGTGCAGGCGTGGGGTGAGGCCATGGCTTTGTCTTTCCAGGAAAAAATGAGCCCCTGGCCGAAGCAGCAGGCCCAGGCAGAGCCTTGAGCTTGAAGCCCAGTAGGTCTGTGGCCCTCAGGGCCAGAGCCATGCTTTCAAGGCAGGGAAGCGGCCTCCAAGCTGAGTGGGAGTGGGGGAGGGGAGGGAGACAGCTGAAGCCGAGTCCAGAAGGGCGGCGATGGAAGAGCTGCAGCTGGGTCAGAGCCTGGAGGGAGGGCGGGGCCTTCACTGAGGACCCCCCCCCCAGAGGCCAGCCCTAGGCCCCGGCGGTCGCGCATGCGCCCTTGGCCTGTGCGGTGTGTGGGGGGTTGAACCCAAGCCCGCAGGGCTCCCGGAGCGGCCAGAGAAAGAAGGGCCCATGGAGAGGTAGGCGAGGTGGGCAGGGGGCGCCACCTTGCTCTCCTCAGCTCCCTGAGGGAGAGAGACAGAGACAGAGACAGAGAGAGAGAGATCCCTGACCTCTGAGTCTCTGCCTCCACCGCTGGCTGGTGCCAACTCACGCGCCATCCCACTTCCAGCCATCACCCCCACGCCTGCCCCGGGGTCAGCCCCACCACAGAGAGGCCGGTTGGTTCCTGCTCACCTCTGTGCCGTCCCTTCCCGACCTGACCCCAGTGCAGGGGATAAGCTTCAGACAAGTCTTTCCATGTCCCTCTGCATGACAATAGACTTCCTCCCCTCTCCCATTCCACAGGCCCACCCGGGACATCCACCTTTGTCATTAGCTCAGGAGAGGATGCAAGATGAGAATCTCTGCTATTGTGTGGGGAGACTCAGTTTCCCGGGTTTCCCCCATGGACACATGTTCTTCAGCTGGGTCTGATTTTCTCCAGACAAGCTGTCTTGGGAAGGATTTGGCCAGCCCTAAGAACCTGAAGGGAAAGGGCGGAGGGGGGTTCTCTCTCTGCCCCCGACAGCCCCGAGCTGGGTCGGTCCCTCAGACCTGGCCAGGGGCAGCCCATCCCCCGGCGCCCTTCCCCTGGGCATCCAAGGGCAGGCTCGGCGCCAGCCCCACCCCGCTCGCCACTGCCCGACCATCGTCCTCCCTCGGGGGGCGTGGGCAGGACAGGGACCCGGCTGTGGGAGGCCTCCAGATCTCAGGCCTGGCACACCGTTTACCAGGCTGCTTCCTCCTCTGACGGGGGCCCAGCACACGCCCCAGGAGACTTGGCAGCCGCCCCCAGGGCTCTAGCCTCTGGAACTCGTCCCCTTGGAAGGGGCCTGGCCCAGGTGCCAGGTTCGGCTGGTCGGCCAGCCTCCTTTGGAGAAAGCAGGCAAGCCGAGCCAGGCTTGCAGTGGCCCTGGCGTGACACCTGCCACCTCAGGCAGAGGGCCTCCCGCGTGCCCTCCATGGCGGGTTTCTCCCCGGAGCCGTGGCCTGGGCACTAGGAAGGCCGGGCCTCCCCGACTCCCGGGAGGAGGGGCTAGCCCAGTTGCGCCCTGGCCCCCAAACCCTCTGGTGCCATCTGCCTGTCTCGGCACTTCTGACTCCACAGAGCCTTTCCTACATCTGGGCTGCCTGCCGTGGCAAAGTGCAGGCGTGGGGTGAGGCCATGGCTTTGTCTTTCCAGGAAAAAATGAGCCCCTGGCCGAAGCAGCAGGCCCTGGCAGAGCCTTGAGCTTGAAGCCCAGTAGGTCTGTGGCCCTCAGGGCCAGAGCCATGCTTTCAAGGCAGGGAAGCGGCCTCCAAGCTGAGTGGGAGTGGGGGAGGGGAGGGAGACAGCTGAAGCCGAGTCCAGAAGGGCGGCGATGGAAGAGCTGCAGCTGGGTCAGAGCCTGGAGGGAGGGCGGGGCCTTCACTGAGGACCCCCCCGAGGCCAGCCCTAGGCCCCGGCGGTCGCGCATGCGCCCTTGGCCTGTGCGGTGTGTGGGGGGTTGAACCCAAGCCCGCAGGGCTCCCGGAGCGGCCAGAGAAAGAAGGGCCCATGGAGAGGTAGGCGAGGTGGGCAGGGGGCGCCACCTTGCTCTCCTCAGCTCCCTGAGGGAGAGAGACAGAGACAGAGACAGAGAGAGAGAGATCCCTGACCTCTGAGTCTCTGCCTCCACCGCTGGCTGGTGCCAACTCACGCGCCATCCCACTTCCAGCCATCACCCCCACGCCTGCCCCGGGGCCAGCTCCACCACAGAGAGGCCGGTTGGTTCCTGCTCACCTCTGTGCCGTCCCTTCCCGACCTGACCCCAGTGCAGGGGATAAGCTTCAGACAAGTCTTTCCATGTCCCTCTGCATGACAATAGACTTCCTCCCCTCTCCCATTCCACAGGCCCACCCGGGACATCCACCTTTGTCATTAGCTCAGGAGAGGATGCAAGATGAGAATCTCTGCTATTGTGTGGGGAGACTCAGTTTCCCGGGTTTCCCCCATGGACACATGTTCTTCAGCTGGGTCTGATTTTCTCCAGACAAGCTGTCTTGGGAAGGATTTGGCCAGCCCTAAGAACCTGAAGGGAAAGGGCGGAGGGGGGTTCTCTCTCTGCCCCCGACAGCCCCGAGCTGGGTCGGTCCCTCAGACCTGGCCAGGGGGAGCCCATCCCCCAGCGCCCTTCCCCGGGGCATCCAAGGGCAGGCTCGGCGCCAGCCCCACCCCGCTCGCCACTGCCCGACCATCGTCCGCCCTCGGGGGGCCTGGGCAGGACAGGGACCCGGCTGTGGGAGGCCTCCAGATCTCAGGCCTGGCACACCGTTTACCAGGCTGCTTCCTCCTCTGACGGGGGCCCAGCACACGCCCCACGAGACTTGGCAGCCGCCCCCAGGGCTCTATCCTCTGGAACTCGTCCCCTTGGAAGGGGCCTGGCCCAGGTGCCAGGTTCGGCTGGTCGGCCAGCCTCCTTTGGAGAAAGCAGGCAAGCCGAGCCAGGCTTGCAGTGGCCCTGGCGTGACACCTGCCACCTCAGGCAGAGGGCCTCCCGCGTGCCCACCATGGCGGGTTTCTCCCCGGAGCCGTGGCCTGGGCACTAGGAAGGCCGGGCCTCCCCGACTCCCGGGAGGAGGGGCTAGCCCAGTTGCGCCCTGGCCCCCTAACCCTCTGGTGCCATCTGCCTGTCTCGGCACTTCTGACTCCACAGAGCCTTTCCTACATCTGGGCTGCCTGCCGTGGCAATGTGCAGGCGTGGGGTGAGGCCATGGCTTTGTCTTTCCAGGAAAAAATGAGCCCCTGGCCGAAGCAGCAGGCCCAGGCAGAGCCTTGAGCTTGAAGCCCAGTAGGTCTGTGGCCCTCAGGGCCAGAGCCATGCTTTCAAGGCAGGGAAGCGGCCTCCAAGCTGAGTGGGAGTGGGGGAGGGGAGGGAGACAGCTGAAGCCGAGTCCAGAAGGGCGGCGATGGAAGAGCTGCAGCTGGGTCAGAGCCTGGAGGGAGGGCGGGGCCTTCACTGAGGACCCCCCCCCCAGAGGCCAGCCCTAGGCCCCGGCGGTCGCGCATGCGCCCTTGGCCTGTGCGGTGTGTGGGGGGTTGAACCCAAGCCCGCAGGGCTCCCGGAGCGGCCAGAGAAAGAAGGGCCCATGGAGAGGTAGGCGAGGTGGGCAGGGGGCGCCACCTTGCTCTCCTCAGCTCCCTGAGGGAGAGAGACAGAGACAGAGACAGAGAGAGAGAGATCCCTGACCTCTGAGTCTCTGCCTCCACCGCTGGCTGGTGCCAACTCACACGCCATCCCACTTCCAGCCATCACCCCCACGCCTGCCCCGGGGTCAGCCCCACCACAGAGAGGCCGGTTGGTTCCTGCTCACCTCTGTGCCGTCCCTTCCCGACCTGACCCCAGTGCAGGGGATAAGCTTCAGACAAGTCTTTCCATGTCCCTCTGCATGACAATAGACTTCCTCCCCTCTCCCATTCCACAGGCCCACCCGGGACATCCACCTTTGTCATTAGCTCAGGAGAGGATGCAAGATGAGAATCTCTGCTATTGTGTGGGGAGACTCAGTTTTCCGGGTTTCCCCCATGGACACATGTTCTTCAGCTGGGTCTGATTTTCTCCAGACAAGCTGTCTTGGGAAGGATTTGGCCAGCCCTAAGAACCTGAAGGGAAAGGGCGGAGGGGGGTTCTCTCTCTGCCCCCGACAGCCCCGAGCTGGGTCGGTCCCTCAGACCTGGCCAGGGGCAGCCCATCCCCCGGCGCCCTTCCCCGGGGCATCCAAGGGCAGGCTCGGCGCCAGCCCCACCCCGCTCGCCACTGCCCGACCATCGTCCTCCCTCGGGGGGCGTGGGCAGGACAGGGACCCGGCTGTGGGAGGCCTCCAGATTTCAGGCCTGGCACACCGTTTACCAGGCTGCTTCCTCCTCTGACGGGGGCCCAGCACACGCCCCAGGAGACTTGGCAGCCGCCCCCAGGGCTCTAGCCTCTGGAACTCGTCCCCTTGGAAGGGGCCTGGCCCAGGTGCCAGGTTCGGCTGGTCGGCCAGCCTCCTTTGGAGAAAGCAGGCAAGCCGAGCCAGGCTTGCAGTGGCCCTGGCGTGACACCTGCCACCTCAGGCAGAGGGCCTCCCGCGTGCCCTCCATGGCGGGTTTCTCCCCGGAGCCGTGGCCTGGGCACTAGGAAGGCCGGGCCTCCCCGACTCCCGGGAGGAGGGGCTAGCCCAGTTGCGCCCGGGCCCCCAAACCCTCTGGTGCCATCTGCCTGTCTCGGCACTTCTGACTCCACAGAGCCTTTCCTACATCTGGGCTGCCTGCCGTGGCAAAGTGCAGGCGTGGGGTGAGGCCATGGCTTTGTCTTTCCAGGAAAAAATGAGCCCCAGGCCGAAGCAGCAGGCCCAGGCAGAGCCTTGAGCTTGAAGCCCAGTAGGTCTGTGGCCCTCAGGGCCAGAGCCATGCTTTCAAGGCAGGGAAGCGGCCTCCAAGCTGAGTGGGAGTGGGGGAGGGGAGGGAGACAGCTGAAGCCAAGTCCAGAAGGGCGGCGATGGAAGAGCTGCAGCTGGGTCAGAGCCTGGAGGGAGGGCGGGGCCTTCACTGAGGACCCCCCCGAGGCCAGCCCTAGGCCCCGGCGGTCGCGCATGCGCCCTTGGCCTGTGCGGTGTGTGGGGGGTTGAACCCAAGCCCGCAGGGCTCCCGGAGCGGCCAGAGAAAGAAGGGCCCATGGAGAGGTAGGCGAGGTGGGCAGGGGGCGCCACCTTGCTCTCCTCAGCTCCCTGAGGGAGAGAGACAGAGACAGAGACAGAGACAGAGACAGAGAGAGAGAGATCCCTGACCTCTGAGTCTCTGCCTCCACCGCTGGCTGGTGCCAACTCACGCGCCATCCCACTTCCAGCCATCACCCCCACGCCTGCCCCGGGGTCAGCCCCACCACAGAGAGGCCGGTTGGTTCCTGCTCACCTCTGTGCCGTCCCTTCCCGACCTGACCCCAGTGCAGGGGATAAGCTTCAGACAAGTCTTTCCATGTCCCTCTGCATGACAATAGACTTCCTCCCCTCTCCCATTCCACAGGCCCACCCGGGACATCCACCTTTGTCATTAGCTCAGGAGAGGATGCAAGATGAGAATCTCTGCTATTGTGTGGGGAGACTCAGTTTCCCGGGTTTCCCCCATGGACACATGTTCTTCAGCTGGGTCTGATTTTCTCCAGACAAGCTGTCTTGGGAAGGATTTGGCCAGCCCTAAGAACCTGAAGGGAAAGGGCGGAGGGGGGTTCTCTCTCTGCCCCCGACAGCCCCGAGCTGGGTCGGTCCCTCAGACCTGGCCAGGGGCAGCCCATCCCCCGGCGCCCTTCCCCGGGGCATCCAAGGGCAGGCTCGGCGCCAGCCCCACCCCGCTCGCCACTGCCCGACCATCGTCCTCCCTCGGGGGGCCTGGGCAGGACAGGGACCCGGCTGTGGGAGGCCTCCAGATCTCAGGCCTGGCACACCGTTTACCAGGCTGCTTCCTCCTCTGACGGGGGCCCAGCACACGCCCCAGGAGACTTGGCAGCCGCCCCCAGGGCTCTAGCCTCTGGAACTCGGCCCCTTGGAAGGGGCCTGGCCCAGGTGCCAGGTTCGGCTGGTCGGCCAGCCTCCTTTGGAGAAAGCAGGCAAGCCGAGCCAGGCTTGCAGTGGCCCTGGCGTGACACCTGCCACCTCAGGCAGAGGGCCTCCCGCGTGCCCTCCATGGCGGGTTTCTCCCCGGAGCCGTGGCCTGGGCACTAGGAAGGCCAGGCCTCCCCGACTCCCGGGAGGAGGGGCTAGCCCAGTTGCGCCCGGGCCCCCAAACCCTCTGGTGCCATCTGCCTGTCTCGGCACTTCTGACTCCACAGAGCCTTTCCTACATCTGGGCTGCCTGCCGTGGCAAAGTGCAGGCGTGGGGTGAGGCCATGGCTTTGTCTTTCCAGGAAAAAATGAGCCCCTGGCCGAAGCAGCAGGCCCAGGCAGAGCCTTGAGCTTGAAGCCCAGTAGGTCTGTGGCCCTCAGGGCCAGAGCCATGCTTTCAAGGCAGGGAAGCGGCCTCCAAGCTGAGTGGGAGTGGGGGAGGGGAGGGAGACAGCTGAAGCCGAGTCCAGAAGGGCGGCGATGGAAGAGCTGCAGCTGGGTCAGAGCCTGGAGGGAGGGCGGGGCCTTCACTGAGGACCCCCCCGAGGCCAGCCCTAGGCCCCGGCGGTCGCGCATGCGTCCTTGGCCTGTGCGGTGTGTGGGGGGTTGAACCCAAGCCCGCAGGGCTCCCGGAGCGGCCAGAGAAAGAAGGGCCCATGGAGAGGTAGGCGAGGTGGGCAGGGGGCGCCACCTTGCTCTCCTCAGCTCCCTGAGGGAGAGAGACAGAGACAGAGACAGAGACAGAGACAGAGAGAGAGAGATCCCTGACCTCTGAGTCTCTGCCTCCACCGCTGGCTGGTGCCAACTCACGCGCCATCCCACTTCCAGCCATCACCCCCACGCCTGCCCCGGGGCCAGCCCCACCACAGAGAGGCCGGTTGGTTCCTGCTCACCTCTGTGCCGTCCCTTCCCGACCTGACCCCAGTGCAGGGGATAAGCTTCAGACAAGTCTTTCCATGTCCCTCTGCATGACAATAGACTTCCTCCCCTCTCCCATTCCACAGGCCCACCCGGGACATCCACCTTTGTCATTAGCTCAGGAGAGGATGCAAGATGAGAATCTCTGCTATTGTGTGGGGAGACTCAGTTTCCCGGGTTTCCCCCATGGACACATGTTCTTCAGCTGGGTCTGATTTTCTCCAGACAAGCTGTCTTGGGAAGGATTTGGCCAGCCCTAAGAACCTGAAGGGAAAGGGCGGAGGGGGGTTCTCTCTCTGCCCCCGACAGCCCCGAGCTGGGTCGGTCCCTCAGACCTGGCCAGGGGGAGCCCATCCCCCAGCGCCCTTCCCCGGGGCATCCAAGGGCAGGCTCGGCGCCAGCCCCACCCCGCTCGCCACTGCCCGACCATCGTCCGCCCTCGGGGGGCCTGGGCAGGACAGGGACCCGGCTGTGGGAGGCCTCCAGATCTCAGGCCTGGCACACCGTTTACCAGGCTGCTTCCTCCTCTGACGGGGGCCCAGCACACGCCCCACGAGACTTGGCAGCCGCCCCCAGGGCTCTATCCTCTGGAACTCGTCCCCTTGGAAGGGGCCTGGCCCAGGTGCCAGGTTCGGCTGGTCGGCCAGCCTCCTTTGGAGAAAGCAGGCAAGCCGAGCCAGGCTTGCAGTGGCCCTGGCGTGACACCTGCCACCTCAGGCAGAGGGCCTCCCGCGTGCCCACCATGGCGGGTTTCTCCCCGGAGCCGTGGCCTGGGCACTAGGAAGGCCGGGCCTCCCCGACTCCCGGGAGGAGGGGCTAGCCCAGTTGCGCCCTGGCCCCCTAACCCTCTGGTGCCATCTGCCTGTCTCGGCACTTCTGACTCCACAGAGCCTTTCCTACATCTGGGCTGCCTGCCGTGGCAATGTGCAGGCGTGGGGTGAGGCCATGGCTTTGTCTTTCCAGGAAAAAATGAGCCCCAGGCCGAAGCAGCAGGCCCAGGCAGAGCCTTGAGCTTGAAGCCCAGTAGGTCTGTGGCCCTCAGGGCCAGAGCCATGCTTTCAAGGCAGGGAAGCGGCCTCCAAGCTGAGTGGGAGTGGGGGAGGGGAGGGAGACAGCTGAAGCCGAGTCCAGAAGGGCGGCGATGGAAGAGCTGCAGCTGGGTCAGAGCCTGGAGGGAGGGCGGGGCCTTCACTGAGGACCCCCCCCCAGAGGCCAGCCCTAGGCGCCGGCGGTCGCGCATGCGCCCTTGGCCTGTGCGGTGTGTGGGGGGTTGAACCCAAGCCCGCAGGGCTCCCGGAGCGGCCAGAGAAAGAAGGGCCCATGGAGAGGTAGGCGAGGTGGGCAGGGGGCGCCACCTTGCTCTCCTCAGCTCCCTGAGGGAGAGAGACAGAGACAGAGACAGAGAGAGAGAGATCCCTGACCTCTGAGTCTCTGCCTCCACCGCTGGCTGGTGCCAACTCACACGCCATCCCACTTCCAGCCATCACCCCCACGCCTGCCCCGGGGTCAGCCCCACCACAGAGAGGCCGGTTGGTTCCTGCTCACCTCTGTGCCGTCCCTTCCCGACCTGACCCCAGTGCAGGGGATAAGCTTCAGACAAGTCTTTCCATGTCCCTCTGCATGACAATAGACTTCCTCCCCTCTCCCATTCCACAGGCCCACCCGGGACATCCACCTTTGTCATTAGCTCAGGAGAGGATGCAAGATGAGAATCTCTGCTATTGTGTGGGGAGACTCAGTTTTCCGGGTTTCCCCCATGGACACATGTTCTTCAGCTGGGTCTGATTTTCTCCAGACAAGCTGTCTTGGGAAGGATTTGGCCAGCCCTAAGAACCTGAAGGGAAAGGGCGGAGGGGGGTTCTCTCTCTGCCCCCGACAGCCCCGAGCTGGGTCGGTCCCTCAGACCTGGCCAGGGGCAGCCCATCCCCCGGCGCCCTTCCCCGGGGCATCCAAGGGCAGGCTCGGCGCCAGCCCCACCCCGCTCGCCACTGCCCGACCATCGTCCTCCCTCGGGGGGCGTGGGCAGGACAGGGACCCGGCTGTGGGAGGCCTCCAGATCTCAGGCCTGGCACACCGTTTACCAGGCTGCTTCCTCCTCTGACGGGGGCCCAGCACACGCCCCAGGAGACTTGGCAGCCGCCCCCAGGGCTCTAGCCTCTGGAACTCGTCCCCTTGGAAGGGGCCTGGCCCAGGTGCCAGGTTCGGCTGGTCGGCCAGCCTCCTTTGGAGAAAGCAGGCAAGCCGAGCCAGGCTTGCAGTGGCCCTGGCGTGACACCTGCCACCTCAGGCAGAGGGCCTCCCGCGTGCCCTCCATGGCGGGTTTCTCCCCGGAGCCGTGGCCTGGGCACTAGGAAGGCCGGGCCTCCCCGACTCCCGGGAGGAGGGGCTAGCCCAGTTGCGCCCGGGCCCCCAAACCCTCTGGTGCCATCTGCCTGTCTCGGCACTTCTGACTCCACAGAGCCTTTCCTACATCTGGGCTGCCTGCCGTGGCAAAGTGCAGGCGTGGGGTGAGGCCATGGCTTTGTCTTTCCAGGAAAAAATGAGCCCCAGGCCGAAGCAGCAGGCCCAGGCAGAGCCTTGAGCTTGAAGCCCAGTAGGTCTGTGGCCCTCAGGGCCAGAGCCATGCTTTCAAGGCAGGGAAGCGGCCTCCAAGCTGAGTGGGAGTGGGGGAGGGGAGGGAGACAGCTGAAGCCAAGTCCAGAAGGGCGGCGATGGAAGAGCTGCAGCTGGGTCAGAGCCTGGAGGGAGGGCGGGGCCTTCACTGAGGACCCCCCCGAGGCCAGCCCTAGGCCCCGGCGGTCGCGCATGCGCCCTTGGCCTGTGCGGTGTGTGGGGGGTTGAACCCAAGCCCGCAGGGCTCCCGGAGCGGCCAGAGAAAGAAGGGCCCATGGAGAGGTAGGCGAGGTGGGCAGGGGGCGCCACCTTGCTCTCCTCAGCTCCCTGAGGGAGAGAGACAGAGACAGAGACAGAGACAGAGACAGAGAGAGAGAGATCCCTGACCTCTGAGTCTCTGCCTCCACCGCTGGCTGGTGCCAACTCACGCGCCATCCCACTTCCAGCCATCACCCCCACGCCTGCCCCGGGGTCAGCCCCACCACAGAGAGGCCGGTTGGTTCCTGCTCACCTCTGTGCCGTCCCTTCCCGACCTGACCCCAGTGCAGGGGATAAGCTTCAGACAAGTCTTTCCATGTCCCTCTGCATGACAATAGACTTCCTCCCCTCTCCCATTCCACAGGCCCACCCGGGACATCCACCTTTGTCATTAGCTCAGGAGAGGATGCAAGATGAGAATCTCTGCTATTGTGTGGGGAGACTCAGTTTCCCGGGTTTCCCCCATGGACACATGTTCTTCAGCTGGGTCTGATTTTCTCCAGACAAGCTGTCTTGGGAAGGATTTGGCCAGCCCTAAGAACCTGAAGGGAAAGGGCGGAGGGGGGTTCTCTCTCTGCCCCCGACAGCCCCGAGCTGGGTCGGTCCCTCAGACCTGGCCAGGGGCAGCCCATCCCCCGGCGCCCTTCCCCGGGGCATCCAAGGGCAGGCTCGGCGCCAGCCCCACCCCGCTCGCCACTGCCCGACCATCGTCCTCCCTCGGGGGGCCTGGGCAGGACAGGGATCCGGCTGTGGGAGGCCTCCAGATCTCAGGCCTGGCACACCGTTTACCAGGCTGCTTCCTCCTCTGACGGGGGCCCAGCACACGCCCCAGGAGACTTGGCAGCCGCCCCCAGGGCTCTAGCCTCTGGAACTCGTCCCCTTGGAAGGGGCCTGGCCCAGGTGCCAGGTTCGGCTGGTCGGCCAGCCTCCTTTGGAGAAAGCAGGCAAGCCGAGCCAGGCTTGCAGTGGCCCTGGCGTGACACCTGCCACCTCAGGCAGAGGGCCTCCCGCGTGCCCTCCATGGCGGGTTTCTCCCCGGAGCCGTGGCCTGGGCACTAGGAAGGCCGGGCCTCCCCGACTCCCGGGAGGAGGGGCTAGCCCAGTTGCGCCCGGGCCCCCAAACCCTCTGGTGCCATCTGCCTGTCTCGGCACTTCTGACTCCACAGAGCCTTTCCTACATCTGGGCTGCCTGCCGTGGCAAAGTGCAGGCGTGGGGTGAGGCCATGGCTTTGTCTTTCCAGGAAAAAATGAGCCCCTGGCCGAAGCAGCAGGCCCAGGCAGAGCCTTGAGCTTGAAGCCCAGTAGGTCTGTGGCCCTCAGGGCCAGAGCCATGCTTTCAAGGCAGGGAAGCGGCCT
This sequence comes from Diceros bicornis minor, assembly GCF_020826845.1. NCBI lineage: Eukaryota > Metazoa > Chordata > Mammalia > Perissodactyla > Rhinocerotidae > Diceros > Diceros bicornis. Next base: position 88,017 of record NW_026691145.1, on the reverse strand, counting down.
CCAAGCTGAGTGGGAGTGGGGGAGGGGAGGGAGACAGCTGAAGCCGAGTCCAGAAGGGCGGCGATGGAAGAGCTGCAGCTGGGTCAGAACCTGGAGGGAGGGCGGGGCCTTCACTGAGGACCCCCCCGAGGCCAGCCCTAGGCCCCGGCGGTCGCGCATGCGCCCTTGGCCTGTGCGGTGTGTGGGGGGTTGAACCCAAGCCCGCAGGGCTCCCGGAGCGGCCAGAGAAAGAAGGGCCCATGGAGAGGTAGGCGAGGTGGGCAGGGGGCGCCACCTTGCTCTCCTCAGCTCCCTGAGGGAGAGAGACAGAGACAGAGACAGAGACAGAGACAGAGAGAGAGAGATCCCTGACCTCTGAGTCTCTGCCTCCACCGCTGGCTGGTGCCAACTCACGCGCCATCCCACTTCCAGCCATCACCCCCACGCCTGCCCCGGGGCCAGCCCCACCACAGAGAGGCCGGTTGGTTCCTGCTCACCTCTGTGCCGTCCCTTCCCGACCTGACCCCAGTGCAGGGGATAAGCTTCAGACAAGTCTTTCCATGTCCCTCTGCATGACAATAGACTTCCTCCCCTCTCCCATTCCACAGGCCCACCCGGAACATCCACCTTTGTCATTAGCTCAGGAGAGGATGCAAGATGAGAATCTCTGCTATTGTGTGGGGAGACTCAGTTTCCCGGGTTTCCCCCATGGACACATGTTCTTCAGCTGGGTCTGATTTTCTCCAGACAAGCTGTCTTGGGAAGGATTTGGCCAGCCCTAAGAACCTGAAGGGAAAGGGCGGAGGGGGGTTCTCTCTCTGCCCCCGACAGCCCCGAGCTGGGTGGGTCCCTCAGACCTGGCCAGGGGCAGCCCATCCCCCGGCGCCCTTCCCCGGGGCATCCAAGGGCAGGCTCGGCGCCAGCCCCACCCCGCTCGCCACTGCCCGACCATCGTCCTCCCTCGGGGGGCCTGGGCAGGACAGGGACCCGGCTGTGGGAGGCCTCCAGATCTCAGGCCTGGCACACCGTTTACCAGGCTGCTTCCTCCTCTGACCGGGGCCCAGCACACGCCCCAGGAGACTTGGCAGCCGCCCCCAGGGCTCTATCCTCTGGAACTCGTCCCCTTGGAAGGGGCCTGGCCCAGGTGCCAGGTTCGGCTGGTCGGCCAGCCTCCTTTGGAGAAAGCAGGCAAGCCGAGCCAGGCTTGCAGTGGCCCTGGCGTGACACCTGCCACCTCAGGCAGAGGGCCTCCCGCGTGCCCTCCATGGCGGGTTTCTCCCCGGAGCCGTGGCCTGGGCACTAGGAAGGCCGGGACTCCCCGACTCCCGGGAGGAGGGGCTAGCCCAGTTGCGCCCGGGCCCCCAAACCCTCTGGTGCCATCTGCCTGTCTCGGCACTTCTGACTCCACAGAGCCTTTCCTACATCTGGGCTGCCTGCCGTGGCAAAGTGCAGGCGTGGGGTGAGGCCATGGCTTTGTCTTTCCAGGAAAAAATGAGCCCCTGGCCGAAGCAGCAGGCCCAGGCAGAGCCTTGAGCTTGAAGCCCAGTAGGTCTGTGGCCCTCAGGGCCAGAGCCATGCTTTCAAGGCAGGGAAGCGGCCTCCAAGCTGAGTGGGAGTGGGGGAGGGGAGGGAGACAGCTGAAGCCGAGTCCAGAAGGGCGGCGATGGAAGAGCTGCAGCTGGGTCAGAGCCTGGAGGGAGGGCGGGGCCTTCACTGAGGACCCCCCCCCCAGAGGCCAGCCCTAGGCCCCGGCGGTCGCGCATGCGCCCTTGGCCTGTGCGGTGTGTGGGGGGTTGAACCCAAGCCCGCAGGGCTCCCGGAGCGGCCAGAGAAAGAAGGGCCCATGGAGAGGTAGGCGAGGTGGGCAGGGGGCGCCACCTTGCTCTCCTCAGCTCCCTGAGGGAGAGAGACAGAGACAGAGACAGAGAGAGAGAGATCCCTGACCTCTGAGTCTCTGCCTCCACCGCTGGCTGGTGCCAACTCACGCGCCATCCCACTTCCAGCCATCACCCCCACGCCTGCCCCGGGGTCAGCCCCACCACAGAGAGGCCGGTTGGTTCCTGCTCACCTCTGTGCCGTCCCTTCCCGACCTGACCCCAGTGCAGGGGATAAGCTTCAGACAAGTCTTTCCATGTCCCTCTGCATGACAATAGACTTCCTCCCCTCTCCCATTCCACAGGCCCACCCGGGACATCCACCTTTGTCATTAGCTCAGGAGAGGATGCAAGATGAGAATCTCTGCTATTGTGTGGGGAGACTCAGTTTCCCGGGTTTCCCCCATGGACACATGTTCTTCAGCTGGGTCTGATTTTCTCCAGACAAGCTGTCTTGGGAAGGATTTGGCCAGCCCTAAGAACCTGAAGGGAAAGGGCGGAGGGGGGTTCTCTCTCTGCCCCCGACAGCCCCGAGCTGGGTCGGTCCCTCAGACCTGGCCAGGGGCAGCCCATCCCCCGGCGCCCTTCCCCGGGGCATCCAAGGGCAGGCTCGGCGCCAGCCCCACCCCGCTCGCCACTGCCCGACCATCGTCCTCCCTCGGGGGGCGTGGGCAGGACAGGGACCCGGCTGTGGGAGGCCTCCAGATCTCAGGCCTGGCACACCGTTTACCAGGCTGCTTCCTCCTCTGACGGGGGCCCAGCACACGCCCCAGGAGACTTGGCAGCCGCCCCCAGGGCTCTAGCCTCTGGAACTCGTCCCCTTGGAAGGGGCCTGGCCCAGGTGCCAGGTTCGGCTGGTCGGCCAGCCTCCTTTGGAGAAAGCAGGCAAGCCGAGCCAGGCTTGCAGTGGCCCTGGCGTGACACCTGCCACCTCAGGCAGAGGGCCTCCCGCGTGCCCTCCATGGCGGGTTTCTCCCCGGAGCCGTGGCCTGGGCACTAGGAAGGCCGGGCCTCCCCGACTCCCGGGAGGAGGGGCTAGCCCAGTTGCGCCCGGGCCCCCAAACCCTCTGGTGCCATCTGCCTGTCTCGGCACTTCTGACTCCACAGAGCCTTTCCTACATCTGGGCTGCCTGCCGTGGCAAAGTGCAGGCGTGGGGTGAGGCCATGGCTTTGTCTTTCCAGGAAAAAATGAGCCCCTGGCCGAAGCAGCAGGCCCTGGCAGAGCCTTGAGCTTGAAGCCCAGTAGGTCTGTGGCCCTCAGGGCCAGAGCCATGCTTTCAAGGCAGGGAAGCGGCCTCCAAGCTGAGTGGGAGTGGGGGAGGGGAGGGAGACAGCTGAAGCCGAGTCCAGAAGGGCGGCGATGGAAGAGCTGCAGCTGGGTCAGAGCCTGGAGGGAGGGCGGGGCCTTCACTGAGGACCCCCCCGAGGCCAGCCCTAGGCCCCGGCGGTCGCGCATGCGCCCTTGGCCTGTGCGGTGTGTGGGGGGTTGAACCCAAGCCCGCAGGGCTCCCGGAGCGGCCAGAGAAAGAAGGGCCCATGGAGAGGTAGGCGAGGTGGGCAGGGGGCGCCACCTTGCTCTCCTCAGCTCCCTGAGGGAGAGAGACAGAGACAGAGACAGAGAGAGAGAGATCCCTGACCTCTGAGTCTCTGCCTCCACCGCTGGCTGGTGCCAACTCACGCGCCATCCCACTTCCAGCCATCACCCCCACGCCTGCCCCGGGGCCAGCCCCACCACAGAGAGGCCGGTTGGTTCCTGCTCACCTCTGTGCCGTCCCTTCCCGACCTGACCCCAGTGCAGGGGATAAGCTTCAGACAAGTCTTTCCATGTCCCTCTGCATGACAATAGACTTCCTCCCCTCTCCCATTCCACAGGCCCACCCGGGACATCCACCTTTGTCATTAGCTCAGGAGAGGATGCAAGATGAGAATCTCTGCTATTGTGTGGGGAGACTCAGTTTCCCGGGTTTCCCCCATGGACACATGTTCTTCAGCTGGGTCTGATTTTCTCCAGACAAGCTGTCTTGGGAAGGATTTGGCCAGCCCTAAGAACCTGAAGGGAAAGGGCGGAGGGGGGTTCTCTCTCTGCCCCCGACAGCCCCGAGCTGGGTCGGTCCCTCAGACCTGGCCAGGGGGAGCCCATCCCCCAGCGCCCTTCCCCGGGGCATCCAAGGGCAGGCTCGGCGCCAGCCCCACCCCGCTCGCCACTGCCCGACCATCGTCCTCCCTCGGGGGGCCTGGGCAGGACAGGGACCCGGCTGTGGGAGGCCTCCAGATCTCAGGCCTGGCACACCGTTTACCAGGCTGCTTCCTCCTCTGACGGGGGCCCAGCACACGCCCCAGGAGACTTGGCAGCCGCCCCCAGGGCTCTAGCCTCTGGAACTCGTCCCCTTGGAAGGGGCCTGGCCCAGGTGCCAGGTTCGGCTGGTCGGCCAGCCTCCTTTGGAGAAAGCAGGCAAGCCGAGCCAGGCTTGCAGTGGCCCTGGCGTGACACCTGCCACCTCAGGCAGAGGGCCTCCCGCGTGCCCTCCATGGCGGGTTTCTCCCCGGAGCCGTGGCCTGGGCACTAGGAAGGCCGGGCCTCCCCGACTCCCGGGAGGAGGGGCTAGCCCAGTTGCGCCCTGGCCCCCTAACCCTCTGGTGCCATCTGCCTGTCTCGGCACTTCTGACTCCACAGAGCCTTTCCTACATCTGGGCTGCCTGCCGTGGCAAAGTGCAGGCGTGGGGTGAGGCCATGGCTTTGTCTTTCCAGGAAAAAATGAGCCCCTGGCCGAAGCAGGAGGCCCAGGCAGAGCCTTGAGCTTGAAGCCCAGTAGGTCTGTGGCCCTCAGGGCCAGAGCCATGCTTTCAAGGCAGGGAAGCGGCCTCCAAGCTGAGTGGGAGTGGGGGAGGGGAGGGAGACAGCTGAAGCCGAGTCCAGAAGGGCGGCGATGGAAGAGCTGCAGCTGGGTCAGAGCCTGGAGGGAGGGCGGGGCCTTCACTGAGGACCCCCCCCCCCAGAGGCCAGCCCTAGGCCCCGGCGGTCGCGCATGCGCCCTTGGCCTGTGCGGTGTGTGGGGGGTTGAACCCAAGCCCGCAGGGCTCCCGGAGCGGCCAGAGAAATAAGGGCCCATGGAGAGGTAGGCGAGGTGGGCAGGGGGCGCCACCTTGCTCTCCTCAGCTCCCTGAGGGATAGAGACAGAGACAGAGACAGAGAGAGAGAGATCCCTGACCTCTGAGTCTCTGCCTCCACCGCTGGCTGGTGCCAACTCACGAGCCATCCCACTTCCAGCCATGACCCCCACGCCTGCCCCGGGGCCAGCCCCACCACAGAGAGGCCGGTTGGTTCCTGCTCACCTCTGTGCCGTCCCTTCCCGACCTGACCCCAGTGCAGGGGATAAGCTTCAGACAAGTCTTTCCATGTCCCTCTGCATGACAATAGACTTCCTCCCCTCTCCCATTCCACAGGCCCACCCGGAACATCCAACTTTGTCATTAGCTCAGGAGAGGATGCAAGATGAGAATCTCTGCTATTGTGTGGGGAGACTCAGTTTCCCGGGTTTCCCCCATGGACACATGTTCTTCAGCAGGGTCTGATTTTCTCCAGACAAGCTGTCTTGGGAAGGATTTGGCCAGCCCTAAGAACCTGAAGGGAAAGGGCGGAGGGGGGTTCTCTCTCTGTCCCCGACAGCCCCAAGCTGGGTCGGTCCCTCAGACCTGGCCAGGGGCAGCCCATCCCCCGGCGCCCTTCCCCGGGGCATCCAAGGGCAGGCTCGGCGCCAGCCCCACCCCGCTCGCCACTGCCCGACCATCGTCCTCCCTCGGGGGGCCTGGGCAGGACAGGGACCCGGCTGTGGGAGGCCTCCAGATCTCAGGCCTGGCACACCGTTTACCAGGCTGCTTCCTCCTCTGACGGGGGCCCAGCACACGCCCCAGGAGACTTGGCAGCCGCCCCCAGGGCTCTATCCTCTGGAACTCGTCCCCTTGGAAGGGGCCTGGCCCAGGTGCCAGGTTCGGCTGGTCGGCCAGCCTCCTTTGGAGAAAGCAGGCAAGCCGAGCCAGGCTTGCAGTGGCCCTGGCGTGACACCTGCCACCTCAGGCAGAGGGCCTCCCGCGTGCCCACCATGGCGGGTTTCTCCCCGGAGCCGTGGCCTGGGCACTAGGAAGGCCGGGCCTCCCCGACTCCCGGGAGGAGGGGCTAGCCCAGTTGCGCCCTGGCCCCCTAACCCTCTGGTGCCATCTGCCTGTCTCGGCACTTCTGACTCCACAGAGCCTTTCCTACATCTGGGCTGCCTGCCGTGGCAATGTGCAGGCGTGGGGTGAGGCCATGGCTTTGTCTTTCCAGGAAAAAATGAGCCCCTGGCCGAAGCAGCAGGCCCAGGCAGAGCCTTGAGCTTGAAGCCCAGTAGGTCTGTGGCCCTCAGGGCCAGAGCCATGCTTTCAAGGCAGGGAAGCGGCCTCCAAGCTGAGTGGGAGTGGGGGAGGGGAGGGAGACAGCTGAAGCCGAGTCCAGAAGGGCGGCGATGGAAGAGCTGCAGCTGGGTCAGAGCCTGGAGGGAGGGCGGGGCCTTCACTGAGGACCCCCCCCCAGAGGCCAGCCCTAGGCCCCGGCGGTCGCGCATGCGCCCTTGGCCTGTGCGGTGTGTGGGGGGTTGAACCCAAGCCCGCAGGTCTCCCGGAGCGGCCAGAGAAAGAAGGGCCCATGGAGAGGTAGGCGAGGTGGGCAGGGGGCGCCACCTTGCTCTCCTCAGCTCCCTGAGGGAGAGAGACAGAGACAGAGACAGAGAGAGAGAGATCCCTGACCTCTGAGTCTCTGCCTCCACCGCTGGCTGGTGCCAACTCACGCGCCATCCCACTTCCAGCCATCACCCCCACGCCTGCCCCGGGGTCAGCCCCACCACAGAGAGGCCGGTTGGTTCCTGCTCACCTCTGTGCCGTCCCTTCCCGACCTGACCCCAGTGCAGGGGATAAGCTTCAGACAAGTCTTTCCATGTCCCTCTGCATGACAATAGACTTCCTCCCCTCTCCCATTCCACAGGCCCACCCGGGACATCCACCTTTGTCATTAGCTCAGGAGAGGATGCAAGATGAGAATCTCTGCTATTGTGTGGGGAGACTCAGTTTTCCGGGTTTCCCCCATGGACACATGTTCTTCAGCTGGGTCTGATTTTCTCCAGACAAGCTGTCTTGGGAAGGATTTGGCCAGCCCTAAGAACCTGAAGGGAAAGGGCGGAGGGGGGTTCTCTCTCTGCCCCCGACAGCCCCGAGCTGGGTCGGTCCCTCAGACCTGGCCAGGGGCAGCCCATCCCCCGGCGCCCTTCCCCGGGGCATCCAAGGGCAGGCTCGGCGCCAGCCCCACCCCGCTCGCCACTGCCCGACCATCGTCCTCCCTCGGGGGGCGTGGGCAGGACAGGGACCCGGCTGTGGGAGGCCTCCAGATCTCAGGCCTGGCACACCGTTTACCAGGCTGCTTCCTCCTCTGACGGGGGCCCAGCACACGCCCCAGGAGACTTGGCAGCCGCCCCCAGGGCTCTAGCCTCTGGAACTCGTCCCCTTGGAAGGGGCCTGGCCCAGGTGCCAGGTTCGGCTGGTCGGCCAGCCTCCTTTGGAGAAAGCAGGCAAGCCGAGCCAGGCTTGCAGTGGCCCTGGCGTGACACCTGCCACCTCAGGCAGAGGGCCTCCCGCGTGCCCTCCATGGCGGGTTTCTCCCCGGAGCCGTGGCCTGGGCACTAGGAAGGCCGGGCCTCCCCGACTCCCGGGAGGAGGGGCTAGCCCAGTTGCGCCCGGGCCCCCAAACCCTCTGGTGCCATCTGCCTGTCTCGGCACTTCTGACTCCACAGAGCCTTTCCTACATCTGGGCTGCCTGCCGTGGCAAAGTGCAGGCGTGGGGTGAGGCCATGGCTTTGTCTTTCCAGGAAAAAATGAGCCCCAGGCCGAAGCAGCAGGCCCAGGCAGAGCCTTGAGCTTGAAGCCCAGTAGGTCTGTGGCCCTCAGGGCCAGAGCCATGCTTTCAAGGCAGGGAAGCGGCCTCCAAGCTGAGTGGGAGTGGGGGAGGGGAGGGAGACAGCTGAAGCCAAGTCCAGAATGGCGGCGATGGAAGAGCTGCAGCTGGGTCAGAGCCTGGAGGGAGGGCGGGGCCTTCACTGAGGACCCCCCCGAGGCCAGCCCTAGGCCCCGGCGGTCGCGCATGCGCCCTTGGCCTGTGCGGTGTGTGGGGGGTTGAACCCAAGCCCGCAGGGCTCCCGGAGCGGCCAGAGAAAGAAGGGCCCATGGAGAGGTATGCGAGGTGGGCAGGGGGCGCCACCTTGCTCTCCTCAGCTCCCTGAGGGAGAGAGACAGAGACAGAGACAGAGACAGAGACAGAGAGAGAGAGATCCCTGACCTCTGAGTCTCTGCCTCCACCGCTGGCTGGTGCCAACTCACGCGCCATCCCACTTCCAGCCATCACCCCCCACGCCTGCCCCGGGGTCAGCCCCACCACAGAGAGGCCGGTTGGTTCCTGCTCACCTCTGTGCCGTCCCTTCCCGACCTGACCCCAGTGCAGGGGATAAGCTTCAGACAAGTCTTTCCATGTCCCTCTGCATGACAATAGACTTCCTCCCCTCTCCCATTCCACAGGCCCACCCGGGACATCCACCTTTGTCATTAGCTCAGGAGAGGATGCAAGATGAGAATCTCTGCTATTGTGTGGGGAGACTCAGTTTCCCGGGTTTCCCCCATGGACACATGTTCTTCAGCTGGGTCTGATTTTCTCCAGACAAGCTGTCTTGGGAAGGATTTGGCCAGCCCTAAGAACCTGAAGGGAAAGGGCGGAGGGGGGTTCTCTCTCTGCCCCCGACAGCCCCGAGCTGGGTCGGTCCCTCAGACCTGGCCAGGGGCAGCCCATCCCCCGGCGCCCTTCCCCGGGGCATCCAAGGGCAGGCTCGGCGCCAGCCCCACCCCGCTCGCCACTGCCCGACCATCGTCCTCCCTCGGGGGGCGTGGGCAGGACAGGGACCCGGCTGTGGGAGGCCTCCAGATCTCAGGCCTGGCACACCGTTTACCAGGCTGCTTCCTCCTCTGACGGGGGCCCAGCACACGCCCCAGGAGACTTGGCAGCCGCCCCCAGGGCTCTAGCCTCTGGAACTCGTCCCCTTGGAAGGGGCCTGGCCCAGGTGCCAGGTTCGGCTGGTCGGCCAGCCTCCTTTGGAGAAAGCAGGCAAGCCGAGCCAGGCTTGCAGTGGCCCTGGCGTGACACCTGCCACCTCAGGCAGAGGGCCTCCCGCGTGCCCTCCATGGCGGGTTTCTCCCCGGAGCCGTGGCCTGGGCACTAGGAAGGCCGGGCCTCCCCGACTCCCGGGAGGAGGGGCTAGCCCAGTTGCGCCCGGGCCCCCAAACCCTCTGGTGCCATCTGCCTGTCTCGGCACTTCTGACTCCACAGAGCCTTTCCTACATCTGGGCTGCCTGCCGTGGCAAAGTGCAGGCGTGGGGTGAGGCCATGGCTTTGTCTTTCCAGGAAAAAATGAGCCCCTGGCCGAAGCAGCAGGCCCTGGCAGAGCCTTGAGCTTGAAGCCCAGTAGGTCTGTGGCCCTCAGGGCCAGAGCCATGCTTTCAAGGCAGGGAAGCGGCCTCCAAGCTGAGTGGGAGTGGGGGAGGGGAGGGAGACAGCTGAAGCCGAGTCCAGAAGGGCGGCGATGGAAGAGCTGCAGCTGGGTCAGAGCCTGGAGGGAGGGCGGGGCCTTCACTGAGGACCCCCCCCCCCAGAGGCCAGCCCTAGGCCCCGGCGGTCGCGCATGCGCCCTTGGCCTGTGCGGTGTGTGGGGGGTTGAACCCAAGCCCGCAGGGCTCCCGGAGCGGCCAGAGAAAGAAGGGCCCATGGAGAGGTAGGCGAGGTGGGCAGGGGGCGCCACCTTGCTCTCCTCAGCTCCCTGAGGGAGAGAGACAGAGACAGAGACAGAGAGAGAGAGATCCCTGACATCTGAGTCTCTGCCTCCACCGCTGGCTGGTGCCAACTCACGCGCCATCCCACTTCCAGCCATCACCCCCACGCCTGCCCCGGGGCCAGCCCCACCACAGAGAGGCCGGTTGGTTCCTACTCACCTCTGTGCCGTCCCTTCCCGACCTGACCCCAGTGCAGGGGATAAGCTTCAGACAAGTCTTTCCATGTCCCTCTGCATGACAATAGACTTCCTCCCCTCTCCCATTCCACAGGCCCACCCGGGACATCCACCTTTGTCATTAGCTCAGGAGAGGATGCAAGATGAGAATCTCTGCTATTGTGTGGGGAGACTCAGTTTCCCGGGTTTCCCCCATGGACACATGTTCTTCAGCTGGGTCTGATTTTCTCCAGACAAGCTGTCTTGGGAAGGATTTGGCCAGCCCTAAGAACCTGAAGGGAAAGGGCGGAGGGGGGTTCTCTCTCTGCCCCCGACAGCCCCGAGCTGGGTCGGTCCCTCAGACCTGGCCAGGGGGAGCCCATCCCCCAGCGCCCTTCCCCGGGGCATCCAAGGGCAGGCTCGGCGCCAGCCCCACCCCGCTCGCCACTGCCCGACCATCGTCCTCCCTCGGGGGGCCTGGCCAGGACAGGGACCCGGCTGTGGGAGGCCTCCAGATCTCAGGCCTGGCACACCGTTTACCAGGCTGCTTCCTCCTCTGACGGGGGCCCAGCACACGCCCCAGGAGACTTGGCAGCCGCCCCCAGGGCTCTAGCCTCTGGAACTCGTCCCCTTGGAAGGGGCCTGGCCCAGGTGCCAGGTTCGGCTGGTCGGCCAGCCTCCTTTGGAGAAAGCAGGCAAGCCGAGCCAGGCTTGCAGTGGCCCTGGCGTGACACCTGCCACCTCAGGCAGAGGGCCTCCCGCGTGCCCTCCATGGCGGGTTTCTCCCCGGAGCCGTGGCCTGGGCACTAGGAAGGCCGGGCCTCCCCGACTCCCGGGAGGAGGGGCTAGCCCAGTTGCGCCCTGGCCCCCTAACCCTCTGGTGCCATCTGCCTGTCTCGGCACTTCTGACTCCACAGAGCCTTTCCTACATCTGGGCTGCCTGCCGTGGCAAAGTGCAGGCGTGGGGTGAGGCCATGGCTTTGTCTTTCCAGGAAAAAATGAGCCCCTGGCCGAAGCAGGAGGCCCAGGCAGAGCCTTGAGCTTGAAGCCCAGTAGGTCTGTGGCCCTCAGGGCCAGAGCCATGCTTTCAAGGCAGGGAAGCGGCCTCCAAGCTGAGTGGGAGTGGGGGAGGGGAGGGAGACAGCTGAAGCCGAGTCCAGAAGGGCGGCGATGGAAGAGCTGCAGCTGGGTCAGAGCCTGGAGGGAGGGCGGGGCCTTCACTGAGGACCCCCCCCCAGAGGCCAGCCCTAGGCCCCGGCGGTCGCGCATGCGCCCTTGGCCTGTGCGGTGTGTGGGGGGTTGAACCCAAGCCCGCAGGGCTCCCGGAGCGGCCAGAGAAATAAGGGCCCATGGAGAGGTAGGTGAGGTGGGCAGGGGGCGCCACCTTGCTCTCCTCAGCTCCCTGAGGGATAGAGACAGAGACAGAGACAGAGAGAGAGAGATCCCTGACCTCTGAGTCTCTGCCTCCACCGCTGGCTGGTGCCAACTCACGCGCCATCCCACTTCCAGCCATCACCCCCACGCCTGCCCCGGGGCCAGCCCCACCACAGAGAGGCCGGTTGGTTCCTGCTCACCTCTGTGCCGTCCCTTCCCGACCTGACCCCAGTGCAGGGGATAAGCTTCAGACAAGTCTTTCCATGTCCCTCTGCATGACAATAGACTTCCTCCCCTCTCCCATTCCACAGGCCCACCCGGAACATCCACCTTTGTCATTAGCTCAGGAGAGGATGCAAGATGAGAATCTCTGCTATTGTGTGGGGAGACTCAGTTTCCCGGGTTTCCCCCATGGACACATGTTCTTCAGCTGGGTCTGATTTTCTCCAGACAAGCTGTCTTGGGAAGGATTTGGCCAGCCCTAAGAACCTGAAGGGAAAGGGCGGAGGGGGGTTCTCTCTCTGTCCCCGACAGCCCCAAGCTGGGTCGGTCCCTCAGACCTGGCCAGGGGCAGCCCATCCCCCGGCGCCCTTCCCCGGGGCATCCAAGGGCAGGCTCGGCGCCAGCCCCACCCCGCTCGCCACTGCCCGACCATCGTCCGCCCTCGGGGGGCCTGGGCAGGACAGGGACCTGGCTGTGGGAGGCCTCCAGATCTCAGGCCTGGCACACCGTTTACCAGGCTGCTTCCTCCTCTGACGGGGGCCCAGCACACGCCCCAGGAGACTTGGCAGCCGCCCCCAGGGCTCTATCCTCTGGAACTCGTCCCCTTGGAAGGGGCCTGGCCCAGGTGCCAGGTTCGGCTGGTCGGCCAGCCTCCTTTGGAGAAAGCAGGCAAGCCGAGCCAGGCTTGCAGTGGCCCTGGCGTGACACCTGCCACCTCAGGCAGAGGGCCTCCCGCGTGCCCACCATGGCGGGTTTCTCCCCGGAGCCGTGGCCTGGGCACTAGGAAGGCCGGGCCTCCCCGACTCCCGGGAGGAGGGGCTAGCCCAGTTGCGCCCTGGCCCCCTAACCCTCTGGTGCCATCTGCCTGTCTCGGCACTTCTGACTCCACAGAGCCTTTCCTACATCTGGGCTGCCTGCCGTGGCAATGTGCAGGCGTGGGGTGAGGCCATGGCTTTGTCTTTCCAGGAAAAAATGAGCCCCTGGCCGAAGCAGCAGGCCCAGGCAGAGCCTTGAGCTTGAAGCCCAGTAGGTCTGTGGCCCTCAGGGCCAGAGCCATGCTTTCAAGGCAGGGAAGCGGCCTCCAAGCTGAGTGGGAGTGGGGGAGGGGAGGGAGACAGCTGAAGCCGAGTCCAGAAGGGCGGCGATGGAAGAGCTGCAGCTGGGTCAGAGCCTGGAGGGAGGGCGGGGCCTTCACTGAGGACCCCCCCCCAGAGGCCAGCCCTAGGCCCCGGCGGTCGCGCATGCGCCCTTGGCCTGTGCGGTGTGTGGGGGGTTGAACCCAAGCCCGCAGGGCTCCCGGAGCGGCCAGAGAAATAAGGGCCCATGGAGAGGTAGGCGAGGTGGGCAGGGGGCGCCACCTTGCTCTCCTCAGCTCCCTGAGGGATAGAGACAGAGACAGAGACAGAGAGAGAGAGATCCCTGACCTCTGAGTCTCTGCCTCCACCGCTGGCTGGTGCCAACTCACGCGCCATCCCACTTCCAGCCATCACACCCACGCCTGCCCCGGGGCCAGCCCCACCACAGAGAGGCCGGTTGGTTCCTGCTCACCTCTGTGCCGTCCCTTCCCGACCTGACCCCAGTGCAGGGGATAAGCTTCAGACAAGTCTTTCCATGTCCCTCTGCATGACAATAGACTTCCTCCCCTCTCCCATTCCACAGGCCCACCCGGAACATCCACCTTTGTCATTAGCTCAGGAGAGGATGCAAGATGAGAATCTCTGCTATTGTGTGGGGAGACTCAGTTTCCCGGGTTTCCCCCATGGACACATGTTCTTCAGCTGGGTCTGATTTTCTCCAGACAAGCTGTCTTGGGAAGGATTTGGCCAGCCCTAAGAACCTGAAGGGAAAGGGCGGAGGGGGGTTCTCTCTCTGTCCCCGACAGCCCCAAGCTGGGTCGGTCCCTCAGACCTGGCCAGGGGCAGCCCATCCCCCGGCGCCCTTCCCCGGGGCATCCAAGGGCAGGCTCGGCGCCAGCCCCACCCCGCTCGCCACTGCCCGACCATCGTCCGCCCTCGGGGGGCCTGGGCAGGACAGGGACCCGGCTGTGGGAGGCCTCCAGATCTCAGGCCTGGCACACCGTTTACCAGGCTGCTTCCTCCTCTGACGGGGGCCCAGCACACGCCCCACGAGACTTGGCAGCCGCCCCCAGGGCTCTATCCTCTGGAACTCGTCCCCTTGGAAGGGGCCTGGCCCAGGTGCCAGGTTCGGCTGGTCGGCCAGCCTCCTTTGGAGAAAGCAGGCAAGCCGAGCCAGGCTTGCAGTGGCCCTGGCGTGACACCTGCCACCTCAGGCAGAGGGCCTCCCGCGTGCCCACCATGGCGGGTTTCTCCCCGGAGCCGTGGCCTGGGCACTAGGAAGGCCGGGCCTCCCCGACTCCCGGGAGGAGGGGCTAGCCCAGTTGCGCCCTGGCCCCCTAACCCTCTGGTGCCATCTGCCTGTCTCGGCACTTCTGACTCCACAGAGCCTTTCCTACATCTGGGCTGCCTGCCGTGGCAATGTGCAGGCGTGGGGTGAGGCCATGGCTTTGTCTTTCCAGGAAAAAATGAGCCCCTGGCCGAAGCAGCAGGCCCAGGCAGAGCCTTGAGCTTGAAGCCCAGTAGGTCTGTGGCCCTCAGGGCCAGAGCCATGCTTTCAAGGCAGGGAAGCGGCCTCCAAGCTGAGTGGGAGTGGGGGAGGGGAGGGAGAGAGCTGAAGCCGAGTCCAGAAGGGCGGCGATGGAAGAGCTGCAGCTGGGTCAGAGCCTGGAGGGAGGGCGGGGCCTTCACTGAGGACCCCCCCCCCAGAGGCCAGCCCTAGGCCCTGGCGGTCGCGCATGCGCCCTTGGCCTGTGCGGTGTGTGGGGGGTTGAACCCAAGCCCGCAGGGCTCCCGGAGCGGCCAGAGAAAGAAGGGCCCATGGAGAGGTAGGCGAGGTGGGCAGGGGGCGCCACCTTGCTCTCCTCAGCTCCCTGAGGGAGAGAGACAGAGACAGAGACAGAGAGAGAGAGATCCCTGACCTCTGAGTCTCTGCCTCCACCGCTGGCTGGTGCCAACTCACGCGCCATCCCACTTCCAGCCATCACCCCCACGCCTGCCCCGGGGTCAGCCCCACCACAGAGAGGCCGGTTGGTTCCTGCTCACCTCTGTGCCGTCCCTTCCCGACCTGACCCCAGTGCAGGGGATAAGCTTCAGACAAGTCTTTCCATGTCCCTCTGCATGACAATAGACTTCCTCCCCTCTCCCATTCCACAGGCCCACCCGGGACATCCACCTTTGTCATTAGCTCAGGAGAGGATGCAAGATGAGAATCTCTGCTATTGTGTGGGGAGACTCAGTTTTCCGGGTTTCCCCCATGGACACATGTTCTTCAGCTGGGTCTGATTTTCTCCAGACAAGCTGTCTTGGGAAGGATTTGGCCAGCCCTAAGAACCTGAAGGGAAAGGGCGGAGGGGGGTTCTCTCTCTGCCCCCGACAGCCCCGAGCTGGGTCGGTCCCTCAGACCTGGCCAGGGGCAGCCCATCCCCCGGCGCCCTTCCCCGGGGCATCCAAGGGCAGGCTCGGCGCCAGCCCCACCCCGCTCGCCACTGCCCGAACATCGTCCTCCCTCGGGGGGCGTGGGCAGGACAGGGACCCGGCTGTGGGAGGCCTCCAGATCTCAGGCCTGGCACACCGTTTACCAGGCTGCTTCCTCCTCTGACGGGGGCCCAGCACACGCCCCAGGAGACTTGGCAGCCGCCCCCAGGGCTCTAGCCTCTGGAACTCGTCCCCTTGGAAGGGGCCTGGCCCAGGTGCCAGGTTCGGCTGGTCGGCCAGCCTCCTTTGGAGAAAGCAGGCAAGCCGAGCCAGGCTTGCAGTGGCCCTGGCGTGACACCTGCCACCTCAGGCAGAGGGCCTCCCGCGTGCCCTCCATGGCGGGTTTCTCCCCGGAGCCGTGGCCTGGGCACTAGGAAGGCCGGGCCTCCCCGACTCCCGGGAGGAGGGGCTAGCCCAGTTGCGCCCGGGCCCCCAAACCCTCTGGTGCCATCTGCCTGTCTCGGCACTTCTGACTCCACAGAGCCTTTCCTACATCTGGGCTACCTGCCGTGGCAAAGTGCAGGCGTGGGGTGAGGCCATGGCTTTGTCTTTCCAGGAAAAAATGAGCCCCAGGCCGAAGCAGCAGGCCCAGGCAGAGCCTTGAGCTTGAAGCCCAGTAGGTCTGTGGCCCTCAGGGCCAGAGCCATGCTTTCAAGGCAGGGAAGCGGCCTCCAAGCTGAGTGGGAGTGGGGGAGGGGAGGGAGACAGCTGAAGCCGAGTCCAGAAGGGCGGCGATGGAAGAGCTGCAGCTGGGTCAGAGCCTGGAGGGAGGGCGGGGCCTTCACTGAGGTCCCCCCCCCCCGGAGGCCAGCCCTAGGCCCCCGCGGTCGCGCATGCGCCCTTGGCCTGTGCGGTGTGTGGGGGGTTGAACCCAAGCCCGCAGGGCTCCCGGAGCGGCCAGAGAAAGAAGGGCCCATGGAGAGGTAGGCGAGGTGGGCAGGGGGCGCCACTTTGCACTCCTCAGCTCCCTGAGGGAGAGAGACAGAGACAGAGACAGAGAGAGAGAGATCCCTGACCTCTGAGTCTCTGCCTCCACCGCTGGCTGGTGCCAACTCACGCGCCATCCCACTTCCAGCCATCACCCCCACGCCTGCCCCGGGGTCAGCCCCACCACAGAGAGGCCGGTTGGTTCCTGCTCACCTCTGTGCCGTCCCTTCCCGACCTGACCCCAGTGCAGGGGATAAGCTTCAGACAAGTCTTTCCATGTCCCTCTGCATGACAATAGACTTCCTCCCCTCTCCCATTCCACAGGCCCACCCGGGACATCCACCTTTGTCATTAGCTCAGGAGAGGATGCAAGATGAGAATCTCTGCTATTGTGTGGGGAGACTCAGTTTCCCGGGTTTCCCCCATGGACACATGTTCTTCAGCTGGGTCTGATTTTCTCCAGACAAGCTGTCTTGGGAAGGATTTGGCCAGCCCTAAGAACCTGAAGGGAAAGGGCGGAGGGGGGTTCTCTCTCTGCCCCCGACAGCCCCGAGCTGGGTCGGTCCCTCAGACCTGGCCAGGGGCAGCCCATCCCCCGGCGCCCTTCCCCGGGGCATCCAAGGGCAGGCTCGGCGCCAGCCCCACCCCGCTCGCCACTGCCCGACCATCGTCCTCCCTCGGGGGGCGTGGGCAGGACAGGTACCCGGCTGTGGGAGGCCTCCAGATCTCAGGCCTGGCACACCGTTTACCAGGCTGCTTCCTCCTCTGACGGGGGCCCAGCACACGCCCCAGGAGACTTGGCAGCCGCCCCCAGGGCTCTAGCCTCTGGAACTCGTCCCCTTGGAAGGGGCCTGGCCCAGGTGCCAGGTTCGGCTGGTCGGCCAGCCTCCTTTGGAGAAAGCAGGCAAGCCGAGCCAGGCTTGCAGTGGCCCTGGCGTGACACCTGCCACCTCAGGCAGAGGGCCTCCCGCGTGCCCTCCATGGCGGGTTTCTCCCCGGAGCCGTGGCCTGGGCACTAGGAAGGCCGGGCCTCCCCGACTCCCGGGAGGAGGGGCTAGCCCAGTTGCGCCCGGGCCCCCAAACCCTCTGGTGCCATCTGCCTGTCTCGGCACTTCTGACTCCACAGAGCCTTTCCTACATCTGGGCTGCCTGCCGTGGCAAAGTGCAGGCGTGGGGTGAGGCCATGGCTTTGTCTTTCCAGGAAAAAATGAGCCCCTGGCCGAAGCAGCAGGCCCTGGCAGAGCCTTGAGCTTGAAGCCCAGTAGGTCTGTGGCCCTCAGGGCCAGTGCCATGCTTTCAAGGCAGGGAAGCGGCCTCCAAGCTGAGTGGGAGTGGGGGAGGGGAGGGAGACAGCTGAAGCCGAGTCCAGAAGGGCGGCGATGGAAGAGCTGCAGCTGGGTCAGAGCCTGGAGGGAGGGCGGGGCCTTCACTGAGGACCCCCCCGAGGCCAGCCCTAGGCCCCGGCGGTCGCGCATGCGCCCTTGGCCTGTGCGGTGTGTGGGGGGTTGAACCCAAGCCCGCAGGGCTCCCGGAGCGGCCAGAGAAAGAAGGGCCCATGGAGAGGTAGGCGAGGTGGGCAGGGGGCGCCACCTTGCTCTCCTCAGCTCCCTGAGGGAGAGAGACAGAGACAGAGACAGAGAGAGAGAGATCCCTGACCTCTGAGTCTCTGCCTCCACCGCTGGCTGGTGCCAACTCACGCGCCATCCCACTTCCAGCCATCACCCCCACGCCTGCCCCGGGGCCAGCCCCACCACAGAGAGGCCGGTTGGTTCCTACTCACCTCTGTGCCGTTCCTTCCCGACCTGACCCCAGTGCAGGGGATAAGCTTCAGACAAGTCTTTCCATGTCCCTCTGCATGACAATAGACTTCCTCCCCTCTCCCATTCCACAGGCCCACCCGGGACATCCACCTTTGTCATTAGCTCAGGAGAGGATGCAAGATGAGAATCTCTGCTATTGTGTGGGGAGACTCAGTTTCCCGGGTTTCCCCCATGGACACATGTTCTTCAGCTGGGTCTGATTTTCTCCAGACAAGCTGTCTTGGGAAGGATTTGGCCAGCCCTAAGAACCTGAAGGGAAAGGGCGGAGGGGGGTTCTCTCTCTGCCCCCGACAGCCCCGAGCTGGGTCGGTCCCTCAGACCTGGCCAGGGGGAGCCCATCCCCCAGCGCCCTTCCCCGGGGCATCCAAGGGCAGGCTCGGCGCCAGCCCCACCCCGCTCGCCACTGCCCGACCATCGTCCTCCCTCGGGGGGCCTGGGCAGGACAGGGACCCGGCTGTGGGAGGCCTCCAGATCTCAGGCCTGGCACACCGTTTACCAGGCTGCTTCCTCCTCTGACGGGGGCCCAGCACACGCCCCAGGAGACTTGGCAGCCGCCCCCAGGGCTCTAGCCTCTGGAACTCGTCCCCTTGGAAGGGGCCTGGCCCAGGTGCCAGGTTCGGCTGGTCGGCCAGCCTCCTTTGGAGAAAGCAGGCAAGCCGAGCCAGGCTTGCAGTGGCCCTGGCGTGACACCTGCCACCTCAGGCAGAGGGCCTCCCGCGTGCCCTCCATGGCGGGTTTCTCCCCGGAGCCGTGGCCTGGGCACTAGGAAGGCCGGGCCTCCCCGACTCCCGGGAGGAGGGGCTAGCCCAGTTGCGCCCTGGCCCCCTAACCCTCTGGTGCCATCTGCCTGTCTCGGCACTTCTGACTCCACAGAGCCTTTCCTACATCTGGGCTGCCTGCCGTGGCAAAGTGCAGGCGTGGGGTGAGGCCATGGCTTTGTCTTTCCAGGAATAAATGAGCCCCTGGCCGAAGCAGGAGGCCCAGGCAGAGCCTTGAGCTTGAAGCCCAGTAGGTCTGTGGCCCTCAGGGCCAGAGCCATGCTTTCAAGGCAGGGAAGCGGCCTCCAAGCTGAGTGGGAGTGGGGGAGGGGAGGGAGACAGCTGAAGCCGAGTCCAGAAGGGCGGCGATGGAAGAGCTGCAGCTGGGTCAGAGCCTGGAGGGAGGGCGGGGCCTTCACTGAGGACCCCCCCCCAGAGGCCAGCCCTAGGCCCCGGCGGTCGCGCATGCGCCCTTGGCCTGTGCGGTGTGTGGGGGGTTGAACCCAAGCCCGCAGGGCTCCCGGAGCGGCCAGAGAAATAAGGGCCCATGGAGAGGTAGGTGAGGTGGGCAGGGGGCGCCACCTTGCTCTCCTCAGCTCCCTGAGGGATAGAGACAGAGACAGAGACAGAGAGAGAGAGATCCCTGACCTCTGAGTCTCTGCCTCCACCGCTGGCTGGTGCCAACTCACGCGCCATCCCACTTCCAGCCATCACCCCCACGCCTGCCCCGGGGCCAGCCCCACCACAGAGAGGCCGGTTGGTTCCTGCTCACCTCTGTGCCGTCCCTTCCCGACCTGACCCCAGTGCAGGGGATAAGCTTCAGACAAGTCTTTCCATGTCCCTCTGCATGACAATAGACTTCCTCCCCTCTCCCATTCCACAGGCCCACCCGGAACATCCACCTTTGTCATTAGCTCAGGAGAGGATGCAAGATGAGAATCTCTGCTATTGTGTGGGGAGACTCAGTTTCCCGGGTTTCCCCCATGGACACATGTTCTTCAGCTGGGTCTGATTTTCTCCAGACAAGCTGTCTTGGGAAGGATTTGGCCAGCCCTAAGAACCTGAAGGGAAAGGGCGGAGGGGGGTTCTCTCTCTGTCCCCGACAGCCCCAAGCTGGGTCGGTCCCTCAGACCTGGCCAGGGGCAGCCCATCCCCCGGCGCCCTTCCCCGGGGCATCCAAGGGCAGGCTCGGCGCCAGCCCCACCCCGCTCGCCACTGCCCGACCATCGTCCGCCCTCGGGGGGCCTGGGCAGGACAGGGACCTGGCTGTGGGAGGCCTCCAGATCTCAGGCCTGGCACACCGTTTACCAGGCTGCTTCCTCCTCTGACGGGGGCCCAGCACACGCCCCAGGAGACTTGGCAGCCGCCCCCAGGGCTCTATCCTCTGGAACTCGTCCCCTTGGAAGGGGCCTGGCCCAGGTGCCAGGTTCGGCTGGTCGGCCAGCCTCCTTTGGAGAAAGCAGGCAAGCCGAGCCAGGCTTGCAGTGGCCCTGGCGTGACACCTGCCACCTCAGTCAGAGGGCCTCCCGCGTGCCCACCATGGCGGGTTTCTCCCCGGAGCCGTGGCCTGGGCACTAGGAAGGCCGGGCCTCCCCGACTCCCGGGAGGAGGGGCTAGCCCAGTTGCGCCCTGGCCCCCTAACCCTCTGGTGCAATCTGCCTGTCTCGGCACTTCTGACTCCACAGAGCCTTTCCTACATCTGGGCTGCCTGCCGTGGCAATGTGCAGGCGTGGGGTGAGGCCATGGCTTTGTCTTTCCAGGAAAAAATGAGCCCCTGGCCGAAGCAGCAGGCCCAGGCAGAGCCTTGAGCTTGAAGCCCAGTAGGTCTGTGGCCCTCAGGGCCAGAGCCATGCTTTCAAGGCAGGGAAGCGGCCTCCAAGCTGAGTGGGAGTGGGGGAGGGGAGGGAGACAGCTGAAGCCGAGTCCAGAAGGGCGGCGATGGAAGAGCTGCAGCTGGGTCAGAGCCTGGAGGGAGGGCGGGGCCTTCACTGAGGACCCCCCCCCCAGAGGCCAGCCCTAGGCCCCGGCGGTCGCGCATGCGCCCTTGGCCTGTGCGGTGTGTGGGGGGTTGAACCCAAGCCCGCAGGGCTCCCGGAGCGGCCAGAGAAATAAGGGCCCATGGAGAGGTAGGCGAGGTGGGCAGGGGGCGCCACCTTGCACTCCTCAGCTCCCTGAGGGATAGAGACAGAGACAGAGACAGAGAGAGAGAGATCCCTGACCTCTGAGTCTCTGCCTCCACCGCTGGCTGGTGCCAACTCACGCGCCATCCCACTTCCAGCCATCACCCCCACGCCTGCCCCGGGGCCAGCCCCACCACAGAGAGGCCGGTTGGTTCCTGCTCACCTCTGTGCCGTCCCTTCCCGACCTGACCCCAGTGCAGGGGATAAGCTTCAGACAAGTCTTTCCATGTCCCTCTGCATGACAATAGACTTCCTCCCCTCTCCCATTCCACAGGCCCACCCGGAACATCCACCTTTGTCATTAGCTCAGGAGAGGATGCAAGATGAGAATCTCTGCTATTGTGTGGGGAGACTCAGTTTCCCGGGTTTCCCCCATGGACACATGTTCTTCAGCTGGGTCTGATTTTCTCCAGACAAGCTGTCTTGGGAAGGATTTGGCCAGCCCTAAGAACCTGAAGGGAAAGGGCGGAGGGGGGTTCTCTCTCTGTCCCCGACAGCCCCAAGCTGGGTCGGTCCCTCAGACCTGGCCAGGGGCAGCCCATCCCCCGGCGCCCTTCCCCGGGGCATCCAAGGGCAGGCTCGGCGCCAGCCCCACCCCGCTCGCCACTGCCCGACCATCGTCCGCCCTCGGGGGGCCTGGGCAGGACAGGGACCCGGCTGTGGGAGGCCTCCAGATCTCAGGCCTGGCACACCGTTTACCAGGCTGCTTCCTCCTCTGACGGGGGCCCAGCACACGCCCCACGAGACTTGGCAGCCGCCCCCAGGGCTCTATCCTCTGGAACTCGTCCCCTTGGAAGGGGCCTGGCCCAGGTGCCAGGTTCGGCTGGTCGGCCAGCCTCCTTTGGAGAAAGCAGGCAAGCCGAGCCAGGCTTGCAGTGGCCCTGGCGTGACACCTGCCACCTCAGGCAGAGGGCCTCCCGCGTGCCCACCATGGCGGGTTTCTCCCCGGAGCCGTGGCCTGGGCACTAGGAAGGCCGGGCCTCCCCGACTCCCGGGAGGAGGGGCTAGCCCAGTTGCGCCCTGGCCCCCTAACCCTCTGGTGCCATCTGCCTGTCTCGGCACTTCTGACTCCACAGAGCCTTTCCTACATCTGGGCTGCCTGCCGTGGCAATGTGCAGGCGTGGGGTGAGGCCATGGCTTTGTCTTTCCAGGAAAAAATGAGCCCCTGGCCGAAGCAGCAGGCCCAGGCAGAGCCTTGAGCTTGAAGCCCAGTAGGTCTGTGGCCCTCAGGGCCAGAGCCATGCTTTCAAGGCAGGGAAGCGGCCTCCAAGCTGAGTGGGAGTGGGGGAGGGGAGGGAGACAGCTGAAGCCGAGTCCAGAAGGGCGGCGATGGAAGAGCTGCAGCTGGGTCAGAGCCTGGAGGGAGGGCGGGGCCTTCACTGAGGACCCCCCCCCCAGAGGCCAGCCCTAGGCCCTGGCGGTCGCGCATGCGCCCTTGGCCTGTGCGGTGTGTGGGGGGTTGAACCCAAGCCCGCAGGGCTCCCGGAGCGGCCAGAGAAAGAAGGGCCCATGGAGAGGTAGGCGAGGTGGGCAGGGGGCGCCACCTTGCTCTCCTCAGCTCCCTGAGGGAGAGAGACAGAGACAGAGACAGAGAGAGAGAGATCCCTGACCTCTGAGTCTCTGCCTCCACCGCTGGCTGGTGCCAACTCACGCGCCATCCCACTTCCAGCCATCACCCCCACGCCTGCCCCGGGGTCAGCCCCACCACAGAGAGGCCGGTTGGTTCCTGCTCACCTCTGTGCCGTCCCTTCCCGACCTGACCCCAGTGCAGGGGATAAGCTTCAGACAAGTCTTTCCATGTCCCTCTGCATGACAATAGACTTCCTCCCCTCTCCCATTCCACAGGCCCACCCGGGACATCCACCTTTGTCATTAGCTCAGGAGAGGATGCAAGATGAGAATCTCTGCTATTGTGTGGGGAGACTCAGTTTTCCGGGTTTCCCCCATGGACACATGTTCTTCAGCTGGGTCTGATTTTCTCCAGACAAGCTGTCTTGGGAAGGATTTGGCCAGCCCTAAGAACCTGAAGGGAAAGGGCGGAGGGGGGTTCTCTCTCTGCCCCCGACAGCCCCGAGCTGGGTCGGTCCCTCAGACCTGGCCAGGGGCAGCCCATCCCCCGGCGCCCTTCCCCGGGGCATCCAAGGGCAGGCTCGGCGCCAGCCCCACCCCGCTCGCCACTGCCCGAACATCGTCCTCCCTCGGGGGGCGTGGGCAGGACAGGGACCCGGCTGTGGGAGGCCTCCAGATCTCAGGCCTGGCACACCGTTTACCAGGCTGCTTCCTCCTCTGACGGGGGCCCAGCACACGCCCCAGGAGACTTGGCAGCCGCCCCCAGGGCTCTAGCCTCTGGAACTCGTCCCCTTGGAAGGGGCCTGGCCCAGGTGCCAGGTTCGGCTGGTCGGCCAGCCTCCTTTGGAGAAAGCAGGCAAGCCGAGCCAGGCTTGCAGTGGCCCTGGCGTGACACCTGCCACCTCAGGCAGAGGGCCTCCCGCGTGCCCTCCATGGCGGGTTTCTCCCCGGAGCCGTGGCCTGGGCACTAGGAAGGCCGGGCCTCCCCGACTCCCGGGAGGAGGGGCTAGCCCAGTTGCGCCCGGGCCCCCAAACCCTCTGGTGCCATCTGCCTGTCTCGGCACTTCTGACTCCACAGAGCCTTTCCTACATCTGGGCTGCCTGCCGTGGCAAAGTGCAGGCGTGGGGTGAGGCCATGGCTTTGTCTTTCCAGGAAAAAATGAGCCCCAGGCCGAAGCAGCAGGCCCAGGCAGAGCCTTGAGCTTGAAGCCCAGTAGGTCTGTGGCCCTCAGGGCCAGAGCCATGCTTTCAAGGCAGGGAAGCGGCCTCCAAGCTGAGTGGGAGTGGGGGAGGGGAGGGAGACAGCTGAAGCCGAGTCCAGAAGGGCGGCGATGGAAGAGCTGCAGCTGGGTCAGAGCCTGGAGGGAGGGCGGGGCCTTCACTGAGGTCCCCCCCCCCCGGAGGCCAGCCCTAGGCCCCCGCGGTCGCGCATGCGCCCTTGGCCTGTGCGGTGTGTGGGGGGTTGAACCCAAGCCCGCAGGGATCCCGGAGCGGCCAGAGAAAGAAGGGCCCATGGAGAGGTAGGCGAGGTGGGCAGGGGGCGCCACTTTGCACTCCTCAGCTCCCTGAGGGAGAGAGACAGAGACAGAGACAGAGAGAGAGAGATCCCTGACCTCTGAGTCTCTGCCTCCACCGCTGGCTGGTGCCAACTCACGCGCCATCCCACTTCCAGCCATCACCCCCACGCCTGCCCCGGGGCCAGCCCCACCACAGAGAGGCCGGTTGGTTCCTGCTCACCTCTGTGCCGTCCCTTCCCGACTTGACCCCAGTGCAGGGGATAAGCTTCAGACAAGTCTTTCCATGTCCCTCTGCATGACAATAGACTTCCTCCCCTCTCCCATTCCACAGGCCCACCCGGGACATCCACCTTTGTCATTAGCTCAGGAGAGGATGCAAGATGAGAATCTCTGCTATTGTGTGGGGAGACTCAGTTTCCCGGGTTTCCCCCATGGACACATGTTCTTCAGCTGGGTCTGAATTTCTCCAGACAAGCTGTCTTGGGAAGGATTTGGCCAGCCCTAAGAACCTGAAGGGAAAGGGCGGAGGGGGGTTCTCTCTCTGCCCCCGACAGCCCCGAGCTGGGTCGGTCCCTCAGACCTGGCCAGGGGCAGCCCATCCCCCGGCGCCCTTCCCCGGGGCATCCAAGGGCAGGCTGGGCGCCAGCCCCACCCCGCTCGCCACTGCCCAACCATCGTCCTCCCTCGGGGGGCCTGGGCAGGACAGGGACCCGGCTGTGGGAGGCCTCCAGATCTCAGGCCTGGCACACCGTTTACCAGGCTGCTTCCTCCTCTGACGGGGGCCCAGCACACGCCCCAGGAGACTTGGCAGCCGCCCCCAGGGCTCTAGCCTCTGGAACTCGTCCCCTTGGAAGGGGCCTGGCCCAGGTGCCAGGTTCGGCTGGTCGGCCAGCCTCCTTTGGAGAAAGCAGGCAAGCCGAGCCAGGCTTGCAGTGGCCCTGGCGTGACACCTGCCACCTCAGGCAGAGGGCCTCCCGCGTGCCCTCCATGGCGGGTTTCTCCCCGGAGCCGTGGCCTGGGCACTAGGAAGGCCGGGCCTCCCCGACTCCCGGGAGGAGGGGCTAGCCCAGTTGAGCCCTGGCCCCCAAACCCTCTGGTGCCATCTGCCTGTCTCGGCACTTCTGACTCCACAGAGCCTTTCCTACATCTGGGCTGCCTGCCGTGGCAAAGTGCAGGCGTGGGGTGAGGCCATGGCTTTGTCTTTCCAGGAAAAAATGAGCCCCTGGCCGAAGCAGCAGGCCCAGGCAGAGCCTTGAGCTTGAAGCCCAGTAGGTCTGTGGCCCTCAGGGCCAGAGCCATGCTTTCACGGCAGGGAAGCGGCCTCCAAGCTGAGTGGGAGTGGGGGAGGGGAGGGAGACAGCTGAAGCCGAGTCCAGAAGGGCGGCGATGGAAGAGCTGCAGCTGGGTCAGAGCCTGGAGGGAGGGCGGGGCCTTCACTGAGGACCCCCCACCCCCCCCCCAGGCCAGCCCTAGGCCCCGGCAGTCGCGCATGCGCCCTTGGCCTGTGCGGTGTGGGGGGGGTTGAACCCAAGCCCGCAGGGCTCCCGGAGCGGCCAGAGAAAGAAGGGCCCATGGAGAGGTAGGCGAGGTGGGCAGGGGGCGCCACCTTGCTCTCCTCAGCTCCCTGAGGGAGAGAGACAGAGACAGAGACAGAGAGAGAGAGATCCCTGACCTCTGAGTCTCTGCCTCCACCGCTGGCTGGTGCCAACTCACGCGCCATCCCACTTCCAGCCATCACCCCCACGCCTGCCCCGGGGCCAGCCCCACCACAGAGAGGCCGGTTGGTTCCTGCTCACCTCTGTGCCGTCCCTTCCCGACCTGACCCCAGTGCAGGGGATAAGCTTCAGACAAGTCTTTCCATGTCCCTCTGCATGACAATAGACTTCCTCCCCTCTCCCATTCCACAGGCCCACCCGGGACATCCACCTTTGTCATTAGCTCAGGAGAGGATGCAAGATGAGAATCTCTGCTATTGTGTGGGGAGACTCAGTTTCCCGGGTTTCCCCCATGGACACATGTTCTTCAGCTGGGTCTGATTTTCTCCAGACAAGCTGTCTTGGGAAGGATTTGGCCAGCCCTAAGAACCTGAAGGGAAAGGGCGGAGGGGGGTTCTCTCTCTGCCCCCGACAGCCCCGAGCTGGGTCGGTCCCTCAGACCTGGCCAGGGGCAGCCCATCCCCCGGCGCCCTTCCCCGGGGCATCCAAGGGCAGGCTCGGCGCCAGCCCCACCCCGCTCGCCACTGCCCGACCATCGTCCTCCCTCGGGGGGCCTGGGCAGGACAGGGACCCGGCTGTGGGAGGCCTCCAGATCTCAGGCCTGGCACACCGTTTACCAGGCTGCTTCCTCCTCTGACGGGGGCCCAGCACACGCCCCAGGAGACTTGGCAGCCGCCCCCAGGGCTCTAGCCTCTGGAACTCGTCCCCTTGGAAGGGGCCTGGCCCAGGTGCCAGGTTCGGCTGGTCGGCCAGCCTCCTTTGGAGAAAGCAGGCAAGCCGAGCCAGGCTTGCAGTGGCCCTGGCGTGACACCTGCCACCTCAGGCAGAGGGCCTCCCGCGTGCCCTCCATGGCGGGTTTCTCCCCGGAGCCGTGGCCTGGGCACTAGGAAGGCCGGGCCTCCCCGACTCCCGGGAGGAGGGGCTAGCCCAGTTGCGCCCTGGCCCCCAAACCCTCTGGTGCCATCTGCCTGTCTCGGCACTTCTGACTCCACAGAGCCTTTCCTACATCTGGGCTGCCTGCCGTGGCAAAGTGCAGGCGTGGGGTGAGGCCATGGCTTTGTCTTTCCAGGAAAAAATGAGCCCCTGGCCGAAGCAGCAGGCCCAGGCAGAGCCTTGAGCTTGAAGCCCAGTAGGTCTGTGGCCCTCAGGGCCAGAGCCATGCTTTCAAGGCAGGGAAGCGGCCTCCAAGCTGAGTGGGAGTTGGGGAGGGGAGGGAGACAGCTGAAGCCGAGTCCAGAAGGGCGGCAATGGAAGAGCTGCAACTGGGTCAGAACCTGGAGGGAGGGCGGGGCCTTCACTGAAGACCCCCCACCCCCCCCAGGCCAGCCCTAGGCCCCGGCGGTCGCGCATGCGCCCATGGCCTGTGTGGTGTGTGGGGGGTTGAACCCAAGCCCGCAGGGCTCCCGGAGCGGCCAGAGAAAGAAGGGCCCATGGAGAGGTAGGCGAGGTGGGCAGGGGGCGCCACCTTGCTCTCCTCAGCTCCCTGAGGGAGAGAGACAGAGACAGAGACAGAGAGAGAGAGATCCCTGACCTCTGAGTCTCTGCCTCCACCGCTGGCTGGTGCCAACTCACGCGCCATCCCACTTCCAGCCATCACCCCCACGCCTGCCCCGGGGCCAGCCCCACCACAGAGAGGCCGGTTGGTTCCTGCTCACCTCTGTGCCCTCCCTTCCCGACCTGACCCCAGTGCAGGGGATAAGCTTCAGACAAGTCTTTCCATGTCCCTCTGCATGACAATAGACTTCCTCCCCTCTCCCATTCCACAGGCCCACCCGGGACATCCACCTTTGTCATTAGCTCAGGAGAGGATGCAAGATGAGAATCTCTGCTATTGTGTGGGGAGACTCAGTTTCCCGGGTTTCCCCCATGGACACATGTTCTTCAGCTGGGTCTGAATTTCTCCAGACAAGCTGTCTTGGGAAGGATTTGGCCAGCCCTAAGAACCTGAAGGGAAAGGGCGGAGGGGGGTTCTCTCTCTGCCCCCGACAGCCCCGAGCTGGGTCGGTCCCTCAGACCTGGCCAGGGGCAGCCCATCCCCCGGCGCCCTTCCCCGGGGCATCCAAGGGCAGGCTGGGCGCCAGCCCCACCCCGCTCGCCACTGCCCGACCATCGTCCTCCCTCGGGGGGCCTGGGCAGGACAGGGACCCGGCTGTGGGAGGCCTCCAGATCTCAGGCCTGGCACACCGTTTACCAGGCTGCTTCCTCCTCTGACGGGGGCCCAGCACACGCCCCAGGAGACTTGGCAGCCGCCCCCAGGGCTCTAGCCTCTGGAACTCGTCCCCTTGGAAGGGGCCTGGCCCAGGTGCCAGGTTCGGCTGGTCGGCCAGCCTCCTTTGGAGAAAGCAGGCAAGCCGAGCCAGGCTTGCAGTGGCCCTGGCGTGACACCTGCCACCTCAGGCAGAGGGCCTCCCGCGTGCCCTCCATGGCGGGTTTCTCCCCGGAGCCGTGGCCTGGGCACTAGGAAGGCCGGGCCTCCCCGACTCCCGGGAGGAGGGGCTAGCCCAGTTGTGCCCTGGCCCCCAAACCCTCTGGTGCCATCTGCCTGTCTCGGCACTTCTGACTCCACAGAGCCTTTCCTACATCTGGGCTGCCTGCCGTGGCAAAGTGCAGGCGTGGGGTGAGGCCATGGCTTTGTCTTTCCAGGAAAAAATGAGCCCCTGGCCGAAGCAGCAGGCCCAGGCAGAGCCTTGAGCTTGAAGCCCAGTAGGTCTGTGGCCCTCAGGGCCAGAGCCATGCTTTCACGGCAGGGAAGCGGCCTCCAAGCTGAGTGGGAGTGGGGAAGGGGAGGGAGACAGCTGAAGCCGAGTCCAGAAGGGCGGCGATGGAAGAGCTGCAGCTGGGTCAGAGCCTGGAGGGAGGGCGGGGCCTTCACTGAGGACCCCCCACCCCCCCCAGGCCAG
Organism: Diceros bicornis minor; assembly: GCF_020826845.1. Lineage (NCBI taxonomy): Eukaryota > Metazoa > Chordata > Mammalia > Perissodactyla > Rhinocerotidae > Diceros > Diceros bicornis. Next base: position 59,580 of record NW_026691145.1, on the reverse strand, counting down.
CCCTAGACCCCGGCGGACACGCATGCGCCCTTGGCCTGTGCGGTGTGTGGGGGGTTGAACCCAAGCCCGCAGGGCTCCCGGAGCGGCCAGAGAAAGAAGGGCCCATGGAGAGGTAGGCGAGGTGGGCAGGGGGCGCCACCTTGCTCTCCTCAGCTCCCTGAGGGAGAGAGACAGAGACAGAGACAGAGAGAGAGAGATCCCTGACCTCTGAGTCTCTGCCTCCACCGCTGGCTGGTGCCAACTCACGCGCCATCCCACTTCCAGCCATCACCCCCACGCCTGCCCCGGGGCCAGCCCCACCACAGAGAGGCCGGTTGGTTCCTGCTCACCTCTGTGCCCTCCCTTCCCGACCTGACCCCAGTGCAGGGGATAAGCTTCAGACAAGTCTTTCCATGTCCCTCTGCATGACAATAGACTTCCTCCCCTCTCCCATTCCACAGGCCCACCCGGGACATCCACCTTTGTCATTAGCTCAGGAGAGGATGCAAGATGAGAATCTCTGCTATTGTGTGGGGAGACTCAGTTTCCCGGGTTTCCCCCATGGACACATGTTCTTCAGCTGGGTCTGATTTTCTCCAGACAAGCTGTCTTGGGAAGGATTTGGCCAGCCCTAAGAACCTGAAGGGAAAGGGCGGAGGGGGGTTCTCTCTCTGCCCCCGACAGCCCCGAGCTGGGTCGGTCCCTCAGACCTGGCCAGGGGCAGCCCATCCCCCGGCGCCCTTCCCCGGGGCATCCAAGGGCAGGCTCGGCGCCAGCCCCACCCCGCTCGCCACTGCCCGACCATCGTCCTCCCTCGGGGGGTCTGGGCAGGACAGGGACCCGGCTGTGGGAGGCCTCCAGATCTCAGGCCTGGCACACCGTTTACCAGGCTGCTTCCTCCTATGACGGGGGCCCAGCACACGCCCCAGGAGACTTGGCAGCCGCCCCCAGGGCTCTAGCCTCTGGAACTCGTCCCCTTGGAAGGGGCCTGGCCCAGGTGCCAGGTTCGGCTGGTCGGCCAGCCTCCTTTGGAGAAAGCAGGCAAGCCGAGCCAGGCTTGCAGTGGCCCTGGCGTGACACCTGCCACCTCAGGCAGAGGGCCTCCCGCGTGCCCTCCATGGCGGGTTTCTCCCCGGAGCCGTGGCCTGGGCACTAGGAAGGCCGGGCCTCCCCGACTCCCGGGAGGAGGGGCTAGCCCAGTTGCGCCCTGGCCCCCAAACCCTCTGGTGCCATCTGCCTGTCTCGGCACTTCTGACTCCACAGAGCCTTTCCTACATCTGGGCTGCCTGCCGTGGCAAAGTGCAGGCGTGGGGTGAGGCCATGGCTTTGTTTTTCCAGGAAAAAATGAGCCCCTGGCCGAAGCAGCAGGCCCAGGCAGAGCCTTGAGCTTGAAGCCCAGTAGGTCTGTGGCCCTCAGGGCCAGAGCCATGCTTTCAAGGCAGGGAAGCGGCCTCCAAGCTGAGTGGGAGTTGGGGAGGGGAGGGAGACAGCTGAAGCCGAGTCCAGAAGGGCGGCGATGGAAGAGCTGCAGCTGGGTCAGAACCTGGAGGGAGGGCGGGGCCTGCACTGAGGACCCCCCCCCCCCCCCGAGGCCAGCCCTAGGCCCCGGCGGTCGCGCATGCGCCCTTGGCCTGTGCGGTGTGTGGGGGTTTGAACCCAAGCCCGCAGGGCTCCCGGAGCGGCCAGAGAAAGAAGGGCCCATGGAGAGGTAGGCGAGGTGGGCAGGGGGCGCCACCTTGCTCTCCTCAGCTCCCTGAGGGAGAGAGACAGAGACAGAGACAGAGAGAGAGAGATCCCTGACCTCTGAGTCTCTGCCTCCACCGCTGGCTGGTGCCAACTCACGCGCCATCCCACTTCCAGCCATCACCCCCACGCCTGCCCCGGGGCCAGCCCCACCACAGAGAGGCCGGTTGGTTCCTGCTCACCTCTGTGCCGTCCCTTCCCGACCTGACCCCAGTGCAGGGGATAAGCTTCAGACAAGTCTTTCCATGTCCCTCTGCATGACAATAGACTTCCTCCCCTCTCCCATTCCACAGGCCCACCCGGGACATCCACCTTTGTCATTAGCTCAGGAGAGGATGCAAGATGAGAATCTCTGCTATTGTGTGGGGAGACTCAGTTTCCCGGGTTTCCCCCATGGACACATGTTCTTCAGCTGGGTCTGATTTTCTCCAGACAAGCTGTCTTGGGAAGGATTTGGCCAGCCTTAAGAACCTGAAGGGAAAGGGCGGAGGGGGGTTCTCTCTCTGCCCCCGACAGCCCCGAGCTGGGTCGGTCCCTCAGACCTGGCCAGGGGCAGCCCATCCCCCGGCGCCCTTCCCCGGGGCATCCAAGGGCAGGCTGGGCGCCAGCCCCACCCCGCTCGCCACTGCCCGACCATCGTCCTCCCTCGGGGGGCCTGGGCAGGACAGGGACCCGGCTGTGGGAGGCCTCCAGATCTCAGGCCTGGCACACCGTTTACCAGGCTGCTTCCTCCTCTGACGGGGGCCCAGCACACGCCCCAGGAGACTTGGCAGCCGCCCCCAGGGCTCTAGCCTCTGGAACTCGTCCCCTTGGAAGGGGCCTGGCCCAGGTGCCAGGTTCGGCTGGTCGGCCAGCCTCCTTTGGAGAAAGCAGGCAAGCCGAGCCAGGCTTGCAGTGGCCCTGGCGTGACACCTGCCACCTCAGGCAGAGGGCCTCCCGCGTGCCCTCCATGGCGGGTTTCTCCCCGGAGCCGTGGCCTGGGCACTAGGAAGGCCGGGCCTCCCCGACTCCCGGGAGGAGGGGCTAGCCCAGTTGCGCCCTGGTCCCCAAACCCTCTGGTGCCATCTGCCTGTCTCGGCACTTCTGACTCCACAGAGCCTTTCCTACATCTGGGCTGCCTGCCGTGGCAAAGTGCAGGCGTGGGGTGAGGCCATGGCTTTGTCTTTCCAGGAAAAAATGAGCCCCTGGCCGAAGCAGCAGGCCCAGGCAGAGCCTTGAGCTTGAAGCCCAGTAGGTCTGTGGCCCTCAGGGCCAGAGCCATGCTTTCAAGGCAGGGAAGCGGCCTCCAAGCTGAGTGGGAGTTGGGGAGGGGAGGGAGACAGCTGAAGCCGAGTCCAGAAGGGCGGCGATGGAAGAGCTGCAGCTGGGTCAGAGCCTGAAGGGAGGGCGGGGCCTTCACTGAGGACCCCCCACCCCCCCCCCCCCCGAGGCCAGCCCTAGGCCCCGGCGGTCGCGCATGCGCCCTTGGCCTGTGCGGTGTGTGGGGGGTTGAACCCAAGCCCGCATGGCTCCCGGAGCGGCCAGAGAAAGAAGGGCCCATGGAGAGGTAGGCGAGGTGGGCAGGGGGCGCCACTTTGCACTCCTCAGCTCCCTGAGGGAGAGAGACAGAGACAGAGACAGAGAGAGAGAGATCCCTGACCTCTGAGTCTCTGCCTCCACCGCTGGCTGGTGCCAACTCACGCGCCATCCCACTTCCAGCCATCACCCCCACGCCTGCCCCGGGGCCAGCCCCACCACAGAGAGGCCCGTTGATTCCTGCTCACCTCTGTGCCGTCCCTTCCCGACCTGACCCCAGTGCAGGGGATAAGCTTCAGACAAGTCTTTCCATGTCCCTCTGCATGACAATAGACTTCCTCCCCTCTCCCATTCCACAGGCCCACCCGGGACATCCACCTTTGTCATTAGCTCAGGAGAGGATGCAAGATGAGAATCTCTGCTATTGTGTGGGGAGACTCAGTTTCCCGGGTTTCCCCCATGGACACATGTTCTTCAGCTGGGTCTGAATTTCTCCAGACAAGCTGTCTTGGGAAGGATTTGGCCAGCCCTAAGAACCTGAAGGGAAAGGGCGGAGGGGGGTTCTCTCTCTGCCCCCGACAGCCCCGAGCTGGGTCGGTCCCTCAGACCTGGCCAGGGGCAGCCCATCCCCCGGCGCCCTTCCCCGGGGCATCCAAGTGCAGGCTGGGCGCCAGCCCCACCCCGCTCGCCACTGCCCGACCATCGTCCTCCCTCGGGGGGCCTGGGCAGGACAGGGACCCGGCTGTGGGAGGCCTCCAGATCTCAGGCCTGGCACACCGTTTACCAGGCTGCTTCCTCCTCTGACGGGGGGCCCAGCACACGCCCCAGGAGACTTGGCAGCCGCCCCCAGGGCTGTAGCCTCTGGAACTCGTCCCCTTGGAAGGGGCCTGGCCCAGGTGCCAGGTTCGGCTGGTCGGCCAGCCTCCTTTGGAGAAAGCAGGGAAGCCGAGCCAGGCTTGCAGTGGCCCTGGCGTGACACCTGCCACCTCAGGCAGAGGGCCTCCCGCGTGCCCTCCGTGGCGGGTTTCTCCCCGGAGCCGTGGCCTGGGCACTAGGAAGGCCGGGCCTCCCCGACTCCCGGGAGGAGGGGCTAGCCCAGTTGCGCCCTGGCCCCCAAACCCTCTGGTGCCATCTGCCTGTCTCGGCACTTCTGACTCCACAGAGCCTTTCCTACATCTGGGCTGCCTGCCGTGGCAAAGTGCAGGCGTGGGGTGAGGCCATGGCTTTGTCTTTCCAGGAAAAAATGAGCCCCTGGCCGAAGCAGCAGGCCCAGGCAGAGCCTTGAGCTTGAAGCCCAGTAGGTCTGTGGCCCTCAGGGCCAGAGCCATGCTTTCAAGGCAGGGAAGCGGCCTCCAAGCTGAGTGGGAGTGGGGGAGGGGAGGGAGACAGCTGAAGCCGAGTCCAGAAGGGCGGCGATGGAAGAGCTGCAGCTGGGTCAGAGCCTGGAGGGAGGGCGGGGCCTTCACTGAGGACCCCCCACCCCCCCCCAGGCCAGCCCTAGGCCCCGGCGGACGCGCATGCGCCCTTGGCCTGTGCGGTGTGGGGGGGGTTGAACCCAAGCCCGCAGGGCTCCCGGAGCGGCCAGAGAAAGAAGGGCCCATGGAGAGGTAGGCGAGGTGGGCAGGGGGCGCCACCTTGCTCTCCTCAGCTCCCTGAGGGATAGAGACAGAGACAGAGACAGAGAGAGAGAGATCCCTGACCTCTGAGTCTCTGCCTCCACCGCTGGCTGGTGCCAACTCACGCGCCATCCCACTTCCAGCCATCACCCCCACGCCTGCCCCGGGGCCAGCCCCACCACAGAGAGGCCGGTTGGTTCCTGCTCACCTCTGTGCCCTCCCTTCCCGACCTGACCCCAGTGCAGGGGATAAGCTTCAGACAAGTCTTTCCATGTCCCTCTGCATGACAATAGACTTCCTCCCCTCTCCCATTCCACAGGCCCACCCGGGACATCCACCTTTGTCATTAGCTCAGGAGAGGATGCAAGATGAGAATCTCTGCTATTGTGTGGGGAGACTCAGTTTCCCGGGTTTCCCCCATGGACACATGTTCTTCAGCTGGGTCTGATTTTCTCCAGACAAGCTGTCTTGGGAAGGATTTGGCCAGCCCTAAGAAGCTGAAGGGAAAGGGCGGAGGGGGGTTCTCTCTCTGCCCCCGACAGCCCCGAGCTGGGTCGGTCCCTCAGACCTGGCCAGGGGCAGCCCATCCCCCGGCGCCCTTCCCCGGGGCATCCAAGGGCAGGCTGGGCGCCAGCCCCACCCCGCTCGCCACTGCCCGACCATCGTCCTCCCTCGGGGGGCCTGGGCAGGACAGGGACCCGGCTGTGGGAGGCCTCCAGATCTCAGGCCTGGCACACCGTTTACCAGGCTGCTTCCTCCTCTGACGGGGGCCCAGCACACGCCCCAGGAGACTTGGCAGCCGCCCCCAGGGCTCTAGCCTCTGGAACTCGTCCCCTTGGAAGGGGCCTGGCCCAGGTGCCAGGTTCGGCTGGTCGGCCAGCCTCCTTTGGAGAAAGCAGGCAAGCCGAGCCAGGCTTGCAGTGGCCCTGGCGTGACACCTGCCACCTCAGGCAGAGGGCCTCCCGCGTGCCCTCCATGGCGGGTTTCTCCCCGGAGCCGTGGCCTGGGCACTAGGAAGGCCGGGCCTCCCCGACTCCCGGGAGGAGGGGCTAGCCCAGTTGCGCCCTGGCCCCCAAACCCTCTGGTGCCATCTGCCTGTCTCGGCACTTCTGACTCCACAGAGCCTTTCCTACATCTGGGCTGCCTGCCGTGGCAAAGTGCAGGCGTGGGGTGAGGCCATGGCTTTGTCTTTCCAGGAAAAAATGAGCCCCTGGCCGAAGCAGCAGGCCCAGGCAGAGCCTTGAGCTTGAAGCCCAGTAGGTCTGTGGCCCTCAGGGCCAGAGCCATGCTTTCACGGCAGGGAAGCGGCCTCCAAGCTGAGTGGGAGTGGGGGAGGGGAGGGAGACAGCTGAAGCCGAGTCCAGAAGGGCGGCGATGGAAGAGCTGCAGCTGGGTCAGAGCCTGGAGGGAGGGCGGGGCCTTCACTGAGGACCCCCCACCCCCCCCAGGCCAGCCCTAGGCCCCGGCGGATGCGCATGCGCCCTTGGCCTGTGCGGTGTGGGGGGGGTTGAACCCAAGCCCGCAGGGCTCCCGGAGCGGCCAGAGAAAGAAGGGCCCATGGAGAGGTAGGCGAGGTGGGCAGGGGGCGCCACCTTGCTCTCCTCAGCTCCCTGAGGGAGAGAGACAGAGACAGAGACAGAGAGAGAGAGATCCCTGACCTCTGAGTCTCTGCCTCCACCGCTGGCTGGTGCCAACTCACGCGCCATCCCACTTCCAGCCATCACCCCCACGCCTGCCCCGGGGCCAGCCCCACCACAGAGAGGCCGGTTGGTTCCTGCTCACCTCTGTGCCCTCCCTTCCCGACCTGACCCCAGTGCAGGGGATAAGCTTCAGACAAGTCTTTCCATGTCCCTCTGCATGACAATAGACTTCCTCCCCTCTCCCATTCCACAGGCCCACCCGGGACATCCACCTTTGTCATTAGCTCAGGAGAGGATGCAAGATGAGAATCTCTGCTATTGTGTGGGGAGACTCAGTTTCCCGGGTTTCCCCCATGGACACATGTTCTTCAGCTGGGTCTGATTTTCTCCAGACAAGCTGTCTTGGGAAGGATTTGGCCAGCCCTAAGAAGCTGAAGGGAAAGGGCGGAGGGGGGTTCTCTCTCTGCCCCCGACAGCCCCAGCTGGGTCGGTCCCTCAGACCTGGCCAGGGGCAGCCCATCCCCCGGCGCCCTTCCCCGGGGCATCCAAGGGCAGGCTGGGCGCCAGCCCCACCCCGCTCGCCACTGCCCGACCATCGTCCTCCCTCGGGGGGCCTGGGCAGGACAGGGACCCGGCTGTGGGAGGCCTCCAGATCTCAGGCCTGGCACACCGTTTACCAGGCTGCTTCCTCCTCTGACGGGGGCCCAGCATACGCCCCAGGAGACTTGGCAGCCGCCCCCAGGGCTCTAGCCTCTGGAACTCGTCCCCTTGGAAGGGGCCTGGCCCAGGTGCCAGGTTCGGCTGGTCGGCCAGCCTCCTTTGGAGAAAGCAGGCAAGCCGAGCCAGGCTTGCAGTGGCCCTGGCGTGACACCTGCCACCTCAGGCAGAGGGCCTCCCGCGTGCCCTCCATGGCGGGTTTCTCCCCGGAGCCGTGGCCTGGGCACTAGGAAGGCCGGGCCTCCCCGACTCCCGGGAGGAGGGGCTAGCCCAGTTGCGCCCTGGCCCCCAAACCCTCTGGTGCCATCTGCCTGTCTCGGCACTTCTGACTCCACAGAGCCTTTCCTACATCTGGGCTGCCTGCCGTGGCAAAGTGCAGGCGTGGGGTGAGGCCATGGCTTTGTCTTTCCAGGAAAAAATGAGCCCCTGGCCGAAGCAGCAGGCCCAGGCAGAGCCTTGAGCTTGAAGCCCAGTAGGTCTGTGGCCCTCAGGGCCAGAGCCATGCTTTCACGGCAGGGAAGCGCCTCCAAGCTGAGTGGGAGTGGGGGAGGGGAGGGAGACAGCTGAAGCCGAGTCCAGAAGGGCGGCGATGGAAGAGCTGCAGCTGGGTCAGAGCCTGGAGGGAGGGCGGGGCCTTCACTGAGGACCCCCCACCCCCCCCAGGCCAGCCCTAGGCCCCGGCGGTCGCGCATGCGCCCATGGCCTGTGTGGTGTGTGGGGGGTTGAACCCAAGCCCGCAGGGCTCCCGGAGCGGCCAGAGAAAGAAGGGCCCATGGAGAGGTAGGCGAGGTGGGCAGGGGGCGCCACCTTGCTCTCCTCAGCTCCCTGAGGGAGAGAGACAGAGACAGAGACAGAGAGAGAGAGATCCCTGACCTCTGAGTCTCTGCCTCCACCGCTGGCTGGTGCCAACTCACGCGCCATCCCACTTCCAGCCATCACCCCCACGCCTGCCCCGGGGCCAGCCCCACCACAGAGAGGCCGGTTGGTTCCTGCTCACCTCTGTGCCGTCCCTTCCCGACCTGACCCCAGTGCAGGGGATAAGCTTCAGACAAGTCTTTCCATGTCCCTCTGCATGACAATAGACTTCCTCCCCTCTCCCATTCCACAGGCCCACCCGGGACATCCACCTTTGTCATTAGCTCAGGAGAGGATGCAAGATGAGAATCTCTGCTATTGTGTGGGGAGACTCAGTTTCCCGGGTTTCCCCCATGGACACATGTTCTTCAGCTGGGTCTGATTTTCTCCAGACAAGCTGTCTTGGGAAGGATTTGGCCAGCCCTAAGAACCTGAAGGGAAAGGGCGGAGGGGGGTTGTCTCTCTGCCCCCGACAGCCCCGAGCTGGGTCGGTCCCTCAGACCTGGCCAGGGGCAGCCCATCCCCCGGCGCCCTTCCCCGGGGCATCCAAGGGCAGGCTCGGCGCCAGCCCCACCCCGCTCGCCACTGCCCGACCATCGTCCTCCCTCGGGGGGCCTGGGCAGGACAGGGACCCGGCTGTGGGAGGCCTCCAGATCTCAGGCCTGGCACACCGTTTACCAGGCTGCTTCCTCCTCTGACGGGGGCCCAGCACACGCCCCAGGAGACTTGGCAGCCGCCCCCAGGGCTCTAGCCTCTGGAACTCGTCCCCCTTGGAAGGGGCCTGGCCCAGGTGCCAGGTTCGGCTGGTCGGCCAGCCTCCTTTGGAGAAAGCAGTCAAGCCGAGCCAGGCTTGCAGTGGCCCTGGCGTGACACCTGCCACCTCAGGCAGAGGGCCTCCCGCGTGCCCTCCATGGCGGGTTTCTCCCCGGAGCCGTGGCCTGGGCACTAGGAAGGCCGGGCCTCCCCGACTCCCGGGAGGAGGGGCTAGCCCAGTTGCGCCCTGGCCCCCAAACCCTCTGGTGCCATCTGCCTGTCTCGGCACTTCTGACTCCACAGAGCCTTTCCTACATCTGGGCTGCCTGCCGTGGCAAAGTGCAGGCGTGGGGTGAGGCCATGGCTTTGTCTTTCCAGGAAAAAATGAGCCCCTGGCCGAAGCAGCAGGCCCAGGCAGAGCCTTGAGCTTGAAGCCCAGTAGGTCTGTGGCCCTCAGGGCCAGAGCCATGCTTTCACGGCAGGGAAGCGGCCTCCAAGCTGAGTGGGAGTGGGGGAGGGGAGGGAGACAGCTGAAGCCGAGTCCAGAAGGGCGGCGATGGAAGAGCTGCAGCTGGGTCAGAGCCTGGAGGGAGGGCGGGGCCTTCACTGAGGACCCCCCACCCCCCCCCAGGCCAGCCCTAGGCCCTGGCGGTCGCGCATGCGCCCTTGGCCTGTGTGGTGTGTGGGGGGTTGAACCCAAGCCCGCAGGGCTCCCGGAGCGGCCAGAGAAAGAAGGGCCCATGGAGAGGTAGGCGAGGTGGGCAGGGGGCGCCACCTTGCTCTCCTCAGCTCCCTGAGGGAGAGAGACAGAGACAGAGACAGAGAGAGAGAGATCCCTGACCTCTGAGTCTCTGCCTCCACCGCTGGCTGGTGCCAACTCACGCGCCATCCCACTTCCAGCCATCACCCCCACGCCTGCCCCGGGGCCAGCCCCACCACAGAGAGGCCGGTTGGTTCCTGCTCACCTCTGTGCCTTCCCTTCCCGACCTGACCCCAGTGCAGGGGATAAGCTTCAGACAAGTCTTTCCATGTCCCTCTGCATGACAATAGACTTCCTCCCCTCTCCCATTCCACAGGCCCACCCGGGACATCCACCTTTGTCATTAGCTCAGGAGAGGATGCAAGATGAGAATCTCTGCTATTGTGTGGGGAGACTCAGTTTCCCGGGTTTCCCCCATGGACACATGTTCTTCAGCTGGGTCTGATTTTCTCCAGACAAGCTGTCTTGGGAAGGATTTGGCCAGCCCTAAGAACCTGAAGGGAAAGGGCGGAGGGGGGTTCTCTCTCTGCCCCCGACAGCCCCGAGCTGGGTCGGTCCCTCAGACCTGGCCAGGGGCAGCCCATCCCCCGGCGCCCTTCCCCGGGGCATCCAAGGGCAGGCTCGGCGCCAGCCCCACCCCGCTCGCCACTGCCCGACCATCGTCCTCCCTCGGGGGGCCTGGGCAGGACAGGGACCCGGCTGTGGGAGGCCTCCAGATCTCATGCCTGGCACACCGTTTACCAGGCTGCTTCCTCCTCTGACGGGGGCCCAGCACACGCCCCAGGAGACTTGGCAGCCGCCCCCAGGGCTCTAGCCTCTGGAACTCGTCCCCTTGGAAGGGGCCTGGCCCAGGTGCCAGGTTCGGCTGGTCGGCCAGCCTCCTTTGGAGAAAGCAGGCAAGCCGAGCCAGGCTTGCAGTGGCCCTGGCGTGACACCTGCCACCTCAGGCAGAGGGCCTCCCGCGTGCCCTCCATGGCGGGTTTCTCCCCGGAGCCGTGGCCTGGGCACTAGGAAGGCCGGGCCTCCCCGACTCCCGGGAGGAGGGGCTAGCCCAGTTGCGCCCTGGCCCCCAAACCCTCTGGTGCCATCTGCCTGTCTCGGCACTTCTGACTCCACAGAGCCTTTCCTACATCTGGGCTGCCTGCCGTGGCAAAGTGCAGGCGTGGGGTGAGGCCATGGCTTTGTCTTTCCAGGAAAAAATGAGCCCCTGGCCGAAGCAGCAGGCCCAGGCAGAGCCTTGAGCTTGAAGCCCAGTAGGTCTGTGGCCCTCAGGGCCAGAGCCATGCTTTCAAGGCAGGGAAGCGGCCTCCAAGCTGAGTGGGAGTTGGGGAGGGGAGGGAGACAGCTGAAGCCGAGTCCAGAAGGGCGGCGATGGAAGAGCTGCAGCTGGGTCAGAACCTGGAGGGAGGGCGGGGCCTTCACTGAGGACCCCCCACCCCCCCCAGGCCAGCCCTAGGCCCCGGCGGTCGCGCATGCGCCCTTGGCCTGTGTGGTGTGTGGGGGGTTGAACCCAAGCCCGCAGGGCTCCCGGAGCGGCCAGAGAAAGAAGGGCCCATGGAGAGGTAGGCGAGGTGGGCAGGGGGCGCCACCTTGCTCTCCTCAGCTCCCTGAGGGAGAGAGACAGAGACAGAGACAGAGACAGAAAGAGAGAGATCCCTGACCTCTGAGTCTCTGCCTCCACCGCTGGCTGGTGCCAACTCACGCGCCATCCCACTTCCAGCCATCACCCCCACGCCTGCCCCGGGGCCAGCCCCACCACAGAGAGGCCGGTTGGTTCCTGCTCACCTCTGTGCCCTCCCTTCCCGACCTGACCCCAGTGCAGGGGATAAGCTTCAGACAAGTCTTTCCATGTCCCTCTGCATGACAATAGACTTCCTCCCCTCTCCCATTCCACAGGCCCACCCGGGACATCCACCTTTGTCATTAGCTCAGGAGAGGATGCAAGATGAGAATCTCTGCTATTGTGTGGGGAGACTCAGTTTCCCGGGTTTCCCCCATGGACACATGTTCTTCAGCTGGGTCTGATTTTCTCCAGACAAGCTGTCTTGGGAAGGATTTGGCCAGCCCTAAGAACCTGAAGGGAAAGGGCGGAGGGGGGTTCTCTCTCTGCCCCCGACAGCCCCGAGCTGGGTCGGTCCCTCAGACCTGGCCAGGGGCAGCCCATCCCCCGGCGCCCTTCCCCGGGGCATCCAAGGGCAGGCTCGGCGCCAGCCCCACCCCGCTCGCCACTGCCCGACCATCGTCCTCCCTCGGGGGGCCTGGGCAGGACAGGGACCCGGCTGTGGGAGGCCTCCAGATCTCAGGCCTGGCACACCGTTTACCAGGCTGCTTCCTCCTCTGACGGGGGCCCAGCACACGCCCCAGGAGACTTGGCAGCCGCCCCCAGGGCTCTAGCCTCTGGAACTCGTCCCCTTGGAAGGGGCCTGGCCCAGGTGCCAGGTTCGGCTGGTCGGCCAGCCTCCTTTGGAGAAAGCAGGCAAGCCGAGCCAGGCTTGCAGTGGCCCTGGCGTGACACCTGCCACCTCAGGCAGAGGGCCTCCCGCGTGCCCTCCATGGCGGGTTTCTCCCCGGAGCCGTGGCCTGGGCACTAGGAAGGCCGGGCCTCCCCGACTCCCGGGAGGAGGGGCTAGCCCAGTTGCGCCCTGGCCCCCAAACCCTCTGGTGCCATCTGCCTGTCTCGGCACTTCTGACTCCACAGAGCCTTTCCTACATCTGGGCTGCCTGCCGTGGCAAAGTGCAGGCGTGGGGTGAGGCCATGGCTTTGTCTTTCCAGGAAAAAATGAGCCCCTGGCCGAAGCAGCAGGCCCAGGCAGAGCCTTGAGCTTGAAGCCCAGTAGGTCTGTGGCCCTCAGGGCCAGAGCAATGCTTTCAAGGCAGGGAAGCGGCCTCCAAGCTGAGTGGGAGTGGGGGAGGGGAGGGAGACAGCTGAAGCCGAGTCCAGAAGGGCGGCGATGGAAGAGCTGCAGCTGGGTCAGAGCCTGGAGGGAGGGCGGGGCCTTCACTGAGGACCCCCCACCCCCCCCCCCCCGGAGGCCAGCCCTAGGCCCCGGCAGTCGCGCATGCGCCCTTGGCCTGTGCGGTGTGTGGGGGGTTGAACCCAAGCCCGCAGGGCTCCCGGAGCGGCCAGAGAAAGAAGGGCCCATGGAGAGGTAGGCGAGGTGGGCAGGGGGCGCCACCTTGCTCTCCTCAGCTCCCTGAGGGAGAGAGACAGAGACAGAGACAGAGAGAGAGAGATCCCTGACCTCTGAGTCTCTGCCTCCACCGCTGGCTGGTGCCAACTCACGCGCCATCCCACTTCCAGCCATCACCCCCACGCCTGCCCCGGGGCCAACCCCACCACAGAGAGGCCGGTTGGTTCCTGCTCACCTCTGTGCCGTCCCTTCCCGACCTGACCCCAGTGCAGGGGATAAGCTTCAGACAAGTCTTTCCATGTCCCTCTGCATGACAATAGACTTCCTCCCCTCTCCCATTCCACAGGCCCACCCGGGACATCCACCTTTGTCATTAGCTCAGGAGAGGATGCAAGATGAGAATCTCTGGTATTGTGTGTGGAGACTCAGTTTCCCGGGTTACCCCCATGGACACATGTTCTTCAGCTGGGTCTGAATTTCTCCAGACAAGCTGTCTTGGGAAGGATTTGGCCAGCCCTAAGAACCTGAAGGGAAAGGGCGGAGGGGTGTTCTCTCTCTGCCCCCGACAGCCCCGAGCTGGGTCGGTCCCTCAGACCTGGCCAGGGGCAGCCCATCCCCCGGCGCCCTTCCCCGGGGCATCCAAGGGCAGGCTGGGCGCCAGCCCCACCCCGCTCGCCACTGCCCGACCATCGTCCTCCCTCGGGGGGCCTGTGCAGGACAGGGACCCGGCTGTGGGAGGCCTCCAGATCTCAGGCCTGGCACACCGTTTACCAGGCTGCTTCCTCCTCTGACGGGGGCCCAGCACACGCCCCAGGAGACTTGGCAGCCGCCCCCAGGGCTCTAGCCTCTGGAACTCGTCCCCTTGGAAGGCGCCTGGCCCAGGTGCCAGGTTCGGCTGGTCGGCCAGCCTCCTTTGGAGAAAGCAGGCAAGCCGAGCCAGGCTTGCAGTGGCCCTGGCGTGACACCTGCCACCTCAGGCAGAGGGCCTCCCGCGTGCCCTCCATGGCGGGTTTCTCCCCGGAGCCGTGGCCTGGGCACTAGGAAGGCCGGGCCTCCCCGACTCCCGGGAGGAGGGGCTAGCCCAGTTGCGCCCTGGCCCCCAAACCCTCTGGTGCCATCTGCCTGTCTCGGCACTTCTGACTCCACAGAGCCTTTCCTACATCTGGGCTGCCTGCCGTGGCAAAGTGCAGGCGTGGGGTGAGGCCATGGCTTTGTCTTTCCAGGAAAAAATGAGCCCCTGGCCGAAGCAGCAGGCCCAGGCAGAGCCTTGAGCTTGAAGCCCAGTAGGTCTGTGGCCCTCAGGGCCAGAGCCATGCTTTCAAGGCAGGGAAGCGGCCTCCAAGCTGAGTGGGAGTTGGGGAGGGGAGGGAGACAGCTGAAGCCGAGTCCAGAAGGGCGGCGATGGAAGAGCTGCAGCTGGGTCAGAACCTGGAGGGAGGGCGGGGCCTTCACTGAGGACCCCCCACCCCCCCCAGGCCAGCCCTAGGCCCCGGCGGTCGCGCATGCGCCCTTGGCCTGTGTGGTGTGTGGGGGGTTGAACCCAAGCCCGCAGGGCTCCCGGAGCGGCCAGAGAAAGAAGGGCCCATGGAGAGGTAGGCGAGGTGGGCAGGGGGCGCCACCTTGCTCTCCTCAGCTCCCTGAGGGAGAGAGACAGAGACAGAGACAGAGAGAGAGAGATCCCTGACCTCTGAGTCTCTGCCTCCACCGCTGGCTGGTGCCAACTCACGCGCCATCCCACTTCCAGCCATCACCCCCACGCCTGCCCCGGGGCCAGCCCCACCACAGAGAGGCCGGTTGGTTCCTGCTCACCTCTGTGCCGTCCCTTCCCGACCTGACCCCAGTGCAGGGGATAAGCTTCAGACAAGTCTTTCCATGTCCCTCTGCATGACAATAGACTTCCTCCCCTCTCCCATTCCACAGGCCCACCCGGGACATCCACCTTTGTCATTAGCTCAGGAGAGGATGCAAGATGAGAATCTCTGCTATTGTGTGGGGAGACTCAGTTTCCCGGGTTTCCCCCATGGACACATGTTCTTCAGCTGGGTCTGATTTTCTCCAGACAAGCTGTCTTGGGAAGGATTTGGCCAGCCCTAAGAACCTGAAGGGAAAGGGCGGAGGGGGGTTCTCTCTCTGCCCCCGACAGCCCCGAGCTGGGTCGGTCCCTCAGACCTGGCCAGGGGCAGCCCATCCCCCGGCGCCCTTCCCCGGGGCATCCAAGGGCAGGCTCGGCGCCAGCCCCACCCCGCTCGCCACTGCCCGACCATCGTCCTCCCTCGGGGGGCCTGGGCAGGACAGGGACCCGGCTGTGGGAGGCCTCCAGATCTCAGGCCTGGCACACCGTTTACCAGGCTGCTTCCTCCTCTGACGGGGGCCCAGCACACGCCCCAGGAGACTTGGCAGCCGCCCCCAGGGCTCTATCCTCTGGAACTCGTCCCCTTGGAAGGGGCCTGGCCCAGGTGCCAGGTTCGGCTGGTCGGCCAGCCTCCTTTGGAGAAAGCAGGCAAGCCGAGCCAGGCTTGCAGTGGCCCTGGCGTGACACCTGCCACCTCAGGCAGAGGGCCTCCCGCGTGCCCTCCATGGCGGGTTTCTCCCCGGAGCCGTGGCCTGGGCACTAGGAAGGCCGGGCCTCCCCGACTCCCGGGAGGAGGGGCTAGCCCAGTTGCGCCCTGGCCCCCAAACCCTCTGGTGCCATCTGCCTGTCTCGGCACTTCTGACTCCACAGAGCCTTTCCTACATCTGGGCTGCCTGCCGTGGCAAAGTGCAGGCGTGGGGTGAGGCCATGGCTTTGTCTTTCCAGGAAAAAATGAGCCCCTGGCCGAAGCAGCAGGCCCAGGCAGAGCCTTGAGCTTGAAGCCCAGTAGGTCTGTGGCCCTCAGGGCCAGAGCCATGCTTTCAAGGCAGGGAAGCGGCCTCCAAGCTGAGTGGGAGTGGGGGAGGGGAGGGAGACAGCTGAAGCCGAGTCCAGAAGGGCGGCGATGGAAGAGCTGCAGCTGGGTCAGAGCCTGGAGGGAGGGCGGGGCCTTCACTGAGGACCCCCCACCCCCCCGCCCCCGGAGGCCAGCCCTAGGCCCCGGCAGTCGCGCATGCGCCCTTGGCCTGTGCGGTGTGTGGGGGGTTGAACCCAAGCCCGCAGGGCTCCCGGAGCGGCCAGAGAAAGAAGGGCCCATGGAGAGGTAGGCGAGGTGGGCAGGGGGCGCCACCTTGCTCTCCTCAGCTCCCTGAGGGAGAGAGACAGAGACAGAGACAGAGAGAGAGAGATCCCTGACCTCTGAGTCTCTGCCTCCACCGCTGGCTGGTGCCAACTCACGCGCCATCCCACTTCCAGCCATCACCCCCACGCCTGCCCCGGGGCCAACCCCACCACAGAGAGGCCGGTTGGTTCCTGCTCACCTCTGTGCCGTCCCTTCCCGACCTGACCCCAGTGCAGGGGATAAGCTTCAGACAAGTCTTTCCATGTCCCTCTGCATGACAATAGACTTCCTCCCCTCTCCCATTCCACAGGCCCACCCGGGACATCCACCTTTGTCATTAGCTCAGGAGAGGATGCAAGATGAGAATCTCTGGTATTGTGTGTGGAGACTCAGTTTCCCGGGTTACCCCCATGGACACATGTTCTTCAGCTGGGTCTGAATTTCTCCAGACAAGCTGTCTTGGGAAGGATTTGGCCAGCCCTAAGAACCTGAAGGGAAAGGGCGGAGGGGTGTTCTCTCTCTGCCCCCGACAGCCCCGAGCTGGGTCGGTCCCTCAGACCTGGCCAGGGGCAGCCCATCCCCCGGCGCCCTTCCCCGGGGCATCCAAGGGCAGGCTGGGCGCCAGCCCCACGCCGCTCGCCACTGCCCGACCATCGTCCTCCCTCGGGGGGCCTGGGCAGGACAGGGACCCGGCTGTGGGAGGCCTCCAGATCTCAGGCCTGGCACACCGTTTACCAGGCTGCTTCCTCCTCTGACGGGGGCCCAGCACACGCCCCAGGAGACTTGGCAGCCGCCCCCAGGGCTCTAGCCTCTGGAACTCGTCCCCTTGGAAGGGGCCTGGCCCAGGTGCCAGGTTCGGCTGGTCGGCCAGCCTCCTTTGGAGAAAGCAGGCAAGCCGAGCCAGGCTTGCAGTGGCCCTGGCGTGACACCTGCCACCTCAGGCAGAGGGCCTCCCGCGTGCCCTCCATGGCGGGTTTCTCCCCGGAGCCGTGGCCTGGGCACTAGGAAGGCCGGGCCTCCCCGACTCCCGGGAGGAGGGGCTAGCCCAGTTGCGCCCTGGCCCCCAAACCCTCTGGTGCCATCTGCCTGTCTCGGCACTTCTGACTCCACAGAGCCTTTCCTACATCTGGGCTGCCTGCCGTGGCAAAGTGCAGGCGTGGGGTGAGGCCATGGCTTTGTCTTTCCAGGAAAAAATGAGCCCCTGGCCGAAGCAGCAGGCCCAGGCAGAGCCTTGAGCTTGAAGCCCAGTAGGTCTGTGGCCCTCAGGGCCAGAGCCATGCTTTCAAGGCAGGGAAGCGGCCTCCAAGCTGAGTGGGAGTGGGGGAGGGGAGGGAGACAGCTGAAGCCGAGTCCAGAAGGGCGGCGATGGAAGAGCTGCAGCTGGGTCAGAGCCTGGAGGGAGGGCGGGGCCTTCACTGAGGACCCCCCCCCCCCCCGGAGGCCAGCCCTAGGCCCCGGCAGTCGCGCATGCGCCCTTGGCCTGTGCGGTGTGTGGGGGGTTGAACCCAAGCCCGCAGGGCTCCCGGAGCGGCCAGAGAAAGAAGGGCCCATGGAGAGGTAGGCGAGGTGGGCAGGGGGCGCCACCTTGCTCTCCTCAGCTCCCTGAGGGAGAGAGACAGAGACAGAGACAGAGAGAGAGAGATCCCTGACCTCTGAGTCTCTGCCTCCACCGCTGGCTGGTGCCAACTCACGCGCCATCCCACTTCCAGCCATCACCCCCACGCCTGCCCCGGGGCCAACCCCACCACAGAGAGGCCGGTTGGTTCCTGCTCACCTCTGTGCCGTCCCTTCCCGACCTGACCCCAGTGCAGGGGATAAGCTTCAGACAAGTCTTTCCATGTCCCTCTGCATGACAATAGACTTCCTCCCCTCTCCCATTCCACAGGCCCACCCGGGACATCCACCTTTGTCATTAGCTCAGGAGAGGATGCAAGATGAGAATCTCTGGTATTGTGTGTGGAGACTCAGTTTCCCGGGTTACCCCCATGGACACATGTTCTTCAGCTGGGTCTGAATTTCTCCAGACAAGCTGTCTTGGGAAGGATTTGGCCAGCCCTAAGAACCTGAAGGGAAAGGGCGGAGGGGTGTTCTCTCTCTGCCCCCGACAGCCCCGAGCTGGGTCGGTCCCTCAGACCTGGCCAGGGGCAGCCCATCCCCCGGCGCCCTTCCCCGGGGCATCCAAGGGCAGGCTGGGCGCCAGCCCCACGCCGCTCGCCACTGCCCGACCATCGTCCTCCCTCGGGGGGCCTGGGCAGGACAGGGACCCGGCTGTGGGAGGCCTCCAGATCTCAGGCCTGGCACACCGTTTACCAGGCTGCTTCCTCCTCTGACGGGGGCCCAGCACACGCCCCAGGAGACTTGGCAGCCGCCCCCAGGGCTCTAGCCTCTGGAACTCGTCCCCTTGGAAGGGGCCTGGCCCAGGTGCCAGGTTCGGCTGGTCGGCCAGCCTCCTTTGGAGAAAGCAGGCAAGCCGAGCCAGGCTTGCAGTGGCCCTGGCGTGACACCTGCCACCTCAGGCAGAGGGCCTCCCGCGTGCCCTCCATGGCGGGTTTCTCCCCGGAGCCGTGGCCTGGGCACTAGGAAGGCCGGGCCTCCCCGACTCCCGGGAGGAGGGGCTAGCCCAGTTGCGCCCTGGCCCCCAAACCCTCTGGTGCCATCTGCCTGTCTCGGCACTTCTGACTCCACAGAGCCTTTCCTACATCTGGGCTGCCTGCCGTGGCAAAGTGCAGGCGTGGGGTGAGGCCATGGCTTTGTCTTTCCAGGAAAAAATGAGCCCCTGGCCGAAGCAGCAGGCCCAGGCAGAGCCTTGAGCTTGAAGCCCAGTAGGTCTGTGGCCCTCAGGGCCAGAGCCATGCTTTCAAGGCAGGGAAGCGGCCTCCAAGCTGAGTGGGAGTGGGGGAGGGGAGGGAGACAGCTGAAGCCGAGTCCAGAAGGGCGGCGATGGAAGAGCTGCAGCTGGGTCAGAGCCTGGAGGGAGGGCGGGGCCTTCACTGAGGACCCCCCACCCCCCCCAGGCCAGCCCTAGGCCCCGGCGGTCGCGCATGCGCCCTTGGCCTGTGTGGTGTGTGGGGGGTTGAACCCAAGCCCGCAGGGCTCCCGGAGCGGCCAGAGAAAGAAGGGCCCATGGAGAGGTAGGCGAGGTGGGCAGGGGGCGCCACCTTGCTCTCCTCAGCTCCCTGAGGGAGAGAGACAGAGACAGAGACAGAGAGAGAGAGATCCCTGACCTCTGAGTCTCTGCCTCCACCGCTGGCTGGTGCCAACTCACGCGCCATCCCACTTCCAGCCATCACCCCCACGCCTGCCCCGGGGCCAGCCCCACCACAGAGAGGCCGGTTGGTTCCTGCTCACCTCTGTGCCGTCCCTTCCCGACCTGACCCCAGTGCAGGGGATAAGCTTCAGACAAGTCTTTCCATGTCCCTCTGCATGACAATAGACTTCCTCCCCTCTCCCATTCCACAGGCCCACCCGGGACATCCACCTTTGTCATTAGCTCAGGAGAGGATGCAAGATGAGAATCTCTGCTATTGTGTGGGGAGACTCAGTTTCCCGGGTTTCCCCCATGGACACATGTTCTTCAGCTGGGTCTGATTTTCTCCAGACAAGCTGTCTTGGGAAGGATTTGGCCAGCCCTAAGAACCTGAAGGGAAAGGGCGGAGGGGGGTTCTCTCTCTGCCCCCGACAGCCCCGAGCTGGGTCGGTCCCTCAGACCTGGCCAGGGGCAGCCCATCCCCCGGCGCCCTTCCCCGGGGCATCCAAGGGCAGGCTCGGCGCCAGCCCCACCCCGCTCGCCACTGCCCGACCATCGTCCTCCCTCGGGGGGCCTGGGCAGGACAGGGACCCGGCTGTGGGAGGCCTCCAGATCTCAGGCCTGGCACACCGTTTACCAGGCTGCTTCCTCCTCTGACGGGGGCCCAGCACACGCCCCAGGAGACTTGGCAGCCGCCCCCAGGGCTCTATCCTCTGGAACTCGTCCCCTTGGAAGGGGCCTGGCCCAGGTGCCAGGTTCGGCTGGTCGGCCAGCCTCCTTTGGAGAAAGCAGGCAAGCCGAGCCAGGCTTGCAGTGGCCCTGGCGTGACACCTGCCACCTCAGGCAGAGGGCCTCCCGCGTGCCCTCCATGGCGGGTTTCTCCCCGGAGCCGTGGCCTGGGCACTAGGAAGGCCGGGCCTCCCCGACTCCCGGGAGGAGGGGCTAGCCCAGTTGCGCCCTGGCCCCCAAACCCTCTGGTGACATCTGCCTGTCTCGGCACTTCTGACTCCACAGAGCCTTTCCTACATCTGGGCTGCCTGCCGTGGCAAAGTGCAGGCGTGGGGTGAGGCCATGGCTTTGTCTTTCCAGGAAAAAATGAGCCCCTGGCCGAAGCAGCAGGCCCAGGCAGAGCCTTGAGCTTGAAGCCCAGTAGGTCTGTGGCCCTCAGGGCCAGAGCCATGCTTTCAAGGCAGGGAAGCGGCCTCCAAGCTGAGTGGGAGTGGGGGAGGGGAGGGAGACAGCTGAAGCCGAGTCCAGAAGGGCGGCGATGGAAGAGCTGCAGCTGGGTCAGAGCCTGGAGGGAGGGCGGGGCCTTCACTGAGGACCCCCCACCCCCCCGCCCCCGGAGGCCAGCCCTAGGCCCCGGCAGTCGCGCATGCGCCCTTGGCCTGTGCGGTGTGTGGGGGGTTGAACCCAAGCCCGCAGGGCTCCCGGAGCGGCCAGAGAAAGAAGGGCCCATGGAGAGGTAGGCGAGGTGGGCAGGGGGCGCCACCTTGCTCTCCTCAGCTCCCTGAGGGAGAGAGACCGAGACAGAGACAGAGAGAGAGAGATCCCTGACCTCTGAGTCTCTGCCTCCACCGCTGGCTGGTGCCAACTCACGCGCCATCCCACTTCCAGCCATCACCCCCACGCCTGCCCCGGGGCCAACCCCACCACAGAGAGGCCGGTTGGTTCCTGCTCACCTCTGTGCCGTCCCTTCCCGACCTGACCCCAGTGCAGGGGATAAGCTTCAGACAAGTCTTTCCATGTCCCTCTGCATGACAATAGACTTCCTCCCCTCTCCCATTCCACAGGCCCACCCGGGACATCCACCTTTGTCATTAGCTCAGGAGAGGATGCAAGATGAGAATCTCTGGTATTGTGTGTGGAGACTCAGTTTCCCGGGTTACCCCCATGGACACATGTTCTTCAGCTGGGTCTGAATTTCTCCAGACAAGCTGTCTTGGGAAGGATTTGGCCAGCCCTAAGAACCTGAAGGGAAAGGGCGGAGGGGTGTTCTCTCTCTGCCCCCGACAGCCCCGAGCTGGGTCGGTCCCTCAGACCTGGCCAGGGGCAGCCCATCCCCCGGCGCCCTTCCCCGGGGCATCCAAGGGCAGGCTGGGCGCCAGCCCCACGCCGCTCGCCACTGCCCGACCATCGTCCTCCCTCGGGGGGCCTGGGCAGGACAGGGACCCGGCTGTGGGAGGCCTCCAGATCTCAGGCCTGGCACACCGTTTACCAGGCTGCTTCCTCCTCTGACGGGGGCCCAGCACACGCCCCAGGAGACTTGGCAGCCGCCCCCAGGGCTCTAGCCTCTGGAACTCGTCCCCTTGGAAGGGGCCTGGCCCAGGTGCCAGGTTCGGCTGGTCGGCCAGCCTCCTTTGGAGAAAGCAGGCAAGCCGAGCCAGGCTTGCAGTGGCCCTGGCGTGACACCTGCCACCTCAGGCAGAGGGCCTCCCGCGTGCCCTCCATGGCGGGTTTCTCCCCGGAGCCGTGGCCTGGGCACTAGGAAGGCCGGGCCTCCCCGACTCCCGGGAGGTGGGGCTAGCCCAGTTGCGCCCTGGCCCCCAAACCCTCTGGTGCCATCTGCCTGTCTCGGCACTTCTGACTCCACAGAGCCTTTCCTACATCTGGGCTGCCTGCCGTGGCAAAGTGCAGGCGTGGGGTGAGGCCATGGCTTTGTCTTTCCAGGAAAAAATGAGCCCCTGGCCGAAGCAGCAGGCCCAGGCAGAGCCTTGAGCTTGAAGCCCAGTAGGTCTGTGGCCCTCAGGGCCAGAGCCATGCTTTCAAGGCAGGGAAGCGGCCTCCAAGCTGAGTGGGAGTGGTGGAGGGGAGGGAGACAGCTGAAGCCGAGTCCAGAAGGGCGGCGATGGAAGAGCTGCAGCTGGGTCAGAGCCTGGAGGGAGGGCGGGGCCTTCACTGAGGACCCCCCACCCCCCCCCGGAGGCCAGCCCTAGGCCCCGGCAGTCGCGCATGCGCCCTTGACCTGTGCGGTGTGTAGGGGGTTGAACCCAAGCCCGCAGGGCTCCCGGAGCGGCCAGAGAAAGAAGGGCCCATGGAGAGGTAGGCGAGGTGGGCAGGGGGCGCCACCTTGCTCTCCTCAGCTCCCTGAGGGAGAGAGACAGAGACAGAGACAGAGAGAGAGAGATCCCTGACCTCTGAGTCTCTGCCTCCACCGCTGGCTGGTGCCAACTCACGCGCCATCCCACTTCCAGCCATCACCCCCACGCCTGCCCCGGGGCCAGCCCCACCACAGAGAGGCCGGTTGGTTCCTGCTCACCTCTGTGCCGTCCCTTCCCGACCTGACCCCAGTGCAGGGGATAAGCTTCAGACAAGTCGTTCCATGTCCCTCTGCATGACAATAGACTTCCTCCCCTCTCCCATTCCACAGGCCCACCCGGGACATCCACCTTTGTCATTAGCTCAGGAGAGGATGCAAGATGAGAATCTCTGCTATTGTGTGGGGAGACTCAGTTTCCCGGGTTTCCCCCATGGACACATGTTCTTCAGCTGGGTCTGATTTTCTCCAGACAAGCTGTCTTGGGAAGGATTTGGCCAGCCCTAAGAACCTGAAGGGAAAGGGCGGAGGGGGGTTCTCTCTCTGCCCCCGACAGCCCCAAGCTGGGTCGGTCCCTCAGACCTGGCCAGGGGCAGCCCATCCCCCGGCGCCCTTCCCCGGGGCATCCAAGGGCAGGCTCGGCGCCAGCCCCACCCCGCTCGCCACTGCCCGACCATCGTCCTCCCTCGGGGGGCCTGGGCAGGACAGGGACCCGGCTGTGGGAGGCCTCCAGATCTCAGGCCTGGCACACCGTTTACCAGGCTGCTTCCTCCTCTGACGGGGGCCCAGCACACGCCCCAGGAGACTTGGCAGCCGCCCCCAGGGCTCTAGCCTCTGGAACTCGTCCCCTTGGAAGGGGCCTGGCCCAGGTGCCAGGTTCGGCTGGTCGGCCAGCCTCCTTTGGAGAAAGCAGGCAAGCCGAGCCAGGCTTGCAGTGGCCCTGGCGTGACACCTGCCACCTCAGGCAGAGGGCCTCCCGCGTGCCCTCCATGGCGGGTTTCTCCCCGGAGCCGTGGCCTGGGCACTAGGAAGGCCGGGCCTCCCCGACTCCCGGGAGGAGGGGCTAGCCCAGTTGCGCCCTGGCCCCCAAACCCTCTGGTGCCATCTGCCTGTCTCGGCACTTCTGACTCCACAGAGCCTTTCCTACATCTGGGCTGCCTGCCGTGGCAAAGTGCAGGCGTGGGGTGAGGCCATGGCTTTGTGTTTCCAGGAAAAAATGAGCCCCTGGCCGAAGCAGCAGGCCCAGGCAGAGCCTTGAGCTTGAAGCCCAGTAGGTCTGTGGCCCTCAGGGCCAGAGCCATGCTTTCAAGGCAGGGAAGCGGCCTCCAAGCTGAGTGGGAGTTGGGGAGGGGAGGGAGACAGCTGAAGCCGAGTCCAGAAGGGCGGCGATGGAAGAGCTGCAGCTGGGTAAGAGCCTGGAGGGAGGGCGGGGCCTTCACTGAGGACCCCCCCCCCGGAGGCCAGCCCTAGGCCCCGGCGGTCGTGCATGCGCCCTTGGCCTGTGCGGTGTGTGGGGGGTTGAACCCAAGCCCGCAGGGCTCCCGGAGCGGCCAGAGAAAGAAGGGCCCATGGAGAGGTAGGCGAGGTGGGCAGGGGGCGCCACCTTGCTCTCCTCAGCTCCCTGAGGGAGAGAGACAGAGACAGAGACAGAGAGAGAGAGATCCCTGACCTCTGAGTCTCTGCCTCCACCGCTGGCTGGTGCCAACTCACGCGCCATCCCACTTCCAGCCATCACCCCCACGCCTGCCCCGGGGCCAGCCCCACCACAGAGAGGCCGGTTGGTTCCTGCTCACCTCTGTGCCGTCCCTTCCCGACCTGACCCCAGTGCAGGGGATAAGCTTCAGACAAGTCTTTCCATGTCCCTCTGCATGACAATAGACTTCCTCCCCTCTCCCATTCCACAGGCCCACCCGGGACATCCACCTTTGTCATTAGCTCAGGAGAGGATGCAAGATGAGAATCTCTGCTATTGTGTGGGGAGACTCAGTTTCCCGGGTTTCCCCCATGGACACATGTTCTTCAGCTGGGTCTGATTTTCTCCAGACAAGCTGTCTTGGGAAGGATTTGGCCAGCCCTAAGAACCTGAAGGGAAAGGGCGGAGGGGGGTTCTCTCTCTGCCCCCGACAGCCCCGAGCTGGGTCGGTCCCTCAGACCTGGCCAGGGGCAGCCCATCCCCCGGCGCCCTTCCCCGGGGCATCCAAGGGCAGGCTCGGCGCCAGCCCCACCCCGCTCGCCACTGCCCGACCATCGTCCTCCCTCGGGGGGCCTGGGCAGGACAGGGACCCGGCTGTGGGAGGCCTCCAGATCTCAGGCCTGGCACACCGTTTACCAGGCTGCTTCCTCCTCTGACGGGGGCCCAGCACACGCCCCAGGAGACTTGGCAGCCGCCCCCAGGGCTCTATACTCTGGAACTCGTCCCCTTGGAAGGGGCCTGGCCCAGGTGCCAGGTTCGGCTGGTCGGCCAGCCTCCTTTGGAGAAAGCAGGCAAGCCGAGCCAGGCTTGCAGTGGCCCTGGCGTGACACCTGCCACCTCAGGCAGAGGGCCTCCCGCGTGCCCTCCATGGCGGGTTTCTCCCCGGAGCCGTGGCCTGGGCACTAGGAAGGCCGGGCCTCCCCGACTCCCGGGAGGAGGGGCTAGCCCAGTTGCGCCCTGGCCCCCAAACCCTCTGGTGCCATCTGCCTGTCTCGGCACTTCTGACTCCACAGAGCCTTTCCTACATCTGGGCTGCCTGCCGTGGCAAAGTGCAGGCGTGGGGTGAGGCCATGGCTTTGTCTTTCCAGGAAAAAATGAGCCCCTGGCCGAAGCAGCAGGCCCAGGCAGAGCCTTGAGCTTGAAGCCCAGTAGGTCTGTGGCCCTCAGGGCCAGAGCCATGCTTTCAAGGCAGGGAAGCGGCCTCCAAGCTGAGTGGGAGTGGGGGAGGGGAGGGAGACAGCTGAAGCCGAGTCCAGAAGGGCGGCGATGGAAGAGCTGCAGCTGGGTCAGAGCCTGGAGGGAGGGCGGGGCCTTCACTGAGGACCCCCCCCCCGGAGGCCAGCCCTAGGCCCCGGCGGTCGTGCATGCGCCCTTGGCCTGTGCGGTGTGTGGGGGGTTGAACCCAAGCCCGCAGGGCTCCCGGAGCGGCCAGAGAAAGAAGGGCCCATGGAGAGGTAGGCGAGGTGGGCAGGGGGCGCCACCTTGCTCTCCTCAGCTCCCTGAGGGAGAGAGACAGAGACAGAGACAGAGAGAGAGAGATCCCTGACCTCTGAGTCTCTGCCTCCACCGCTGGCTGGTGCCAACTCACGCGCCATCCCACTTCCAGCCATCACCCCCACGCCTGCCCCGGGGCCAGCCCCACCACAGAGAGGCCGGTTGGTTCCTGCTCACCTCTGTGCCGTCCCTTCCCGACCTGACCCCAGTGCAGGGGATAAGCTTCAGACAAGTCTTTCCATGTCCCTCTGCATGACAATAGACTTCCTCCCCTCTCCCATTCCACAGGCCCACCCGGGACATCCACCTTTGTCATTAGCTCAGGAGAGGATGCAAGATGAGAATCTCTGCTATTGTGTGGGGAGACTCAGTTTCCCGGGTTTCCCCCATGGACACATGTTCTTCAGCTGGGTCTGATTTTCTCCAGACAAGCTGTCTTGGGAAGGATTTGGCCAGCCCTAAGAACCTGAAGGGAAAGGGCGGAGGGGGGTTCTCTCTCTGCCCCCGACAGCCCCGAGCTGGGTCGGTCCCTCAGACCTGGCCAGGGCCAGCCCATCCCCCGGCGCCCTTCCCCGGGGCATCCAAGGGCAGGCTCGGCGCCAGCTCCACCACGCTCGCCACTGCCCGACCATCGTCCTCCCTCGGGGGGCCTGGGCAGGACAGGGACCCGGCTGTGGGAGGCCTCCAGATCTCAGGCCTGGCACACCGTTTACCAGGCTGCTTCCTCCTCTGACGGGGGCCCAGCACACGCCCCAGGAGACTTGGCAGCCGCCCCCAGGGCTCTATACTCTGGAACTCGTCCCCTTGGAAGGGGCCTGGCCCAGGTGCCAGGTTCGGCTGGTCGGCCAGCCTCCTTTGGAGAAAGCAGGCAAGCCGAGCCAGGCTTGCAGTGGCCCTGGCGTGACACCTGCCACCTCAGGCAGAGGGCCTCCCGCGTGCCCTCCATGGCGGGTTTCTCCCCGGAGCCGTGGCCTGGGCACTAGAAAGGCCGGGCCTCCCCGACTCCCGGGAGGAGGGGTAGCCCAGTTGCGCCCTGGCCCCCAAACCCTCTGGTGCCATCTGCCTGTCTCGGCACTTCTGACTCCACAGAGCCTTTCCTACTTCTGGGCTGCCTGCCGTGGCAAAGTGCAGGCGTGGGGTGAGGCCATGGCTTTGTCTTTCCAGGAAAAAATGAGCCCCTGGCCGAAGCAGCAGGCCCAGGCAGAGCCTTGAGCTTGAAGCCCAGTAGGTCTGTGGCCCTCAGGGCCAGAGCCATGCTTTCAAGGCAGGGAAGCGGCCTCCAAGCTGAGTGGGAGTGGGGGAGGGGAGGGAGACAGCTGAAGCCGAGTCCAGAAGGGCGGCGATGGAAGAGCTGCAGCTGGGTCAGAGCCTGGAGGGAGGGCGGGGCCTTCACTGAGGACCCCCCCCCCAGGCCAGCCCTAGGCCCAGGCGGTCGCGCATGCGCCCTTGGCCTGTGCGGTGTGGGGGGGGTTGAACCCAAGCCCGCAGGGCTCCCGGAGCGGCCAGAGAAAGAAGGGCCCATGGAGAGGTAGGCGAGGTGGGCAGGGGGCGCCACCTTGCTCTCCTCAGCTCCCTGAGGGAGAGAGACAGAGACAGAGAGAGAGAGATCCCTGACCTCTGAGTCTCTGCCTCCACCGCTGGCTGGTGCCAACTCACGCGCCATCCCACTTCCAGCCATCACCCCCACGCCTGCCCCGGGGCCAGCCCCACCACAGAGAGGCCAGTTGGTTACTGCTCACCTCTGTGCCGTCCCTTCCCGACCTGACCCCAGTGCAGGGGATAAGCTTCAGACAAGTCTTTCCATTTCCCTCTGCATGACAATAGACATCCTCCCCTCTCCCATTCCACAGGCCCACCCGGGACATCCACCTTTGTCATTAGCTCAGGAGAGGATGCAAGATGAGAATCTCTGCTATTGTGTGGGGAGACTCAGTTTCCCGGGTTTCCCCCATGGACACATGTTCTTCAGCTGGGTCTGATTTTCTCCAGACAAGCTGTCTTGGGAAGGATTTGGCCAGCCCTAAGAACCTGAAGGGAAAGGGCGGAGGGGGGTTCTCTCTCTGCCCCCGACAGCCCCGAGCTGGGTCGGTCCCTCAGACCTGGCCAGGGGCAGCCCATCCCCCGGCGCCCTTCCCCGGGGCATCCAAGGGCAGGCTCGGCGCCAGCTCCAACCCGCTCGCCACTGCCCGACCATCGTCCTCCCTCGGGGGGCCTGGGCAGGACAGGGACCCGGCTGTGGGAGGCCTCCAGATCTCAGGCCTGGCACACCGTTTACCAGGCTTCTTCCTCCTCTGACGGGGGCCCAGCACACGCCCCAGGAGACTTGGCAGCCGCCCTCAGGGCTCTATCCTCTGGAACTCGTCCCCTTGGAAGGGGCCTGGCCCAGGTGCCAGGTTCGGCTGGTCGGCCAGCCTCCTTTGGAGAAAGCAGGCAAGCCGAGCCAGGCTTGCAGTGGCCCTGGCGTGACACCTGCCACCTCAGGCAGAGGGCCTCCCGCGTGCCCTCCATGGCGGGTTTCTCCCCGGAGCCGTGGCCTGGGCACTAGGAAGGCCGGGCCTCCCCGACTCCCGGGAGGAGGGGTAGCCCAGTTGCGCCCTGGCCCCCAAACCCTCTGGTGCCATCTGCCTGTCTCGGCACTTCTGACTCCACAGAGCCTTTCCTACATCTGGGCTGCCTGCCGTGGCAAAGTGCAGGCGTGGGGTGAGGCCATGGCTTTGTCTTTCCAGGAAAAAATGAGCCCCTGGCCGAAGCAGCAGGCCCAGGCAGAGCCTTGAGCTTGAAGCCCAGTAGGTCTGTGGCCCTCAGGGCCAGAGCCATGCTTTCAAGGCAGGGAAGCGGCCTCCAAGCTGAGTGGGAGTGGGGGAGGGGAGGGAGACAGCTGAAGCCGAGTCCAGAAGGGCGGCGATGGAAGAGCTGCAGCTGGGTCAGAGCCTGGAGGGAGGGCGGGGCCTTCACTGAGGACCCCCCCCCCAGGCCAGCCCTAGGCCCCGGCGGTCGCGCATGCGCCCTTGGCCTGTGCGGTGTGGGGGGGGTTGAACCCAAGCCCGCAGGGCTCCCGGAGCGGCCAGAGAAAGAAGGGCCCATGGAGAGGTAGGCGAGGTGGGCAGGGGGCGCCACCTTGCTCTCCTCAGCTCCCTGAGGGAGAGAGACAGAGACAGAGAGAGAGAGATCCCTGACCTCTGAGTCTCTGCCTCCACCGCTGGCTGGTGCCAACTCACGCGCCATCCCACTTCCAGCCATCACCCCCACGCCTGCCCCGGGGCCAGCCCCACCACAGAGAGGCCGGTTGGTTCCTGCTCACCTCTGTGCCATCCCTTCCCGACCTGACCCCAGTGCAGGGGATAAGCTTCAGACAAGTCTTTCCATGTCCCTCTGCATGACAATAGACTTCCTCCCCTCTCCCATTCCACAGGCCCACCCGGGACATCCACCATTGTCATTAGCTCAGAAGAGGATGCAAGATGAGATTCTCTGCTATTGTGTGGGGAGACTCAGTTTCCCGGGTTACCCCCATGGACACATGTTCTTCAGCTGGGTCTGAATTTCTCCAGACAAGCTGTCTTGGGAAGGATTTGGCCAGCCCTAAGAACCTGAAGGGAAAGGGCGGAGGGGGGTTCTCTCTCTGCCCCCGACAGCCCCGAGCTGGGTCGGTCCCTCAGACCTGGCCAGGGGCAGCCCATCCCCCGGCGCCCTTCCCCGGGGCATCCAAGGGCAGGCTCGGCGCCAGCTCCAACCCGCTCGCCACTGCCCGACCATCGTCCTCCCTCGGGGGGCCTGGGCAGGACAGGGACCCGGCTGTGGGAGGCCTCCAGATCTCAGGCCTGGCACACCGTTTACCAGGCTTCTTCCTCCTCTGACGGGGGCCCAGCACACGCCCCAGGAGACTTGGCAGCCGCCCCCAGGGCTCTAGCCTCTGGAACTCGTCCCCTTGGAAGGGGCCTGGCCCAGGTGCCAGTTTCGCCTGGTCGGCCAGCCTCCTTTGGAGAAAGCAGGCAAGCCGAGCCAGGCTTGCAGTGGCCCTGGCGTGACACCTGCCACCTCAGGCAGAGGGCCTCCCGCGTGCCCTCCATGGCGGGTTTCTCCCCGGAGCCGTGGCCTGGGCACTAGGAAGGCCGGGCCTCCCCGACTCCCGGGAGGAGGGGTAGCCCAGTTGCGCCCTGGCCCCCAAACCCTCTGGTGCCATCTGCCTGTCTCGGCACTTCTGACTCCACAGAGCCTTTCCTACATCTGGGCTGCCTGCCGTGGCAAAGTTCAGGCGTGTGGTGAGGCCATGGCTTTGTCTTTCCAGGAAAAAATGAGCCCCTGGCCGAAGCAGCAGGCCCAGGCAGAGCCTTGAGCTTGAAGCCCAGTAGGTCTGTGGCCCTCAGGGCCAGAGCCATGCTTTCAAGGCAGGGAAGCGGCCTCCAAGCTGAGTGGGAGTGGGGGAGGGGAGGGAGACAGCTGAAGCCGAGTCCAGAAGGGCGGCGATGGAAGAGCTGCAGCTGGGTCAGAGCCTGGAGGGAGGGCGGGGCCTTCACTGAGGACCCCCCCCCCCAGGCCAGCCCTAGGCCCCAGCGGTCGCGCATGCGCCCTTGGCCTGTGCGGTGTGGGGGGGGTTGAACCCAAGCCCGCAGGGCTCCCGGAGCGGCCAGAGAAAGAAGGGCCCATGGAGAGGTAGGCGAGGTGGGCAGGGGGCGCCACCTTGCTCTCCTCAGCTCCCTGAGGGAGAGAGACAGAGACAGAGAGAGAGAGATCCCTGACCTCTGAGTCTCTGCCTCCACCGCTGGCTGGTGCCAACTCACGCGCCATCCCACTTCCAGCCATCACCCCCACGCCTGCCCCGGGGCCAGCCCCACCACAGAGAGGCCGGTTGGTTCCTGCTCACCTCTGTGCCCTCCCTTCCCGACCTGACCCCAGTGCAGGGGATAAGCTTCAGACAAGTCTTTCCATGTCCCTCTGCATGACAATAGACTTCCTCCCCTCTCCCATTCCACAGGCCCACCCGGGACATCCACCTTTGTCATTAGCTCAGGAGAGGATGCAAGATGAGAATCTCTGCTATTGTGTGGGGAGACTCAGTTTCCCGGGTTTCCCCCATGGACACATGTTCTTCAGCTGGGTCTGATTTTCTCCAGACAAGCTGTCTTGGGAAGGATTTGGCCAGCCCTAAGAACCTGAAGGGAAAGGGCGGAGGGGGGTTCTCTCTCTGCCCCCGACAGCCCCGAGCTGGGTCGGTCCCTCAGACCTGGCCAGGGGCAGCCCATCCCCCGGCGCCCTTCCCCGGGGCATCCAAGGGCAGGCTCGGCGCCAGCCCCACCCCGCTCGCCACTGCCCGACCATCGTCCTCCCTCGGGGGGCCTGGGCAGGACAGGGACCCGGCTGTGGGAGGCCTCCAGATCTCAGGCCTGGCACACCGTTTACCAGACTGCTTCCTCCTCTGACGGGGGCCCAGCACACGCCCCAGGAGACTTGGCAGCCGCCCCCAGGGCTCTAGCCTCTGGAACTCGTCCCCTTGGAAGGGGCCTGGCCCAGGTGCCAGGTTCGGCTGGTCGGCCAGCCTCCTTTGGAGAAAGCAGGCAAGCCGAGCCAGGCTTGCAGTGGCCCTGGCGTGACACCTGCCACCTCAGGCAGAGGGCCTCCCGCGTGCCCTCCATGGCGGGTTTCTCCCCGGAGCCGTGGCCTGGGCACTAGGAAGGCCGGGCCTCCCCGACTCCCGGGAGGAGGGGCTAGCCCAGTTGCGCCCTGGCCCCCAAACCCTCTGGTGCCATCTGCCTGTCTCGGCACTTCTGACTCCACAGAGCCTTTCCTACATCTGGGCTGCCTGCCGTGGCAAAGTGCAGGCGTGGGGTGAGGCCATGGCTTTGTCTTTCCAGGAAAAAATGAGCCCCTGGCCGAAGCAGCAGGCCCAGGCAGAGCCTTGAGCTTGAAGCCCAGTAGGTCTGTGGCCCTCAGGGCCAGAGCCATGCTTTCAAGGCAGGGAAGCGGCCTCCAAGCTGAGTGGGAGTGGGGGAGGGGAGGGAGACAGCTGAAGCCGAGTCCAGAAGGGCGGCGATGGAAGAGCTGCAGCTGGGTCAGAGCCTGGAGGGAGGGCGGGGCCTTCACTGAGGACCCCCCCCCGGAGGCCAGCCCTAGGCCCCGGAGGTCGCGCATGCGCCCTTGGCCTGTGCGGTGTGGGGGGGGTTGAACCCAAGCCCGCAGGGCTCCCGGAGCGGCCAGAGAAAGAAGGGCCCATGGAGAGGTAGGCGAGGTGGGCAGGGGGCGCCACCTTGCTCTCCTCAGCTCCCTGAGGGAGAGAGACAGAGACAGAGACAGAGAGAGAGAGATCCCTGACCTCTGAGTCTCTGCCTCCACCGCTGGCTGGTGCCAACTCACGCGCCATCCCACTTCCAGCCATCACCCCCATGCCTGCCCCGGGGCCAGCCCCACCACAGAGAGGCCGGTTGGTTCCTGCTCACCTCTGTGCCGTCCCTTCCCGACCTGACCCCAGTGCAGGGGATAAGCTTCAGACAAGTCTTTCCATGTCCCTCTGCATGACAATAGACTTCCTCCCCTCTCCCATTCCACAGGCCCACCCGGGACATCCACCTTTGTCATTAGCTCAGGAGAGGATGCAAGATGAGAATCTCTGCTATTGTGTGGGGAGACTCAGTTTCCCGGGTTTCCCCCATGGACACATGTTCTTCAGCTGGGTCTGATTTTCTCCAGACAAGCTGTCTTGGGAAGGATTTGGCCAGCCCTAAGAACCTGAAGGGAAAGGGCGGAGGGGGGTTCTCTCTCTGCCCCCGACAGCCCCGAGCTGGGTCGGTCCCTCAGACCTGGCCAGGGCCAGCCCATCCCGCGGCGCCCTTCCCCGGGGCATCCAAGGGCAGGCTCGGCGCCAGCTCCACCACGCTCGCCACTGCCCGACCATCGTCCTCCCTCGGGGGGCCTGGGCAGGACAGGGACCCGGCTGTGGGAGGCCTCCAGATCTCAGGCCTGGCACACCGTTTACCAGGCTGCTTCCTCCTCTGACGGGGGCCCAGCACACGCCCCAGGAGACTTGGCAGCCGCCCCCAGGGCTCTAGCCTCTGGAACTCGTCCCCTTGGAAGGGGCCTGGCCCAGGTGCCAGGTTCGGCTGGTCGGCCAGCCTCCTTTGGAGAAAGCAGGCAAGCCGAGCCAGGCTTGCAGTGGCCCTGGCGTGACACCTGCCACCTCAGGCAGAGGGCCTCCCGCGTGCCCTCCATGGCGGGTTTCTCCCCGGAGCCGTGGCCTGGGCACTAGGAAGGCCGGGCCTCCCCGACTCCCGGGAGGAGGGGCTAGCCCAGTTGCGCCCTGGCCCCCAAACCCTCTGGTGCCATCTGCCTGTCTCGGCACTTCTGACTCCACAGAGCCTTTCCTACATCTGGGCTGCCTGCCGTGGCAAAGTGCAGGCGTGGGGTGAGGCCATGGCTTTGTCTTTCCAGGAAAAAATGAGCCCCTGGCCGAAGCAGCAGGCCCAGGCAGAGCCTTGAGCTTGAAGCCCAGTAGGTCTGTGGCCCTCAGGGCCAGAGCCATGCTTTCAAGGCAGGGAAGCGGCCTCCAAGCTGAGTGGGAGTGGGGGAGGGGAGGGAGACAGCTGAAGCCGAGTCCAGAAGGGCGGCGATGGAAGAGCTGCAGCTGGGTAAGAGCCTGGAGGGAGGGCGGGGCCTTCACTGAGGACCCCCCCCCCGGAGGCCAGCCCTAGGCCCCGGCGGTCGTGCATGCGCCCTTGGCCTGTGCGGTGTGTGGGGGGTTGAACCCAAGCCCGCAGGGCTCCCGGAGCGGCCAGAGAAAGAAGGGCCCATGGAGAGGTAGGCGAGGTGGGCAGGGGGCGCCACCTTGCTCTCCTCAGCTCCCTGAGGGAGAGAGACAGAGACAGAGACAGAGAGAGAGAGATCCCTGACCTCTGAGTCTCTGCCTCCACCGCTGGCTGGTGCCAACTCACGCGCCATCCCACTTCCAGCCATCACCCCCACGCCTGCCCCGGGGCCAGCCCCACCACAGAGAGGCCGGTTGGTTCCTGCTCACCTCTGTGCCGTCCCTTCCCGACCTGACCCCAGTGCAGGGGATAAGCTTCAGACAAGTCTTTCCATGTCCCTCTGCATGACAATAGACTTCCTCCCCTCTCCCATTCCACAGGCCCACCCGGGACATCCACCTTTGTCATTAGCTCAGGAGAGGATGCAAGATGAGAATCTCTGCTATTGTGTGGGGAGACTCAGTTTCCCGGGTTTCCCCCATGGACACATGTTCTTCAGCTGGGTCTGATTTTCTCCAGACAAGCTGTCTTGGGAAGGATTTGGCCAGCCCTAAGAACCTGAAGGGAAAGGGCGGAGGGGGGTTCTCTCTCTGCCCCCGACAGCCCCGAGCTGGGTCGGTCCCTCAGACCTGGCCAGGGCCAGCCCATCCCCCGGCGCCCTTCCCCGGGGCATCCAAGGGCAGGCTCGGCGCCAGCTCCAACCCGCTCGCCACTGCCCGACCATCGTCCTCCCTCGGGGGGCCTGGGCAGGACAGGGACCCGGCTGTGGGAGGCCTCCAGATCTCAGGCCTGGCACACCGTTTACCAGGCTTCTTCCTCCTCTGACGGGGGCCCAGCACACGCCCCAGGAGACTTGGCAGCCGCCCTCAGGGCTCTATCCTCTGGAACTCGTCCCCTTGGAAGGGGCCTGGCCCAGGTGCCAGGTTCGGCTGGTCGGCCAGCCTCCTTTGGAGAAAGCAGGCAAGCCGAGCCAGGCTTGCAGTGGCCCTGGCGTGACACCTGCCACCTCAGGCAGAGGGCCTCCCGCGTGCCCTCCATGGCGGGTTTCTCCCCGGAGCCGTGGCCTGGGCACTAGGAAGGCCGGGCCTCCCCGACTCCCGGGAGGAGGGGTAGCCCAGTTGCGCCCTGGCCCCCAAACCCTCTGGTGCCATCTGCCTGTCTCGGCACTTCTGACTCCACAGAGCCTTTCCTACATCTGGGCTGCCTGCCGTGGCAAAGTGCAGGCGTGGGGTGAGGCCATGGCTTTGTCTTTCCAGGAAAAAATGAGCCCCTGGCCGAAGCAGCAGGCCCAGGCAGAGCCTTGAGCTTGAAGCCCAGTAGGTCTGTGGCCCTCAGGGCCAGAGCCATGCTTTCAAGGCAGGGAAGCGGCCTCCAAGCTGAGTGGGAGTGGGGGAGGGGAGGGAGACAGCTGAAGCCGAGTCCAGAAGGGCGGCGATGGAAGAGCTGCAGCTGGGTCAGAGCCTGGAGGGAGGGCGGGGCCTTCACTGAGGACCCCCCCCCCAGGCCAGCCCTAGGCCCCGGCGGTCGCGCATGCGCCCTTGGCCTGTGCGGTGTGGGGGGGGTTGAACCCAAGCCCGCAGGGCTCCCGGAGCGGCCAGAGAAAGAAGGGCCCATGGAGAGGTAGGCGAGGTGGGCAGGGGGCGCCACCTTGCTCTCCTCAGCTCCCTGAGGGAGAGAGACAGAGACAGAGAGAGAGAGATCCCTGACCTCTGAGTCTCTGCCTCCACCGCTGGCTGGTGCCAACTCACGCGCCATCCCACTTCCAGCCATCACCCCCACGCCTGCCCCGGGGCCAGCCCCACCACAGAGAGGCCGGTTGGTTCCTGCTCACCTCTGTGCCATCCCTTCCCGACCTGACCCCAGTGCAGGGGATAAGCTTCAGACAAGTCTTTCCATGTCCCTCTGCATGACAATAGACTTCCTCCCCTCTCCCATTCCACAGGCCCACCCGGGACATCCACCATTGTCATTAGCTCAGAAGAGGATGCAAGATGAGATTCTCTGCTATTGTGTGGGGAGACTCAGTTTCCCGGGTTACCCCCATGGACACATGTTCTTCAGCTGGGTCTGAATTTCTCCAGACAAGCTGTCTTGGGAAGGATTTGGCCAGCCCTAAGAACCTGAAGGGAAAGGGCGGAGGGGGGTTCTCTCTCTGCCCCCGACAGCCCCGAGCTGGGTCGGTCCCTCAGACCTGGCCAGGGGCAGCCCATCCCCCGGCGCCCTTCCCCGGGGCATCCAAGGGCAGGCTCGGCGCCAGCTCCAACCCGCTCGCCACTGCCCGACCATCGTCCTCCCTCGGGGGGCCTGGGCAGGACAGGGACCCGGCTGTGGGAGGCCTCCAGATCTCAGGCCTGGCACACCGTTTACCAGGCTTCTTCCTCCTCTGACGGGGGCCCAGCACACGCCCCAGGAGACTTGGCAGCCGCCCCCAGGGCTCTAGCCTCTGGAACTCGTCCCCTTGGAAGGGGCCTGGCCCAGGTGCCAGTTTCGCCTGGTCGGCCAGCCTCCTTTGGAGAAAGCAGGCAAGCCGAGCCAGGCTTGCAGTGGCCCTGGCGTGACACCTGCCACCTCAGGCAGAGGGCCTCCCGCGTGCCCTCCATGGCGGGTTTCTCCCCGGAGCCGTGGCCTGGGCACTAGGAAGGCCGGGCCTCCCCGACTCCCGGGAGGAGGGGTAGCCCAGTTGCGCCCTGGCCCCCAAACCCTCTGGTGCCATCTGCCTGTCTCGGCACTTCTGACTCCACAGAGCCTTTCCTACATCTGGGCTGCCTGCCGTGGCAAAGTTCAGGCGTGTGGTGAGGCCATGGCTTTGTCTTTCCAGGAAAAAATGAGCCCCTGGCCGAAGCAGCAGGCCCAGGCAGAGCCTTGAGCTTGAAGCCCAGTAGGTCTGTGGCCCTCAGGGCCAGAGCCATGCTTTCAAGGCAGGGAAGCGGCCTCCAAGCTGAGTGGGAGTGGGGGAGGGGAGGGAGACAGCTGAAGCCGAGTCCAGAAGGGCGGCGATGGAAGAGCTGCAGCTGGGTCAGAGCCTGGAGGGAGGGCGGGGCCTTCACTGAGGACCCCCCCCCCCAGGCCAGCCCTAGGCCCCAGCGGTCGCGCATGCGCCCTTGGCCTGTGCGGTGTGGGGGGGGTTGAACCCAAGCCCGCAGGGCTCCCGGAGCGGCCAGAGAAAGAAGGGCCCATGGAGAGGTAGGCGAGGTGGGCAGGGGGCGCCACCTTGCTCTCCTCAGCTCCCTGAGGGAGAGAGACAGAGACAGAGAGAGAGAGATCCCTGACCTCTGAGTCTCTGCCTCCACCGCTGGCTGGTGCCAACTCACGCGCCATCCCACTTCCAGCCATCACCCCCACGCCTGCCCCGGGGCCAGCCCCACCACAGAGAGGCCGGTTGGTTCCTGCTCACCTCTGTGCCCTCCCTTCCCGACCTGACCCCAGTGCAGGGGATAAGCTTCAGACAAGTCTTTCCATGTCCCTCTGCATGACAATAGACTTCCTCCCCTCTCCCATTCCACAGGCCCACCCGGGACATCCACCTTTGTCATTAGCTCAGGAGAGGATGCAAGATGAGAATCTCTGCTATTGTGTGGGGAGACTCAGTTTCCCGGGTTTCCCCCATGGACACATGTTCTTCAGCTGGGTCTGATTTTCTCCAGACAATCTGTCTTGGGAAGGATTTGGCCAGCCCTAAGAACCTGAAGGGAAAGGGCGGAGGGGGGTTCTCTCTCTGCCCCCGACAGCCCCGAGCTGGGTCGGTCCCTCAGACCTGGCCAGGGGCAGCCCATCCCCCGGCGCCCTTCCCCGGGGCATCCAAGGGCAGGCTCGGCGCCAGCCCCACCCCGCTCGCCACTGCCCGACCATCGTCCTCCCTCGGGGGGCCTGGGCAGGACAGGGACCCGGCTGTGGGAGGCCTCCAGATCTCAGGCCTGGCACACCGTTTACCAGACTGCTTCCTCCTCTGACGGGGGCCCAGCACACGCCCCAGGAGACTTGGCAGCCGCCCCCAGGGCTCTAGCCTCTGGAACTCGTCCCCTTGGAAGGGGCCTGGCCCAGGTGCCAGGTTCGGCTGGTCGGCCAGCCTCCTTTGGAGAAAGCAGGCAAGCCGAGCCAGGCTTGCAGTGGCCCTGGCGTGACACCTGCCACCTCAGGCAGAGGGCCTCCCGCGTGCCCTCCATGGCGGGTTTCTCCCCGGAGCCGTGGCCTGGGCACTAGGAAGGCCGGGCCTCCCCGACTCCCGGGAGGAGGGGCTAGCCCAGTTGCGCCCTGGCCCCCAAACCCTCTGGTGCCATCTGCCTGTCTCGGCACTTCTGACTCCACAGAGCCTTTCCTACATCTGGGCTGCCTGCCGTGGCAAAGTGCAGGCGTGGGGTGAGGCCATGGCTTTGTCTTTCCAGGAAAAAATGAGCCCCTGGCCGAAGCAGCAGGCCCAGGCAGAGCCTTGAGCTTGAAGCCCAGTAGGTCTGTGGCCCTCAGGGCCAGAGCCATGCTTTCAAGGCAGGGAAGCGGCCTCCAAGCTGAGTGGGAGTGGGGGAGGGGAGGGAGACAGCTGAAGCCGAGTCCAGAAGGGCGGCGATGGAAGAGCTGCAGCTGGGTCAGAGCCTGGAGGGAGGGCGGGGCCTTCACTGAGGACCCCCCCCCGGAGGCCAGCCCTAGGCCCCGGGGTCGCGCATGCGCCCTTGGCCTGTGCGGTGTGGGGGGGGTTGAACCCAAGCCCGCAGGGCTCCCGGAGCGGCCAGAGAAAGAAGGGCCCATGGAGAGGTAGGCGAGGTGGGCAGGGGGCGCCACCTTGCTCTCCTCAGCTCCCTGAGGGAGAGAGACAGAGACAGAGACAGAGAGAGAGAGATCCCTGACCTCTGAGTCTCTGCCTCCACCGCTGGCTGGTGCCAACTCACGCGCCATCCCACTTCCAGCCATCACCCCCATGCCTGCCCCGGGGCCAGCCCCACCACAGAGAGGCCGGTTGGTTCCTGCTCACCTCTGTGCCGTCCCTTCCCGACCTGACCCCAGTGCAGGGGATAAGCTTCAGACAAGTCTTTCCATGTCCCTCTGCATGACAATAGACTTCCTCCCCTCTCCCATTCCACAGGCCCACCCGGGACATCCACCTTTGTCATTAGCTCAGGAGAGGATGCAAGATGAGAATCTCTGCTATTGTGTGGGGAGACTCAGTTTCCCGGGTTTCCCCCATGGACACATGTTCTTCAGCTGGGTCTGATTTTCTCCAGACAAGCTGTCTTGGGAAGGATTTGGCCAGCCCTAAGAACCTGAAGGGAAAGGGCGGAGGGGGGTTCTCTCTCTGCCCCCGACAGCCCCGAGCTGGGTCGGTCCCTCAGACCTGGCCAGGGCCAGCCCATCCCGCGGCGCCCTTCCCCGGGGCATCCAAGGGCAGGCTCGGCGCCAGCTCAACCACGCTCGCCACTGCCCGACCATCGTCCTCCCTCGGGGGGCCTGGGCAGGACAGGGACCCGGCTGTGGGAGGCCTCCAGATCTCAGGCCTGGCACACCGTTTACCAGGCTGCTTCCTCCTCTGACGGGGGCCCAGCACACGCCCCAGGAGACTTGGCAGCCGCCCCCAGGGCTCTAGCCTCTGGAACTCGTCCCCTTGGAAGGGGCCTGGCCCAGGTGCCAGGTTCGGCTGGTCGGCCAGCCTCCTTTGGAGAAAGCAGGCAAGCCGAGCCAGGCTTGCAGTGGCCCTGGCGTGACACCTGCCACCTCAGGCAGAGGGCCTCCCGCGTGCCCTCCATGGCGGGTTTCTCCCCGGAGCCGTGGCCTGGGCACTAGAAAGGCCGGGCCTCCCCGACTCCCGGGAGGAGGGGTAGCCCAGTTGCGCCCTGGCCCCCAAACCCTCTGGTGCCATCTGCCTGTCTCGGCACTTCTGACTCCACAGAGCCTTTCCTACATCTGGGCTGCCTGCCGTGGCAAAGTGCAGGCGTGGGGTGAGGCCATGGCTTTGTCTTTCCAGGAAAAAATGAGCCCCTGGCCGAAGCAGCAGGCCCAGGCAGAGCCTTGAGCTTGAAGCCCAGTAGGTCTGTGGCCCTCAGGGCCAGAGCCATGCTTTCAAGGCAGGGAAGCGGCCTCCAAGCTGAGTGGGAGTGGGGGAGGGGAGGGAGACAGCTGAAGCCGAGTCCAGAAGGGCGGCGATGGAAGAGCTGCAGCTGGGTCAGAGCCTGGAGGGAGGGCGGGGCCTTCACTGAGGACCCCCCCCCCAGGCCAGCGCTAGGCCCAGGCGGTCGCGCATGCGCCCTTGGCCTGTGCGGTGTGGGGGGGGTTGAACCCAAGCCCGCAGGGCTCCCGGAGCGGCCAGAGAAAGAAGGGCCCATGGAGAGGTAGGCGAGGTGGGCAGGGGGCGCCACCTTGCTCTCCTCAGCTCCCTGAGGGAGAGAGACAGAGACAGAGAGAGAGAGATCCCTGACCTCTGAGTCTCTGCCTCCACCGCTGGCTGGTGCCAACTCACGCGCCATCCCACTTCCAGCCATCACCCCCACGCCTGCCCCGGGGCCAGCCCCACCACAGAGAGGCCAGTTGGTTACTGCTCACCTCTGTGCCGTCCCTTCCCGACCTGACCCCAGTGCAGGGGATAAGCTTCAGACAAGTCTTTCCATTTCCCTCTGCATGACAATAGACTTCCTCCCCTCTCCCATTCCACAGGCCCACCCGGGACATCCACCTTTGTCATTAGCTCAGGAGAGGATGCAAGATGAGAATCTCTGCTATTGTGTGGGGAGACTCAGTTTCCCGGGTTTCCCACATGGACACATGTTCTTCAGCTGGGTCTGATTTTCTCCAGACAAGCTGTCTTGGGAAGGATTTGGCCAGCCCTAAGAACCTGAAGGGAAAGGGCGGAGGGGGGTTCTCTCTCTGCCCCCGACAGCCCCGAGCTGGGTCGGTCCCTCAGACCTGGCCAGGGGCAGCCCATCCCCCGGCGCCCTTCCCCGGGGCATCCAAGGGCAGGCTCGGCGCCAGCTCCAACCCGCTCGCCACTGCCCGACCATCGTCCTCCCTCGGGGGGCCTGGGCAGGACAGGGACCCGGCTGTGGGAGGCCTCCAGATCTCAGGCCTGGCACACCGTTTACCAGGCTTCTTCCTCCTCTGACGAGGGCCCAGCACACGCCCCAGGAGACTTGGCAGCCGCCCTCAGGGCTCTATCCTCTGGAACTCGTCCCCTTGGAAGGGGCCTGGCCCAGGTGCCAGGTTCGGCTGGTCGGCCAGCCTCCTTTGGAGAAAGCAGGCAAGCCGAGCCAGGCTTGCAGTGGCCCTGGCGTGACACCTGCCACCTCAGGCAGAGGGCCTCCCGCGTGCCCTCCATGGCGGGTTTCTCCCCGGAGCCGTGGCCTGGGCACTAGGAAGGCCGGGCCTCCCCGACTCCCGGGAGGAGGGGTAGCCCAGTTGCGCCCTGGCCCCCAAACCCTCTGGTGCCATCTGCCTGTCTCGGCACTTCTGACTCCACAGAGCCTTTCCTACATCTGGGCTGCCTGCCGTGGCAAAGTGCAGGCGTGGGGTGAGGCCATGGCTTTGTCTTTCCAGGAAAAAATGAGCCCCTGGCCGAAGCAGCAGGCCCAGGCAGAGCCTTGAGCTTGAAGCCCAGTAGGTCTGTGGCCCTCAGGGCCAGAGCCATGCTTTCAAGGCAGGGAAGCGGCCTCCAAGCTGAGTGGGAGTGGGGGAGGGGAGGGAGACAGCTGAAGCCGAGTCCAGAAGGGCGGCGATGGAAGAGCTGCAGCTGGGTCAGAGCCTGGAGGGAGGGCGGGGCCTTCACTGAGGACCCCCCCCCCAGGCCAGCCCTAGGCCCCGGCAGTCGCGCATGCGCCCTTGGCCTGTGCGGTGTGGGGGGGGTTGAACCCAAGCCCGCAGGGCTCCCGGAGCGGCCAGAGAAAGAAGGGCCCATGGAGAGGTAGGCGAGGTGGGCAGGGGGCGCCACCTTGCTCTCCTCAGCTCCCTGAGGGACAGAGACAGAGACAGAGAGAGAGAGATCCCTGACCTCTGAGTCTCTGCCTCCACCGCTGGCTGGTGCCAACTCACGCGCCATCCCACTTCCAGCCATCACCCCCACGCCTGCCCCGGGGCCAGCCCCACCACAGAGAGGCCGGTTGGTTCCTGCTCACCTCTGTGCCATCCCTTCCCGACCTGACCCCAGTGCAGGGGATAAGCTTCAGACAAGTCTTTCCATGTCCCTCTGCATGACAATAGACTTCCTCCCCTCTCCCATTCCACAGGCCCACCCGGGACATCCACCATTGTCATTAGCTCAGAAGAGGATGCAAGATGAGATTCTCTGCTATTGTGTGGGGAGACTCAGTTTCCCGGGTTACCCCCATGGACACATGTTCTTCAGCTGGGTCTGAATTTCTCCAGACAAGCTGTCTTGGGAAGGATTTGGCCAGCCCTAAGAACCTGAAGGGAAAGGGCGGAGGGGGGTTCTCTCTCTGCCCCCGACAGCCCCGAGCTGGGTCGGTCCCTCAGACCTGGCCAGGGGCAGCCCATCCCCCGGCGCCCTTCCCCGGGGCATCCAAGGGCAGGCTCGGCGCCAGCTCCAACCCGCTCGCCACTGCCCGACCATCGTCCTCCCTCGGGGGGCCTGGGCAGGACAGGGACCCGGCTGTGGGAGGCCTCCAGATCTCAGGCCTGGCACACCGTTTACCAGGCTTCTTCCTCCTCTGACGGGGGCCCAGCACACGCCCCAGGAGACTTGGCAGCCGCCCCCAGGGCTCTAGCCTCTGGAACTCGTCCCCTTGGAAGGGGCCTGGCCCAGGTGCCAGTTTCGCCTGGTCGGCCAGCCTCCTTTGGAGAAAGCAGGCAAGCCGAGCCAGGCTTGCAGTGGCCCTGGCGTGACACCTGCCACCTCAGGCAGAGGGC
Organism: Diceros bicornis minor; assembly: GCF_020826845.1. NCBI lineage: Eukaryota > Metazoa > Chordata > Mammalia > Perissodactyla > Rhinocerotidae > Diceros > Diceros bicornis. Next base: position 17,635 of record NW_026691145.1, on the reverse strand, counting down.
CTCCCGCGTGCCCTCCATGGCGGGTTTCTCCCCGGAGCCGTGGCCTGGGCACTAGGAAGGCCGGGCCTCCCCGACTCCCGGGAGGAGGGGTAGCCCAGTTGCGCCCTGGCCCCCAAACCCTCTGGTGCCATCTGCCTGTCTCGGCACTTCTGACTCCACAGAGCCTTTCCTACATCTGGGCTGCCTGCCGTGGCAAAGTTCAGGCGTGTGGTGAGGCCATGGCTTTGTCTTTCCAGGAAAAAATGAGCCCCTGGCCGAAGCAGCAGGCCCAGGCAGAGCCTTGAGCTTGAAGCCCAGTAGGTCTGTGGCCCTCAGGGCCAGAGCCATGCTTTCAAGGCAGGGAAGCGGCCTCCAAGCTGAGTGGGAGTGGGGGAGGGGAGGGAGACAGCTGAAGCCGAGTCCAGAAGGGCGGCGATGGAAGAGCTGCAGCTGGGTCAGAGCCTGGAGGGAGGGCGGGGCCTTCACTGAGGACCCCCCCCCCCAGGCCAGCCCTAGGCCCCAGCGGTCGCGCATGCGCCCTTGGCCTGTGCGGTGTGGGGGGGGTTGAACCCAAGCCCGCAGGGCTCCCGGAGCGGCCAGAGAAAGAAGGGCCCATGGAGAGGTAGGCGAGGTGGGCAGGGGGCGCCACCTTGCTCTCCTCAGCTCCCTGAGGGAGAGAGACAGAGACAGAGAGAGAGAGATCCCTGACCTCTGAGTCTCTGCCTCCACCGCTGGCTGGTGCCAACTCACGCGCCATCCCACTTCCAGCCATCACCCCCACGCCTGCTGGGGCCAGCCCCACCACAGAGAGGCCGGTTGGTTCCTGCTCACCTCTGTGCCCTCCCTTCCCGACCTGACCCCAGTGCAGGGGATAAGCTTCAGACAAGTCTTTCCATGTCCCTCTGCATGACAATAGACTTCCTCCCCTCTCCCATTCCACAGGCCCACCCGGGACATCCACCTTTGTCATTAGCTCAGGAGAGGATGCAAGATGAGAATCTCTGCTATTGTGTGGGGAGACTCAGTTTCCCGGGTTTCCCCCATGGACACATGTTCTTCAGCTGGGTCTGATTTTCTCCAGACAAGCTGTCTTGGGAAGGATTTGGCCAGCCCTAAGAACCTGAAGGGAAAGGGCGGAGGGGGGTTCTCTCTCTGCCCCCGACAGCCCCGAGCTGGGTCGGTCCCTCAGACCTGGCCAGGGGCAGCCCATCCCCCGGCGCCCTTCCCCGGGGCATCCAAGGGCAGGCTCGGCGCCAGCCCCACCCCGCTCGCCACTGCCCGACCATCGTCCTCCCTCGGGGGGCCTGGGCAGGACAGGGACCCGGCTGTGGGAGGCCTCCAGATCTCAGGCCTGGCACACCGTTTACCAGACTGCTTCCTCCTCTGACGGGGGCCCAGCACACGCCCCAGGAGACTTGGCAGCCGCCCCCAGGGCTCTAGCCTCTGGAACTCGTCCCCTTGGAAGGGGCCTGGCCCAGGTGCCAGGTTCGGCTGGTCGGCCAGCCTCCTTTGGAGAAAGCAGGCAAGCCGAGCCAGGCTTGCAGTGGCCCTGGCGTGACACCTGCCACCTCAGGCAGAGGGCCTCCCGCGTGCCCTCCATGGCGGGTTTCTCCCCGGAGCCGTGGCCTGGGCACTAGGAAGGCCGGGCCTCCCCGACTCCCGGGAGGAGGGGCTAGCCCAGTTGCGCCCTGGCCCCCAAACCCTCTGGTGCCATCTGCCTGTCTCGGCACTTCTGACTCCACAGAGCCTTTCCTACATCTGGGCTGCCTGCCGTGGCAAAGTGCAGGCGTGGGGTGAGGCCATGGCTTTGTCTTTCCAGGAAAAAATGAGCCCCTGGCCGAAGCAGCAGGCCCAGGCAGAGCCTTGAGCTTGAAGCCCAGTAGGTCTGTGGCCCTCAGGGCCAGAGCCATGCTTTCAAGGCAGGGAAGCGGCCTCCAAGCTGAGTGGGAGTGGGGGAGGGGAGGGAGACAGCTGAAGCCGAGTCCAGAAGGGCGGCGATGGAAGAGCTGCAGCTGGGTCAGAGCCTGGAGGGAGGGCGGGGCCTTCACTGAGGACCCCCCCCCGGAGGCCAGCCCTAGGCCCCGGCGGTCGCGCATGCGCCCTTGGCCTGTGCGGTGTGGGGGGGGTTGAACCCAAGCCCGCAGGGCTCCCGGAGCGGCCAGAGAAAGAAGGGCCCATGGAGAGGTAGGCGAGGTGGGCAGGGGGCGCCACCTTGCTCTCCTCAGCTCCCTGAGGGAGAGAGACAGAGACAGAGACAGAGAGAGAGAGATCCCTGACCTCTGAGTCTCTGCCTCCACCGCTGGCTGGTGCCAACTCACGCGCCATCCCACTTCCAGCCATCACCCCCCATGCCTGCCCCGGGGCCAGCCCCACCACAGAGAGGCCGGTTGGTTCCTGCTCACCTCTGTGCCGTCCCTTCCCGACCTGACCCCAGTGCAGGGGATAAGCTTCAGACAAGTCTTTCCATGTCCTCTGCATGACAATAGACTTCCTCCCCTCTCCATTCCACAGGCCCACCCGGGGACATCCACCTTTGTCATTAGCTCAGGAGAGGATGCAAGATGAGAATCTCTGCTATTGTGTGGGGAGACTCAGTTTCCCGGGTTTCCCCCATGGACACATGTTCTTCAGCTGGGTCTGATTTTCTCCAGACAAGCTGTCTTGGGAAGGATTTGGCCAGCCCTAAGAACCTGAAGGGAAAGGGCGGAGGGGGGTTCTCTCTCTGCCCCCGACAGCCCCGAGCTGGGTCGGTCCCTCAGACCTGGCCAGGGCCAGCCCATCCCGCGGCGCCCTTCCCCGGGGCATCCAAGGGCAGGCTCGGCGCCAGCTCAACCACGCTCGCCACTGCCCGACCATCGTCCTCCCTCGGGGGGCCTGGGCAGGACAGGGACCCGGCTGTGGGAGGCCTCCAGATCTCAGGCCTGGCACACCGTTTACCAGGCTGCTTCCTCCTCTGACGGGGGCCCAGCACACGCCCCAGGAGACTTGGCAGCCGCCCCCAGGGCTCTAGCCTCTGGAACTCGTCCCCTTGGAAGGGGCCTGGCCAGGTGCAGGTTCGGCTGGTCGGCCAGCCTCCTTTGGAGAAAGCAGGCAAGCCGAGCCAGGCTTGCAGTGGCCCTGGCGTGACACCTGCCACCTCAGGCAGAGGGCCTCCCCGCGTGCCCTCCATGGCGGGTTTCTCCCCGGAGCCGTGGCCTGGGCACTAGAAAGGCCGGGCCCTCCCCGACTCCCGGGAGGAGGGGTAGCCCAGTTGCGCCCTGGCCCCCAAACCCTCTGGTGCCATCTGCCTGTCTCGGCACTTCTGACTCCACAGAGCCTTTCCTACATCTGGGCTGCCTGCCGTGGCAAAGTGCAGGCGTGGGGTGAGGCCATGGCTTTGTCTTTCCAGGAAAAAATGAGCCCCTGGCCGAAGCAGCAGGCCCAGGCAGAGCCTTGAGCTTGAAGCCCAGTAGGTCTGTGGCCCTCAGGGCCAGAGCCATGCTTTCAAGGCAGGGAAGCGGCCTCCAAGCTGAGTGGGAGTGGGGGAGGGGAGGGAGGACAGCTGAAGCCGAGTCCAGAAGGGCGGCGATGGAAGAGCTGCAGCTGGTCAGAGCCTGGAGGGAGGGCGGGGCCTTCACTGAGGACCCCCCCCCCCGGAGGCCAGCCCTAGGCCCCGGCGGTCGCGCATGCGCCCTTGGCCTGTGCGGTGTGTGGGGGGTTGAACCCAAGCCCGCAGGGCTCCCGGAGCGGCCAGAGAAAGAAGGGCCCATGGAGAGGTAGGCGAGGTGGGCAGGGGGCGCCACCTTGCTCTCCTCAGCTCCCTGAGGGAGAGAGACAGAGACAGAGACAGAGAGAGAGAGATCCCTGACCTCTGAGTCTCTGCCTCCACCGCTGGCTGGTGCCAACTCACGCGCCATCCCACTTCCAGCCATCACCCCCACGCCTGCCCCGGGGCCAGCCCACCACAGAGAGGCCGGTTGGTTCCTGCTCACCTCTGTGCCGTCCCTTCCCGACCTGACCCCAGTGCAGGGGATAAGCTTCAGACAAGTCTTTCCATGTCCCTCTGCATGACAATAGACTTCCTCCCCTCTCCCATTCCACAGGCCCACCCGGGACATCCACCTTTGTCATTAGCTCAGGAGAGGATGCAAGATGAGAATCTCTGCTATTGTGTGGGGAGACTCAGTTTCCGCGGTTTCCCCCATGGACACATGTTCTTCAGCTGGGTCTGATTTTCTCCAGACAAGCTGTCTTGGGAAGGATTTGGCCAGCCCTAAGAACCTGAAGGGAAAGGGCGGAGGGGGGTTCTCTCTCTGCCCCCGACAGCCCCGAGCTGGGTCGGTCCCCTCAGACCTGGCCAGGGGCAGCCCATCCCCCGGCGCCCTTCCCCGGGGCATCCAAGGGCAGGCTCGGCGCCAGCCCCACCCCGCTCGCCACTGCCCGACCATCGTCCTCCCTCGGGGGGCCTGGGCAGGACAGGGACCCGGCTGTGGGAGGCCTCCAGATCTCAGGCCTGGCACAACCGTTTACCAGGCTGCTTCCTCCTCTGACGGGGGCCCAGCACACGCCCCAGGAGACTTGGCAGCCGCCCCCAGGGCTCTATACTCTGGAACTCGTCCCCTTGGAAGGGGCCTGGCCCAGGTGCCAGGTTCGGCTGGTCGGCCACCTCCTTTGGAGAAAGCAAGGCAAGCCGAGCCAGGCTTGCAGTGGCCCTGGCGTGACACCTGCCACCTCAGGCAGAGGGCCTCCCGCGTGCCCTCCATGGCGGGTTTCTCCCCGGAGCCGTGGCCTGGGCACTAGAAAGGCCGGGCCTCCCCGACTCCCGGGAGGAGGGGTAGCCCAGTTGCGCCCTGGCCCCCAAACCCTCTGGTGCCATCTGCCTGTCTCGGCACTTCTGACTCCACAGAGCCTTTCCTACATCTGGGCTGCCTGCCGTGGCAAAGTGCAGGCGTGGGGTGAGGCCATGGCTTTGTCTTTCCAGGAAAAAATGAGCCCCTGGCCGAAGCAGCAGGCCCAGGCAGAGCCTTGAGCTTGAAGCCCAGTAGGTCTGTGGCCCTCAGGGCCAGAGCCATGCTTTCAAGGCAGGGAAGCGGCCTCCAAGCTGAGTGGGAGTGGGGGAGGGGAGGGAGACAGCTGAAGCCGAGTCCAGAAGGGCGGCGATGGAAGAGCTGCAGCTGGGTCAGAGCCTGGAGGGAGGGCGGGGCCTTCACTGAGGACCCCCCCCCCAGGCCAGCCCTAGCCCAGGCGGTCGCGCATGCGCCCCTTGGCCTGTGCGGTGTGGGGGGGGTTGAACCCAAGCCCGCAGGGCTCCCGGAGCGGCCAGAGAAAGAAGGGCCCATGGAGAGGTAGGCGAGGTGGGCAGGGGGCGCCACCTTGCTCTCCTCAGCTCCCTGAGGGAGAGAGACAGAGACAGAGAGAGAGAGATCCCTGACCTCTGAGTCTCTGCCTCCACCGCTGGCTGGTGCCAACTCACGCGCCATCCCACTTCCAGCCATCACCCCCACGCTGCCCCGGGGCCAGCCCACCACAGAGAGGCCAGTTGGTTACTGCTCACCTCTGTGCCGTCCCTTCCCGACCTGACCCCAGTGCAGGGGATAAGCTTCAGACAAGTCTTTCCATTTCCCTCTGCATGACAATAGACTTCCTCCCCTCTCCCATTCCACAGGCCCACCCGGGACATCCACCTTTGTCATTAGCTCAGGAGAGGATGCAAGATGAGAATCTCTGCTATTGTGTGGGGAGACTCAGTTTCCGGTTTCCCCCATGGACACATGTTCTTCAGCTGGGTCTGATTTTCTCCAGACAAGCTGTCTTGGGAAGGATTTGGCCAGCCCTAAGAACCTGAAGGGAAAGGGCGGAGGGGGTTCTCTCTCTGCCCCCGACAGCCCCGAGCTGGGTCGGTCCCTCAGCACCTGGCCAGGGGCAGCCCATCCCCCGGCGCCCTTCCCGGGGCATCCAAGGGCAGGCTCGGCGCCAGCTCCACCCGCTCGCCACTGCCCGACCATCGTCCTCCCTCGGGGGGCCTGGGCAGGACAGGGACCCGGCTGTGGGAGGCCTCCAGATCTCAGGCCTGGCACACACCCGTTTACCAGGCTTCTTCCTCCTCTGACGGGGGCCCAGCACACGCCCCAGGAGACTTGGCAGCCGCCCTCAGGGCTCTATCCTCTGGAACTCGTCCCCTTGGAAGGGGCCTGGCCCAGGTGCCAGGTTCGGCTGGTCGGCCCAGCCTCCTTTGGAGAAAGCAGGCAAGCCGAGCCAGGCTTGCAGTGGCCCTGGCGTGACACCTGCCACCTCAGGCAGAGGGCCTCCCGCGTGCCCTCCATGGCGGGTTTCTCCCCGGAGCCGTGGCCTGGGCACTAGGAAGGCCGGGCCTCCCCCGACTCCCGGAGGAGGGGTAGCCCAGTTGCGCCCTGGCCCCCAAACCCTCTGGTGCCATCTGCCTGTCTCGGCACTTCTGACTCCACAGAGCCTTTCCTACATCTGGGCTGCCTGCCGTGGCAAAGTGCAGGCGTGGGGTGAGGCCATGGCTTTGTCTTTCCAGGAAAAAATGAGCCCCTGGCCGAAGCAGCAGGCCCAGGCAGAGCCTTGAGCTTGAAGCCCAGTAGGTCTGTGGCCCTCAGGGCCAGAGCCATGCTTTCAAGGCAGGGAAGCGGCCTCCAAGCTGAGTGGGAGTGGGGGAGGGGAGGGAGACAGCTGAAGCCGAGTCCAGAAGGGCGGCGATGGAAGAGCTGCAGCTGGGTCAGAGCCTGGAGGGAGGGCGGGGCCTTCACTGAGGACCCCCCCCCAGGCCAGCCCTAGGCCCCGGCGGTCGCGCATGCGCCCTTGGCCTGTGCGGTGTGTGGGGGGTTGAACCCAAGCCCGCAGGGCTCCCGGAGCGGCCAGAGAAAGAAGGGCCCATGGAGAGGTAGGCGAGGTGGGCAGGGGGCGCCACCTTGCTCCTCCTCAGCTCCTGAGGGAGAGAGACAGAGACAGAGAGAGAGAGATCCCTGACCTCTGAGTCTCTGCCTCCACCGCTGGCTGGTGCCAACTCACGCGCCATCCCACTTCAGCCATCACCCCCCACGCCTGCCCCGGGGCCAGCCCCACCACAGAGAGGCCGGTTGGTTCCTGCTCACCTCTGTGCCATCCCTTCCCGACCTGACCCCAGTGCAGGGGATAAGCTTCAGACAAGTCTTTCCATGTCCCTCTGCATGACAATAGACTTCCTCCCCTCTCCCATTCCACAGGCCCACCCGGGACATCCACCATTGTCATTAGCTCAGAAGAGGATGCAAGATGAGATTCTCTGCTATTGTGTGGGGAGACTCAGTTTCCCGGGTTACCCCCATGGACACATGTTCTTCAGCTGGGTCTGAATTTCTCCAGACAAGCTGTCTTGGGAAGGATTTGGCCAGCCCTAAGAACCTGAAGGGAAAGGGCGGAGGGGGGTTCTCTCTCTGCCCCCGACAGCCCCGAGCTGGGTCGGTCCCCTCAGACCTGGCCAGGGGCAGCCCATCCCCCGGCGCCCTTCCCCGGGGCATCCAAGGGCAGGCTCGGCGCCAGCTCCAACCCGCTCGCCACTGCCGACCATCGTCCTCCCTCGGGGGGCCTGGGCAGGACAGGGACCCGGCTGTGGGAGGCCTCCAGATCTCAGGCCTGGCACACCGTTTACCAGGCTTCTTCCTCCTCTGACGGGGGCCCAGCACACGCCCCAGGAGACTTGGCAGCCGCCCCCAGGGCTCTAGCCTCTGGAACTCGTCCCCTTGGAAGGGGCCTGGCCCAGGTGCCAGTTTCGCCTGGTCGGCCAGCCTCCTTTGGAGAAAGCAGGCAAGCCGAGCCAGGCTTGCAGTGGCCCTGGCGTGACACCTGCCACCTCAGGCAGAGGGCCTCCCGCGTGCCCTCCATGGCGGGTTTCTCCCCGGAGCCGTGGGCCTGGGCACTAGGAAGGCCGGGCCTCCCCGACTCCCGGGAGGAGGGGTAGCCCAGTTGCGCCCTGGCCCCCAAACCCTCTGGTGCCATCTGCCTGTCTCGGCACTTCTGACTCCACAGAGCCTTTCCTACATCTGGGCTCGCTGCCGTGGCAAAGTTCAGGCGTGTGGTGAGGCCATGGCTTTGTCTTTCCAGGAAAAAATGAGCCCCTGGCCGAAGCAGCAGGCCCAGGCAGAGCCTTGAGCTTGAAGCCCAGTAGGTCTGTGGCCCTCAGGGCCAGAGCCATGCTTTCAAGGCAGGGAAGCGGCCTCCAAGCTGAGTGGGAGTGGGGGAGGGGAGGGAGACAGCTGAAGCCGAGTCCAGAAGGGCGGCGATGGAAGAGCTGCAGCTGGGTCAGAGCCTGGAGGGAGGGCGGGGGCCTTCACTGAGGACCCCCCCCCCCCAGGCCAGCCCTAGGCCCCAGCGGTCGCGCATGCGCCCTTGGCCTGTGCGGTGTGGGGGGGGGTTGAACCCAAGCCCGCAGGGCTCCCGGAGCGGCCAGAGAAAGAAGGGCCCATGGAGAGGTAGGCGAGGTGGGCAGGGGGGCGCCACCTTGCTCTCCTCAGCTCCCTGAGGGAGAGAGACAGAGACAGAGAGAGAGAGATCCCTGACCTCTGAGTCTCTGCCTCCACCGCTGGCTGGTGCCAACTCACGCGCCATCCCACTTCCAGCCATCACCCCCACGCCTGCCCCGGGGCCAGCCCCACCACAGAGAGGCCGGTTGGTTCCTGCTCACCTCTGTGCCCTCCCCTTCCCGACCTGACCCCAGTGCAGGGGATAAGCTTCAGACAAGTCTTTCCATGTCCCTCTGCATGACAATAGACTTCCTCCCCTCTCCCATTCCACAGGCCCACCCGGACATCCACCTTTGTCATTAGCTCAGGAGAGGATGCAAGATGAGAATCTCTGCTATTGTGTGGGGAGACTCAGTTTCCCGGGTTTCCCCCATGGACACATGTTCTTCAGCTGGGTCTGATTTTCTCCAGACAAGCTGTCTTGGGAAGGATTTGGCCAGCCCTAAGAACCTGAAGGGAAAGGGCGGAGGGGGGTTCTCTCTCTGCCCCCGACAGCCCCGAGCTGGGTCGGTCCCTCAGACCTGGCCAGGGGCAGCCCATCCCCCGGCGCCCTTCCCCGGGGCATCCAAGGGCAGGCTCGGCGCCAGCCCCACCCCCGCTCGCCACTGCCCGACCATCGTCCTCCCTCGGGGGGCCTGGGCAGGACAGGGACCCGGCTGTGGGAGGCCTCCAGATCTCAGGCCTGGCACACCGTTTACCAGACTGCTTCCTCCTCTGACGGGGGCCCAGCACACGCCCCAGGAGACTTGGCAGCCGCCCCCAGGGCTCTAGCCTCTGGAACTCGTCCCCTTGGAAGGGGCCTGGCCCAGGTGCCAGGTTCGGCTGGTCGGCAGCCTCCTTTGGAGAAAGCAGGCAAGCCGAGCCAGGCTTGCAGTGGCCCTGGCGTGACACCTGCCACCTCAGGCAGAGGGCCTCCCGCGTGCCCTCCATGGCGGGTTTCTCCCCGGAGCCGTGGCCTGGGCACTAGGAAGGCCGGGCTCCCCGACTCCCGGGAGGAGGGGTAGCCCAGTTGCGCCCTGGCCCCCAAACCCTCTGGTGCCATCTGCCTGTCTCGGCACTTCTGACTCCACAGAGCCTTTCCTACATCTGGGCTGCCTGCCGTGGCAAAGTGCAGGCGTGGGGTGAGGCCATGGCTTTGTCTTTCCAGGAAAAAATGAGCCCCTGGCGAAGCAGCAGGCCCAGGCAGAGCCTTGAGCTTGAAGCCCAGTAGGTCTGTGGCCCTCAGGGCCAGAGCCATGCTTTCAAGGCAGGGAAGCGGCCTCCAAGCTGAGTGGGAGTGGGGGAGGGGAGGGAGACAGCTGAAGCCGAGTCCAGAAGGGCGGCGATGGAAGAGCTGCAGCTGGGTCAGAGCCTGGAGGGAGGGCGGGGCCTTCACTGAGGACCCCCCCCCCAGGCCAGCCCTAGGCCCCGGCGGTCGCGCATGCGCCCTTGGCCTGTGCGGTGTGTGGGGGGTTGAACCCAAGCCCGCAGGGCTCCCGGAGCGGCCAGAGAAAGAAGGGCCCATGGAGAGGTAGGCGAGGTGGGCAGGGGGCGCCACCTTGCTCTCCTCAGCTCCCTGAGGGAGAGAGACAGAGACAGAGAGAGAGAGATCCCTGACCTCTGAGTCTCTGCCTCCACCGCTGGCTGGTGCCAACTCACGCGCCATCCCACTTCCAGCCATCACCCCCCACGCCTGCCCCGGGGCCAGCCCCACCACAGAGAGGCCGGTTGGTTCCTGCTCACCTCTGTGCCATCCCTTCCCGACCTGACCCCAGTGCAGGGGATAAGCTTCAGACAAGTCTTTCATGTCCCTCTGCATGACAATAGACTTCCTCCCCTCTCCCATTCCACAGGCCCACCCGGGACATCCACCATTGTCATTAGCTCAGAAGAGGATGCAAGATGAGATTCTCTGCTATTGTGTGGGGAGACTCAGTTTCCCGGGTTACCCCCATGGACACATGTTCTTCAGCTGGGTCTGAATTTCTCCAGACAAGCTGTCTTGGGAAGGATTTGGCCAGCCCTAAGAACCTGAAGGGAAAGGGCGGAGGGGGGTTCTCTCTCTGCCCCCGACAGCCCCGAGCTGGGTCGGTCCCTCAGACCTGGCCAGGGGCAGCCCATCCCCCGGCGCCCTTCCCCGGGGCATCCAAGGGCAGGCTCGGCGCCAGCTCCAACCCGCTCGCCACTGCCCGACCATCGTCCTCCCTCGGGGGGGCCTGGGCAGGACAGGGGACCCGGCTGTGGGAGGCCTCCAGATCTCAGGCCTGGCACACCGTTTACCAGGCTTCTTCCTCCTCTGACGGGGGCCCAGCACAGCCCCCAGGAGACTTGGCAGCCGCCCCCAGGGCTCTAGCCTCTGGAACTCGTCCCCTTGGAAGGGGCCTGGCCCAGGTGCCAGTTTCGCCTGGTCGGCCAGCCTCCTTTGGAGAAAGCAGGCAAGCCGAGCCAGGCTTGCAGTGGCCCTGGCGTGACACCTGCCACCTCAGGCAGAGGGCCTCCCGCGTGCCCTCCATGGCGGGTTTCTCCCCGGAGCCCGTGGCCTGGGCACTAGGAAGGCCGGGCCTCCCCGACTCCCGGGAGGAGGGGTAGCCCAGTTGCGCCCTGGCCCCCAAACCCTCTGGTGCCATCTGCCTGTCTCGGCACTTCTGACTCCACAGAGCCTTTCCTACATCTGGGCTGCCTGCCGTGGCAAAGTTCAGGCGTGTGGTGAGGCCATGGCTTTGTCTTTCCAGGAAAAAATGAGCCCCTGGCCGAAGCAGCAGGCCCAGGCAGAGCCTTGAGCTTGAAGCCCAGTAGGTCTGTGGCCCTCAGGGCCAGAGCCATGCTTTCAAGGCAGGGAAGCGGCCTCCAAGCTGAGTGGGAGTGGGGGAGGGGAGGGAGACAGCTGAAGCCGAGTCCAGAAGGGCGGCGATGGAAGAGCTGCAGCTGGGTCAGAGCCTGGAGGGAGGGCGGGGCCTTCACTGAGGACCCCCCCCCCAGGCCAGCCCTAGGCCCCAGCGGTCGCGCATGCGCCCTTGGCCTGTGCGGTGTGGGGGGGGTTGAACCCAAGCCCGCAGGGCTCCCGGAGCGGCCAGAGAAAGAAGGGCCCATGGAGAGGTAGGCGAGGTGGGCAGGGGGCGCCACCTTGCTCTCCTCAGCTCCCTGAGGGAGAGAGACAGAGACAGAGAGAGAGAGATCCCTGACCTCTGAGTCTCTGCCTCCACCGCTGGCTGGTGCCAACTCACGCGCCATCCCACTTCCAGCCATCACCCCCACGCCTGCCCCGGGGCCAGCCCCACCACAGAGAGGCGGTTGGTTCCTGCTCACCTCTGTGCCCTCCCTTCCCGACCTGACCCCAGTGCAGGGGATAAGCTTCAGACAAGTCTTTCCATGTCCCTCTGCATGACAATAGACTTCCTCCCCTCTCCCATTCCACAGGCCCCACCCGGGACATCCACCTTTGTCATTAGCTCAGGAGAGGATGCAAGATGAGAATCTCTGCTATTGTGTGGGGAGACTCAGTTTCCCGGGTTTCCCCCATGGACACATGTTCTTCAGCTGGGTCTGATTTTCTCCAGACAAGCTGTCTTGGGAAGGATTTGGCCAGCCCTAAGAACCTGAAGGGAAAGGGCGGAGGGGGGTTCTCTCTCTGCCCCCGACAGCCCCGAGCTGGGTCGGTCCCTCAGACCTGGCCAGGGGCAGCCCATCCCCCGGCGCCCTTCCCCGGGGCATCCAAGGGCAGGCTCGGCGCCAGCCCACCCCCCGCTCACCACTGCCCGACCATCGTCCTCCCTCGGGGGGCCTGGGCAGGACAGGGACCCGGCTGTGGGAGGCCTCCAGATCTCAGGCCTGGCACACCGTTTACCAGACTGCTTCCTCCTCTGACGGGGGCCCAGCACACGCCCCAGGAGACTTGGCAGCCGCCCCCAGGGCTCTAGCCTCTGGAACTCGTCCCCTTGGAAGGGGCCTGGCCCAGGTGCCAGGTTCGGCTGGTCGGCCAGCCTCCTTTGGAGAAAGCAGGCAAGCCGAGCCAGGCTTGCAGTGGCCCTGGCGTGACACCTGCCACCTCAGGCAGAGGGCCTCCCGCGTGCCCTCCATGGCGGGTTTCTCCCCGGAGCCGTGGCCTGGGCACTAGGAAGGCGGGCCTCCCCGACTCCCGGGAGGAGGGGCTAGCCCAGTTGCGCCCTGGCCCCCAAACCCTCTGGTGCCATCTGCCTGTCTCGGCACTTCTGACTCCACAGAGCCTTTCCTACATCTGGGCTGCCTGCCGTGGCAAAGTGCAGGCGTGGGGTGAGGCCATGGCTTTGTCTTTCCAGGAAAAAATGAGCCCCTGGCCGAAGCAGCAGGCCCAGGCAGAGCCTTGAGCTTGAAGCCCAGTAGGTCTGTGGCCCTCAGGGCCAGAGCCATGCTTTCAAGGCAGGGAAGCGGCCTCCAAGCTGAGTGGGAGTGGGGGAGGGGAGGGAGACAGCTGAAGCCGAGTCCAGAAGGGCGGCGATGGAAGAGCTGCAGCTGGGTCAGAGCCTGGAGGGAGGGCGGGGCCTTCACTGAGGACCCCCCCCCCGGAGGCCAGCCCTAGGCCCCGGCGGTCGCGCATGCGCCCTTGGCCTGTGCGGTGTGGGGGGGGTTGAACCCAAGCCCGCAGGGCTCCCGGAGCGGCCAGAGAAAGAAGGGCCCATGGAGAGGTAGGCGAGGTGGGCAGGGGGCGCCACCTTGCTCTCCTCAGCTCCCTGAGGGAGAGAGACAGAGACAGAGACAGAGAGAGAGAGATCCCTGACCTCTGAGTCTCTGCCTCCACCGCTGGCTGGTGCCAACTCATGCGCCATCCCACTTCCAGCCATCACCCCCATGCCTGCCCCGGGGCCAGCCCCACCACAGAGAGGCCGGTTGGTTCCTGCTCACCTCTGTGCCGTCCCTTCCCGACCTGACCCCAGTGCAGGGGATAAGCTTCAGACAAGTCTTTCCATGTCCCTCTGCATGACAATAGACTTCCTCCCCTCTCCCATTCCACAGGCCCACCCGGACATCCACCTTTGTCATTAGCTCAGGAGAGGATGCAAGATGAGAATCTCTGCTATTGTGTGGGAGACTCAGTTTCCCGGTTTCCCCCATGGACACATGTTCTTCAGCTGGGTCTGATTTTCTCCAGACAAGCTGTCTTGGGAAGGATTTGGCCAGCCCTAAGAACCTGAAGGGAAAGGGCGGAGGGGGGTTCTCTCTCTGCCCCCGACAGCCCCGAGCTGGGTCGGTCCCTCAGACCTGGCCAGGGCCAGCCCATCCCGCGGCGCCCTTCCCCGGGGCATCCAAGGGCAGGCTCGGCGCCAGCTCAACCACGCTCGCCACTGCCCGACCATCGTCCTCCCTCGGGGGGCCTGGGGCAGGACAGGGACCCGGCTGTGGGAGGCCTCCAGATCTCAGCCTGGCACACCGTTTACCAGGCTGCTTCCTCCTCTGACGGGGGCCCAGCACACGCCCCAGGAGACTTGGCAGCCGCCCCCAGGGCTCTAGCCTCTGGAACTCGTCCCCTTGGAAGGGGCCTGGCCCAGGTGCCAGGTTCGGCTGGTCGGCCAGCTCCTTTGGAGAAAGCAGGCAAGCCGAGCCAGGCTTGCAGTGGCCCTGGCGTGACACCTGCCACCTCAGGCAGAGGGCCTCCCGCGTGCCCTCCATGGCGGGTTTCTCCCCGGAGCCGTGGCCTGGGCACTAGAAAGGCCGGGCCTCCCCGACTCCCGGGAGGAGGGGTAGCCCAGTTGCGCCCTGCCCCCAAACCCTCTGGTGCCATCTGCCTGTCCTCGGCACTTCTGACTCCACAGAGCCTTTCCTACATCTGGGCTGCCTGCCGTGGCAAAGTGCAGGCGTGGGGTGAGGCCATGGCTTTGTCTTTCCAGGAAAAAATGAGCCCCTGGCCGAAGCAGCAGGCCCAGCAGAGCCTTGAGCTTGAAGCCCAGTAGGTCTGTGGCCCTCAGGGCCAGAGCCATGCTTTCAAGGCAGGGAAGCGGCCTCCAAGCTGAGTGGGAGTGGGGGAGGGGGAGGGAGACAGCTGAAGCCGAGTCCAGAAGGGCGGCGATGGAAGAGCTGCAGCTGGGTCAGAGCCTGGAGGGAGGGCGGGGCCTTCACTGAGGACCCCCCCCCCGGAGGCCAGCCCTAGGCCCCGGCGGTCGCGCATGCGCCCTTGGCCTGTGCGGTGTGTGGGGGGTTGAACCCAAGCCCGCAGGGCTCCCGGAGCGGCCAGAGAAAGAAGGGCCATGGAGAGGTAGGCGAGGTGGGCAGGGGGCGCCACCTTGCTCTCCTCAGCTCCCTGAGGGAGAGAGACAGAGACAGAGACAGAGAGAGAGAGATCCCTGACCTCTGAGTCTCTGCCTCCACCGCTGGCTGGTGCCAACTCACGCGCCATCCCACTTCCAGCCATCACCCCCACGCCTGCCCCGGGGCCAGCCCCACCACAGAGAGGCCGGTTGGTTCCTGCTCACCTCTGTGCCGTCCCTTCCCGACCTGACCCAGTGCAGGGGATAAGCTTCAGACAAGTCTTTCCATGTCCCTCTGCATGACAATAGACTTCCTCCCCTCTCCCATTCCACAGGCCCACCCGGGACATCCACCTTTGTCATTAGCTCAGGAGAGGATGCAAGATGAGAATCTCTGCTATTGTGTGGGGAGACTCAGTTTCCCGGGTTTCCCCCATGGACACATGTTCTTCAGCTGGGTCTGATTTTCTCCAGACAAGCTGTCTTGGGAAGGATTTGGCCAGCCCTAAGAACCTGAAGGGAAAGGGCGGAGGGGGGTTCTCTCTCTGCCCCCGACAGCCCCGAGCTGGGTCGGTCCCTCAGACCTGGCCAGGGGCAGCCCATCCCCGGCGCCCTTCCCCGGGGCATCCAAGGGCAGGCTCGGCGCCAGCCCCACCCCGCTCGCCACTGCCCGACCATCGTCCTCCCTCGGGGGGCCTGGGCAGGACAGGGACCCGGCTGTGGGAGGCCTCCAGATCTCAGGCCTGGCACACCGTTTACCAGGCTGCTTCCTCCTCTGACGGGGGCCCAGCACACGCCCCAGGAGACTTGGCAGCCGCCCCCAGGGCTCTATACTCTGGAACTCGTCCCCTTGGAAGGGGCCTGGCCCAGGTGCCAGGTTCGGCTGGTCGGCCAGCCTCCTTTGGAGAAAGCAGGCAAGCCGAGCCAGGCTTGCAGTGGCCCTGGCGTGACACCTGCCACCTCAGGCAGAGGGCCTCCCGCGTGCCCTCCATGGCGGGTTTCTCCCCGGAGCCGTGGCCTGGGCACTAGGAAGGCCGGGCCTCCCCGACTCCCGGGAGGAGGGGCTAGCCCAGTTGCGCCCTGGCCCCCCAAACCCTCTGGTGCCATCTGCCTGTCTCGGCACTTCTGACTCCACAGAGCCTTTCCTACATCTGGGCTGCCTGCCGTGGCAAAGTGCAGGCGTGGGTGAGGCCATGGCTTTGTCTTTCCAGGAAAAAATGAGCCCCTGGCCGAAGCAGCAGGCCCAGGCAGAGCCTTGAGCTTGAAGCCCAGTAGGTCTGTGGCCCTCAGGGCCAGAGCCATGCTTTCAAGGCAGGGAAGCGGCCTCCAAGCTGAGTGGGAGTGGGGGAGGGGAGGGAGACAGCTGAAGCCGAGTCCAGAAGGGCGGCGATGGAAGAGCTGCAGCTGGGTCAGAGCCTGGAGGGAGGGCGGGGCCTTCACTGAGGACCCCCCCCCCGGAGGCCAGCCCTAGGCCCCGGCGGTCGTGCATGCGCCCTTGGCCTGTGCGGTGTGTGGGGGGTTGAACCCAAGCCCGCAGGGCTCCCGGAGCGGCCAGAGAAAGAAGGGCCCATGGAGAGGTAGGCGAGGTGGGCAGGGGGCGCCACCTTGCTCTCCTCAGCTCCCTGAGGGAGAGAGACAGAGACAGAGACAGAGAGAGAGAGATCCCTGACCTCTGAGTCTCTGCCTCCACCGCTGGCTGGTGCCAACTCACGCGCCATCCCACTTCCAGCCATCACCCCCCACGCCTGCCCCGGGGCCAGCCCCACCACAGAGAGGCCGGTTGGTTCCTGCTCACCTCTGTGCCGTCCCTTCCCGACCTGACCCCAGTGCAGGGGATAAGCTTCAGACAAGTCTTTCCATGTCCCTCTGCATGACAATAGACTTCCTCCCCTCTCCCATTCCACAGGCCCACCCGGGACATCCACCTTTGTCATTAGCTCAGGAGAGGATGCAAGATGAGAATCTCTGCTATTGTGTGGGGAGACTCAGTTTCCCGGGTTTCCCCCATGGACACATGTTCTTCAGCTGGGTCTGATTTTCTCCAGACAAGCTGTCTTGGGAAGGATTTGGCCAGCCCTAAGAACCTGAAGGGAAAGGGCGGAGGGGGGTTCTCTCTCTGCCCCCCGACAGCCCCGAGCTGGGTCGGTCCCTCAGACCTGGCCAGGGCCAGCCCATCCCCCGGCGCCTTCCCCGGGGCATCCAAGGGCAGGCTCGGCGCCAGCTCCACCACGCTCGCCACTGCCCGACCATCGTCCTCCCTCGGGGGGGCCTGGGCAGGACAGGGACCCGGCTGTGGGAGGCCTCCAGATCTCAGGCCTGGCACACCGTTTACCAGGCTGCTTCCTCCTCTGACGGGGGCCCAGCACACGCCCCAGGAGACTTGGCAGCCGCCCCCAGGGCTCTAGCCTCTGGAACTCGTCCCCTTGGAAGGGGCCTGGCCCAGGTGCCAGGTTCGGCTGGTCGGCCAGCCTCCTTTGGAGAAAGCAGGCAAGCCGAGCCAGGCTTGCAGTGGCCCTGGCGTGACACCTGCCACCCTCAGGCAGAGGGCCTCCCGCGTGCCCTCCATGGCGGGTTTCTCCCCGGAGCCGTGGCCTGGGCACTAGAAAGGCCGGGCCTCCCCGACTCCCGGGAGGAGGGGTAGCCCAGTTGCGCCCTGGCCCCCAAACCCTCTGGTGCCATCTGCCTGTCTCGGCACTTCTGACTCCACAGAGCCTTTCCTACATCTGGGCTGCCTGCCGTGGCAAAGTGCAGGCGTGGGGTGAGGCCATGGCTTTGTCTTTCCAGGAAAAAATGAGCCCCTGGCCGAAGCAGCAGGCCCAGGCAGAGCCTTGAGCTTGAAGCCCAGTAGGTCTGTGGCCCCTCAGGGCCAGAGCCATGCTTTCAAGGCAGGGAAGCGGCCTCCAAGCTGAGTGGGAGTGGGGGAGGGGAGGGAGACAGCTGAAGCCGAGTCCAGAAGGG